>NC_044031.1:738950014-739264947 GCF_901765095.1 Microcaecilia unicolor | reverse complement strand
GGAGAGAGAGAGAGAGAAGAGAGAGAGAGAGAGAGAGAGAGAGAGAGAGAGAGAGGGAGAGAGAGAGAGAGAGAGAGAGAAACAATTCAGTAAGCACATATAAAAAAACAGGAACAGACAATCTGAATTTGTGTTGTATTTTTTTTTTTGTGTGTGTCAAATTACAATGGGCTCCTTTTACAAAGCTGCACTAGCGATTCCGGTGTTGCAAATGCGAGAAAGCCGTTAGGAATTGAATGGGCTGCATCACGTTTGCTGCGCCAGAATCGTTAGCTCTGCTTTGTAAAAGGAGCCCAATATTTGGCTTTTTCCAGATTCATCTGTAGGGCTCATGATGAATACTAAGCCTCTAGCTGGGCTGGGTCATCTTGCAGACATTCTGCAGTATGGAATAAAACTAATGTGTTTTTTTATAGGATCATGATTGAAGGGAGGTGGCATTTATGATTTTTTTTAAATTTTCCAAATCTGGGGGTGGAGGGGCGGGAAGATCTCTAAGCCCATTCCCCAGATCTTTCAAGCACCTAGCAACACTTCTGCTTGTAGCTGTTAGTCTTTTACACGTATCATAAAGTGAAAAAATGAATGGAGCATTCATCACAGTTTTACTAGACAGAGACTACTGTCCCTCTATGATATTCTTTCCTAGCGTAGGTTGACTCCAGTTCCAGTTCAGATGAACAACTCATCCCAGGAAGAATGTTTTTTCAAGGATCTATTTACTGTAACTTGGCTTTCACTGAAATTTAACTTTCTACAGAGAACCCTGATTTACCTGGACAGATCTAGTTCACTTGTGCTTTTTAAGAAACATTTATATAACCTAATTCAGATTTGAGAACCAACCAGGTAAGGGAATCACTGAAGCCAAAAGAAGAGCAGATCCAAATGTGAAGTGGAAAAAAAAAAGTCCAAGTCACACTTTATTACAAATGCAGGTTATTTAAAAAATGACAAAACTGTAAAACCCAGCATGGCCATATTTTGGCATACGTCTGCATCAGGGTACAAATGCTCAGTCATGTAAAACAAATATCCAATATTCACAACATTATTAATTCTCTGCCAGCATGCTACATTAATAATCATAATTACAAAATAATAAAGATAGATCAAATGAGAAAAAAAAGAGAGGACATATTGAAAATGAAATACAAAATCATTAAAAAAAAAAAAACTTAAGTCTCTAGTGGTCTTGTCTCCCTCTTACGTCAAAGACACCACTCACTTCCTTAAGATATTGGCTGACATGACTTTTGAAATTGATGACCATTTTTTTCATGGTCACTTTGGACATTAAGGGGGTCTTTTACTAAAACTTAGCTTGAGTTAACTGCAGCAGGGCCCATTTTATTCCTATGGGCCCTGCTTCAGATAACTCCATATAAGCTTTAGTAAAAGATCCCCTAAATCATTATACACCTCTATTCCCCAAGACCAAGCCTTGGAGGTGATCAAAGTGGCAGGAAATAGCAACAGGCAAAAGCATGCTTCTCCAATTCGACATGTCTAGTGCATTCGACATGGTAAACCATAATATACTATTAAGACTCCTAGACTACTTCGGGATTGGTGGAAACATACTTAGCTGGATCAAGGGTTTCCTAACCACCAGAACATACCCAGTGAAATCTAAGTCAAACACATCACCACTGTGGAAAGCAGATTGCGGAGTACCTCAAGGATCACCACTATCACCGATCCTCTTCAACCTGATGATGACCCCACTAGCAAAGTTCTTATCGACTCAAGGTTTCAACTCATTCATCTATGCAGATGACGTTGCAATATACATTCCTTTCAAACATGACCTGACAGAAATCACCAATGGAATCAAGCTCAGCTTGAATATCATGAACTCATGGGCAAATGCATTCCAACTAAAACTCAACATAGAAAAAACACAGTGCCTCATCCTCTCATCCCAACACAACACGAACAAACCCACAAATTTAAATACCCCAGATTACACTCTCCCTATCTCAGATAGTCTGAAAATCCTCGGGGTTACAATCGACCATAACCTCACACTTCAGAGCCAAGTGAACTCTACAACCAAGAAAATGCTCCACTCAATGTGGAAACTCAAAAGTGTGAAACCATTCTTTCCGAGGGAAACATTCCACAACCTGATACAATCAATGGTACTAAGCCATGCTGACTACTGCGGGATGTAAAGAGCAGCTCATAAAGAAACTTCAGACTGCTCAAAACACAGCAGCCAGACTCATATTTGGAAAAACGCGATTCGAAAGTGCCAAACCCCTCCGGGAAAAATTGCACTGGCTCCCAATCAAAGAACGTATTTCTTTCAAGATCTGCACCTCGGTCCATAAAATTATTTATGGCAAAGCCCCGGGATACATGACCGACCTCGTAGACCTTCCAGCCAGAAACACAGTCATATCAACACGTTCATATTTAAATCTCTACTACCCAAGCTGTAAAGGACTCAAATACAAATCAACTTATGCATCCAGCTTCTCCTACATAAGCACACAACTGTGGAATGCATTACCAAAAGCTGTGAAAACAACGTACGACCATCTCAACTTCCGAAAACTACTAAAGACCAACCTATTCAAAAAGGCTTACCCTACTGACCCAACTTAAGTGCCTGAAACCTGCGACACAATGTAACTAAAGCTCGTAGTGAACACTATATAACTCTTCTTCTCTACGATTCACAATATCCTGCTTATAATCGAACGAGAAAAACGCCCAAATTCCGACCTAAATCGGGAGATGGACGTTTATCTCACAAAAACGAATAACTCGGTATAATCAAAAGCCGAACTTGGACGTTTGCAACTGTACTCCATCGTGGAAGCGTATAAAGTTGACGGGGGCATGTCGGAGGCGTAGTGAAGGCGGGACTGGGGCATGGTTATCACCCGAACAGAGATGGGCGCCTTTCGCCGATAATGGAAAAAAAGTATGCGTTTGTAGCTAGAATTTAGGGCACTTTTCCTGGACCCTGTTTTTTCATGAATAAGGCCCCAAAAAGTGCCCTAAATGACCAGATGACCACCGGAAGGAATCGGGGATGACCTCCCCTGACTCCCCCAGTGGTCACTAACCCCCTCCCACCATAAAAAAATGATGTTTCACAACTTTTTATTTTCACCCTCAAATGTCGTACCCACCTCCCTGGCAGCAGTATGCAGGTCCCTGGAGCAGTTGTTAGGGGGTGCAGTGGACTTCAGGCAGGTGGACCCAGGCCCATCCCCCCTACCTATTACAATTGTGCTGCTTAATGCTTAGTCGTCTAACCCTCCAAACCCACTGTACCCACATGTAGGTGCCCCCCCTTCACCCCTTAGGGCTATAGTAATGGTGTAGACTTGTGGGCAGTGGGTTTTGAGGGGGATTTGGGGGGCTCAACACACAAGGGAAGGGTGCTATGCACCTGGGAGCTCTTTTACCTTTTTTTTTTTTTTTTTTTGTAAAAGTGCCCCCTAGGGTGCCCGGTTGGTGTCCTGGCATGTGAGGGGGACCAGTGCACTACGAATCCTGGCCCCTCCCATGAACAAATGTCTTGGATTTATTCGTTTTTGAGCCGGGCGCTTTCATTTTCCATTATCGCTGAAAAGCAAAAACGCCCAGCTCACAAATTGTCGAATAAAACATGGACGTCTATTTTTTTCGAAAATACGGTTCGGTCCGCCTCTTCACGGACCCGTTCTCGGAGATAAACGCCCATGGAGATAGACGTTTTTATTCGATTATGCCCCTCCACGTCTGTCACATATGAACCTTACTCGACTATAACATCACTTTGTACTTGTTTCTCTACCGGAGCTGGCGAACGCCTTCACGGTACTACATTGAGCCTGCAAATAGGTGGGAAAATGTGGGATACAAATGAAACAAATAAATAAATTACGCTTGTGTTTTGCTTTCTGTGGATTTTTTTTTGTGAACTTTTTTTTTTTTAATTTTATTTATCATTTTACTTAATTACAGTCACATTTATCACATAAAATGTAAGGAAATACAGAAATTAATACAAAAAGGAAAACATTTTCTCTCAACAATATATATTTATATAATTGTCCACAATTGGAAGATCCAAGATCAGGAAAACAATCTTAAAGAAAATAAGAAAAACTCAAAATGGTTAATCTTACACTTCACATTTTCTGAGGGAGGAAGGTTAATCGGTTATTGCAGCCGGTACAGTGGTAACTGAAGGAAGTTGCTGCAGAGGATTCTTCATCTGTTTCCACAAACTCTTATAATTTCTTAGGTTCAAACAAATAAGTAATAAGAAAAATAAAACAGTTACAAGGGAATCGCACTAGGAAGGTCCCACCTGGGGCAATGATTCCTGGCTGAAAAGCCAAGACTTCACACCTCCCAGTCTACGATTCCCTTGATGTGTCAGGAAATATATGCATCTTTGAACCCAAAAAACTATCAACCATGTATCGGAAATACATTGTTTTTTCCCTTAATTGGTTCTCCAGAAATTTCAGTTTTTACAAGAAAAATAACTATTCTTCATTACCAAATTATCTAATTTTCATAGAGAAGCCATTTCCGTAATCAAAGTCTCTTTTTATATCTTGGACTTCCACTTTGTTAGATAAGTATTAATATAAATTCTTTAACTCACATAGTGAAAAATTTTAAACATCTGAAGAAGACAGTTATTCACATTCTGCTGCAGTTCCTATAGTATGTCCTTTATGACATTATTGGCTTCACCAAGTCCAATTTCTCCACAGAAACCACTCCAGATATCTTCGGGGGGAAGAGCTCACTCTCCAATCCCCCAGTTGGTTTATTATCCGGAGTCGATGCTGCACCAGGACCTCCTCAGGTCACATGAAAATCCTAACCCACTTCGGGCGTTTCCATTATTGACCTCCATAGCGAAGCATTATTATTTCCGGATCTTGGAGGGGTCGTGCCAACAGGGGGACTCAAAGTCACTCCCTCCACTGAGATTCGGCAATAAAGCCTTGCTGTTCCCCGAAGCAAGAACCGATATCCCCGACGTTATGACCCCGAATCTCTCCAAAATAGACTACTGAGAAGTGGTGGGAACCCCAGCCGTGTTCGAGGAGGACAGCACCACGGCTTTGCCTTTTCTCTTCCCCATTCTCTGGGGAGCGTGCCTTCTTCAGGCATTCTGGTGTAAAACGGGAACTCAACTAGCGTACGTCCTCCCTCAACGCCATCTTGGATCCTCCAGGTTGGGACACTCTTTGTCTGGTTTCTCCTCAGAGGCCTGTCTGATATGGGTAACCCTACAGCATAGCCCTCTGAGTCATTGAAACACGGAAGCCCCTCCACCACTTGCAAGGTGGTGTCCCTTCGGATGGGTTTTTGTGAACTTTTAAGCTAAGACTTGATTTTTTTGTTCACAGAATCGGGGCACAGTGCAGGTCTCCAGAGGAAGCTGGAGTGAAACTGGTCCGTGGGGACCTCACTGTCTTTCGTTACCCTGGCAAGACTGAGCAACTGAGAACTGATGCATTGCACTATTCAAGATAAGTGCCTTTTGGTGATTAATTTTGCACAACATGTTGAAGACTGTTTTTGTTTTGGAATAGCTTTTTGTTTATAATTGAATTCTATAGGAGGTTTTTTGACCAATGATTACTCTTTTCAACCGTGTACACTCTGATCAGCTAATTTTGCGGTCTGGTTTTACATACCGCCGCTTGCCACAGTTTGATGAGGTCTTTTTCCTCCTTGTACAATAAACAGGCGTGCCACCATATTGATTCACTGTATTTTTTTGTGCAATTAGTGTGCAGCAAATTTTACAGCATGCAAATCAAAAGGAGGTGTGGCATGGGAGGGGCATAGGCAGGTCAGGGGCATTCATTAAAGATGCACAAAGTATTACTGAATAGTTGGAGTGCCATTTATAGAATAGCACTCCACACAGATTTTTATCGGTGGCATCCTTCAGTGCCGTTTACTGAATCTAGTTCTAAACAGTGTTCCAAGTTGCGTGCTGGTTATAGAATAGCGCTTAGAGCCGATTTCCTTGCCAACTGTGGGCGTGAGGATTTACACCAACTGAAAACTGGTGTAAATCCTAGTATGTAGTTTAGGCACGGATCTTGGGGTTCAGTAATACTGCACACATTTTTAGTGAACGCCTCTGACCTACCCATGCCCCTCCTGGGTCACGCCCCTTTTGAGTTGTGAGCTATAAGATTTGCACGTGGATCTTTATAGAATAGTGCATAGCAAGATGCATGTGCAAATCCAAAAATGTTGAAAATTAGTGCTAATGATTGATTGTTAGCGCCTAATTATTGGCCCTAATTGTCTCATTAGGCAATTTAGTTGAATGCACACAGCACGCAATTTTGCACATGGAAATTTGCATGCCATTTATAAAATCTGGGGGTTTATGTAGCTCTTTTACTAAGCTGTGGAAAAAAGTGGCCTGCGCTAGTGTGGGCATGTGAAATTGGCGCACACTGGGCCATTTTTTATCATGTCGGATAAAAAGGCCATTTTAAATGGAGCAGTAAATGACCATTCACTAATATTAAAAGTAGCACATAACTATTTACTGCCTGAGCCCTTACCACCACCTATTTACTTGGCGATAAGGACTCACACGCTATTGCTGCGGTAATCAGGCAGCGAGAGGCAATGTGGCTGCACTATTGATTACTGCCAGGAACACCCCCAGGAATAGAAAATATAAAATTATTTTCTATTGCAGGAAACAGCATATGCCAACTTCAGATTATTCCCAAATTCCAAATATTGCCAATTAGCACTGATAATTGTTAGCATTCAATGATCAGCGCTAATTGGCTCATTAAGCAATTAAATTGCATTCATGATTTGGGTGCATGTCCAAATTTGAACATGCAATTTTGAGCGCTATATATAGTATTAGGGGGATAATGATTATCTAATATAAATTAAAATAATTTTAAAACCAAAATGTGTCAATTGCTTAAATATTTTTCAGACAGCCAAGCTTTCAGATTTTTCTTAAATTTTAGATAATTAACTTCACAGCTGATAGATGATGGTAGTAAATTCCACATCGAAGGAATTATTGCTGGGCACCTGTGTTACCTCAGCGGTAGTGTCAATTTGGCACAGGCTACCCACTCAGTATCCCTACGTGGCTTAGTAAAAGGGCTATTGATAATTCCGAAGTTGGCATGCACTGTTTCCCGCGGTAGAAAATCATTTTCTTTTTTCTACCATGAAGGGCGTTCCCAGCGGTAATCAACAGAGCGGCCACATTGACACGTGCTGACTGGTTACTGATTTCCGCATACAGTTCAAACTCCTCTTATTGACTTATAAGTGCATTCACTCTGAAGCTCCTCAGTACCTCTCCACTCTCATCTCTCCCTACACTCCTCCCCGGGAACTCTGTTCATTGGGTAAATCTCTCTTATCTGCACCCTTCTCCTCCACTCCTAACTCGACTCAGTTCCTTTTATCTTGCTGCACCATATGCCTGGAATTCCTGAGCTGGTCTGTCAAGCTCCATCTCTAGCCGTCTTCAAATCTAAGCTAAAAGCCCACCTTTTTGATGCTGCTTTTAACTCCTAACCCTTATTCACCTGTTCAGAACCCCTATTTTATCATCTTCATTTTAATATTCCCTTATCTCTTGTTTGTCCTGTTTGTCTGTCCTAATTAGATTGTAAGCTCTGTCGAGCAGGGACTGTCTCTTCATGTTCAAGTGTACAGCGCTGTGTACGTCTAGTAGCACTATTGAAATGATAAGTAGTAGTAGTAATTACTGCACGAGTAGCACGTGTGGCCTTACCACCAAGTAAATAGGTGACGATAAGAGCTCAGGCTGCATACTACATAGTAACATAGTAGATGACGGCAGAAAAAGACCTGCATGGTCCATCCAGTCTGCCCAACAAGATAAACTCATATGTGTATACCTTACCTTGATTTGTACCTGCCTTTTTCAGGGCACAGACCGTACAAGTCTGCCCAGCAGTATTTCCCACCTTCCAACCACCAGTCCCGCCTCCCATCACTGGCTCTGGCACAGACCGTATAAGTCTGCCCTCCATTATCCTCGCCTCCCAACCACCAACCCCTCTTCCCCCACCTGCTCTGCCACCCAATTTCGGCTAAGCTTCTTTTAATATTATAATATAAGCTTATTATTATATATATTATTATTATTATATATTATATTTATATTATATATTATATATTATATATATATTATATATATTATATTATTATTATTATATATTATATTATATTATATTATATATTATTATTATATATTATTATATATATTATTATTATATTTAATAATAATAATATAAGCTACTTTTAATATTAGCACACGGTCATTTACTGCCCATGTAAAAAAGGTCTTTTTACCCACCACAGTAAAAAACATCCCAGCGTGCACCAATTTCACATGCCTACACTAGCGCAGGCCACTTTTTACTTCAGCATAGAGAGGTGTGGTAGCCGTGTTAGTCCACTTCTAAAGGTAATCAATAGAAATAAAACATGGAAAAGAAAATAAGATGATACCTTTTTTATTGGACCTAACTTAATACATTTCTTGATTAGCTTTCGAAGGTTGCCCTTCTTCGTCAGATCGGAAATAAGCAAATGTTGGTAGATGACAGTATATATTGATGTTTTACCCATATGTACTGTCATCTACCAACATTTGCTTATTTCCGATCTGACGAAGAAGGGCAACCTTCGAGAGCTAATCAAGAAATGTATTAAGTTATGTCCAATAAAAAAGGTATCATCTTATTTTCTTTTCCATGTTTTATTTTGTTTTATTTCTATTGATTACTTCAGCATAGTAAAAGGGCCCCTATGCTAGCTTGATTCTGGATTTAAGTACTGTGAAGCAACAGTATAAATGTTGAATTTAAAGTGTCAGCTCTGTTGTCACCATTAGTAAGCCAGACCAAATACATGAAATGCAGCACGCTCATAAAGAGCCAAGAATGCTGTTCCATATTGCTTGGACAATAACTTTAGTGTTTCTGGGCTGTATGAGTGGGTATTTATTTATCTCTCTATATATATATTTATTTATCTTGGTTACTCAGGAAAGCCACATTATGACAAAAGTCATGCTCTCATCTGTGGCGTCAGAATGCATGGAACGTTAAAATAAGATAATAGAATGATTACATGATCCAATATGATCTGAAAGTTTGAACTGGAACCCTACTGTCTTTCAGCTGTTCAAACTCCAGACCACTCATCTGCTAAGCTGAATATCCTCCAAATAAATGGAAAAGTACCCAAGTAGTTACATTTTCCTTCTTGTGTCATGAAGGTGAGTCACATGGATAAATACTGAGGCCAAGATATTTTAGAAGCATGAACACAATATGGCTTCCTATCCATTTTCGCATCCTGTTCAAACTCCTTCTACTAACCTATAAATGTACTCACTCTGCTGCTCCCCAGTATCTCTCCACACTCGTCCTTCCCTACACCCCTTCCCTTGCACTCCGCTCCATGGATAAATCCTTCTTATCTGTTCCCTTCTCCACTACTGCCAACTCCAGACTTCGCGCCTTCTGTCTCGCTGCACCCTACGCCTGGAATAAACTTCCTGAGCCCCTACGTCTTGCCCCATCCTTGGCCACCTTTAAATCTAGACTGAAAGCCCACCTCTTTAACATTGCTTTTGACTCGTAACCACTTGTAACCACTCGCCTCCACCTACCCTCCTCTCCTCCTTCCTGTACACATTAATTGATTTGATTTGCTTACTTTATTTTTTGTCTATTAGATTGTAAGCTCTTTGAGCTGGGACTGTCTTTCTTCTATGTTTGTGCAGCGCTGCGTAGCGCTATAGAAATGCTAAATAGTAGTAGTAGTAGTAGGTCTGACCATCTACTGCACTATTTTTCAATCCAGTCCTCAGGGACCACCTGGCCAGTCAGGTTTTCAGGATATCTGCAATGAATATGCATGAGTAAGACCTGCATATCAAGCGGGCAGCGCATGTATACTATCTCATGTATATTCATTGTGAATATCCTGAAAACCCGACTGGCCAGGTGGTTCCTGAGGACTGGGTAGGAAGTCACTGGTCTACTGAACCAACCTCACAACTTCACTGAAGATTCTTGAATTAAATAATATTTACACACAGTAATACCAATTTGAAATAAAAAATGAAATCCACCTTTATCTTGTGCACTTTCAAATTTTTAGCAAAGAAAAACAACAACAACAAAATGTTTATATACCTGTTATGTCTGAAACTATGAGCCTTTGGACCACAGTGGAAAACCAGGCTGCAGGGCTGGTCTTAGCAATTGTGGGGCCCTGTGCAGACCAGTTTGGTGGGGCCCTCCAGCCCCTTGCCTAACTCCGCCCCTTGCCCAATCCTGTCCCTCCCTTTGTCCACCCCCAACCCCACCCCTGCCTAGCCCCGCCCCCTGATGACTCACTTCTACTCTCTGGACTCACCATCGTCTTCTCACTCATCTCCCCTGAGGTAATGATGATTTGGTACGTGCTGGATGCATGTAGGCCTTTATGCACCTTTGTAAAAGGGCCCCTAAGCAAATCTGCATGTGCAATTTTGAGCAATATATATAGTATTAGGAGGATAATGGTTATCTCATATAAATAAAAATTATTTAAAACCAAAAATTTGTGTCAATTGTTTAAATATTTTTCAGACAGCCAAGCTTTCTGATTTTTCCTGAATTTTGGATAATTAACTTCACATCTAATAGACGGCAGTAGTAAATTCCACATTGAAGGAATTGCACAATTAAAATGTTTTGTTTTGTTTTTTTAAAGATGAAAGCAAAGAAGAGGTTATTTTTTTTATGTTGGTTGTAACCCACCCAGAATGGTAGGTGGAGCAGGATATAAGTACTGTTAAATTAAATTAAAATAAAAATTGTGCAACAGTCTGTCTAATCTGTGTATCCAAAATGCACAATTTTACAGGTTTTACAAGAGAAGGTTAACAGATATTTCTCCTTTGAAAATTATCCCACCAAAGAGAAGATGCAGCCATTTACATCCATTTACTATGCATAAATGTTTCTCAAAATGTACACGCATCTGTGTGAAAATCCAAAAGCTTTCACATAAGTTTAAAACTACCCCAGCCCTGCCCCCAAGTATGATATAACATGGCATTGCACATATACATTTAACCACATAAAGGGACCCTTTTACAAAAGGGCGGTAGGGCTACTATGGGGGGTAGGTCCCAGGAAAACATCACTTGCCGAGCATGCCCAGGTGCCCTGGGGTAGTTCTGTTTTTGACGTGCACCATTTCCCGTGCTAACATGGGGGCAGGGAGTAGGCATTCCCGGTGGTAATCTGGCAGTGCACGGCCATCGCCGCGTGCTGCCCATTACCGTGGGAGTAGCGGGTGAACTCTTACTGCCTTCTAAATAGGTGGCAGTAAGGGCTCAGGCAATAAATGGCTGAATACCAACAGGAAAATTAGCTCACAGCCATTAAGGACTTCAATTTAAAAATAGGGTTTTTCCTCCCATGGTGAAGAGTGGCCTTGGTGCATGGAAATCCCACACGCCCACACTACCGCAAGCAACTTTTTATTTTTATTTATTTTTTTAAATCATTTATTTCTAATTTTTCATTTTACAAGGGTCACTTGCAAACAGTAATACAGAGATGACTGTACAATAATACAATATTAGAGGAAAACAATCTCAACTAGATAAATGGATTATATACAATCTTTCTCTTTCTTAGACCACAAAATACATAGGGAGAGTGAAACAAGACAAGGAGATCAATTAAACAACAGTAAACAAAGAAAACGTGGTATTAACCTGATTATCCCCAGTTATTATTTATCTGAATCATTATTCCACATTGATCGTCTGGTTGGCTTCTTCAAACCCAAGACGGTGTATAGTCAAATTAATTTTGTTGGAAACATACTTATTGTCCAATATTAGTGGAAATAATACACCTGATTTCATTTTTTTTCTCTTTTAAAACCAGAAGCTGCAAGCAACTTTTAACCGCGACTTGGAAAAAAGGGTCCCAAAATTTGGGCAATTTTATAACAAGTATTTTTCATGCATGGTGCAATTGGTGCAATTCTGAAGGCTGCATATTCAAACAGGATATAAACAGGATGCAGTCGCTCTAGAGAACGGCTACTAAAATGGTCCGTGAACTTTGCATATACAGACAGACTTAAATATCTAAATATATATACATTTTGGAAGAAAGGTGGAAGAAGAAAAGATATGATACATATGTTTAAATCCTCACAGGAGGTAAGCTTTGATAGCGGAGTATTCACTAGAGATTCGGAAACACAATAAGTCTTCCTATTTGTGTTGGTTTTTTCTACATTTTTTTCCTTGTGCAGTTGTTCTTTTCTGCAAGACATAATCTAGCCCCTGACGCAGCCCTTTGTGGGTGAAACACGGCCTGTGTCGGGCAACTGTCTTTCACATGGTATCTCTAATAACATCCTTTTGATATTATACCGATCTGCTGGCTTATTTTCCACGTTGGATTTTGCAGATCACTTGCCTTGTTGTGTTTTGGTGAAAAGGGGTAGACAGGCATAATCTAATAAATAGTTCTTTATGGAAAGGGTGGTAGATGTTTGGACAAGCCTCTCAATGTAGGAGGTGGAGACAGGGCCCTATCAGAATTTAGGAAGCAGAGGACAAGTACGGGAGAAAGGGAGAATGGCCAGCTCCCTGTTTATGCACTGGACAGTCTACTTTTTTCATACTGTCTGCATTCACTGTTTGGTCTTGTCAAGTACGACTTATTTGGTCAGGTCAATCAAGTTGCTAGATTTTCCCTGGCTAAATTGCTGGGCAGCCTCTTTAGAGGCAAAGGACATTTGAGGCACACCAGTTTTCCTGCACCAGCCCCACTACATGCACATTTCTGATGCCTCTAATGGTAAGTCCCCAATCCCACAGAACACCAGGCTCCACTCTGCCAGCACCCTGTCTGGTACCCAGGGCCCACATCCTCCAGCACTGAAGACCAGTCCACCACCACCCTCCCAGCGAACCAGGGAGAATAGTCCAGAAGAGCACCACCACCAGAAGACTGATTTTTTCGCTTTAAGCCTCCCCTCTGTAGTATTGTATAGTAACTAAGGGGGTCTTTAACTAAGCCACGGTAGCATTTTTAGCGTGTGCTAAATGCTAGCGTGGCTTAGTGAAAGGCCCTATAAATGAATGTAACTAATTATTGTACTTAAGTAAAGGTTTTGTTACTTTTACTTGTAAAGAACTACAGGATAACATTTGTTACTTTTACTTTGACTGAAGTAATAATTTCATCAATTTTTACTACTTTTACTCAGTTACATCTGATGCTTGCAGTTAAAAGTAAAAAGTAGACGCATAAGGGAGATGTAAATGACAATTGCCCAGTAAACCAAATGAAACAGCAAAACTGGGAACAGGATTTTGTTATTGCAAACCCCATCACGCAAACAGTGGATCATTTCATCTTAAATGTTGCTGTTCAGTGAATATAGCCTATACGAACAGTGGAGTTGCCTGTGTTTGTTGAACTGGTTACTAGTCTTCAGTCAAACAGATCAGTGATCAGTTGGGTGCTTTTAAACTGAAGCTGAAGCTAGCAATTCTTGGTGAACAGAAATATGTCTCTACCACAACAGACTGCTCCTCATCCCATGGGAAATTTTACATTGTCCACTGGATTGATAAGAGTCTTTAGAGAGGAAGTTTGCTTGTCTTCAGACTGAAAGGTTCCCACACATTTGACGTTCTTGCATCAGTTCTTGAAGATAGTCAAACAGAGTTTACCATCAGACAAAACAATTATTAGAACAACGCAATGATTCCAACTTTGCGAAAGCCTTCTCTGTAACTGGACAGCATGATGATGATAACAAAGATAAAGATGAAGATGCACATGACGAAGTAGACACCACCTAATGCCGATGATAATGACAATAACGGTGATAAAATACTCTTTGCTATATAGACGTCAAGTGTTTCAGAGATTCCTTAGATCATAACCTGCAGATCCAGTTAGAAGACATCAGTAATACTGTAACATGACCTGAAGGCGACGAAACAGTGTGACAAGGCGGTGGCCGTAGCGAGAAGGTTGCTAGGCTGTATAGAGAGAGGTGTGATCAGCAGAAGAAAGGAAGTGTTGATGCCCCTGTACAAGTTGTTGGTGAGGCCCCACCTGGAGTATTGTGTTCAGTTTTGGAGGCCATACCTTGCGAAGGATGTTAAAAAAATGGAAGCGGTGCAAAGAAAAGCTACGAGAATGGTACAGGATTTGCGTTCCAAGACCTGAACATGTATACCCTGGAGGAAAGGAGGAACAGGGGTGATATGATACAGACGTTCAAATATTTGAAAGGTATTAATCTGCAAACAAATCTTTTCCGGAGATGGGAAGGCGGTAGAACGAGAGGACATGAAATGAGATTGAAGGGGGGAAGACTCAGGAAAGATGTCAGGAAGTATTTTTTCACAGAGAGGGTGGTGGATGCTTGGAATGCCCTCCCGCGGGAGGTGGTGAAGATGAAAACGGTAACGGAATTCAAACATGCGTGGGATATGCATAAAGGAATCCTGTGCAGTAGGAATGGATCCTCAGAAACGTAGCCGAAATTGGGTGGCGGAGCAGGTGGGGGGAAGAGGGGTGGGTGTTTGGGAGGCGAGGATAGTGGAGGGCAGACTTATACGGTCTGTGCCAGAGCCGGTGATGGGAGGCGGGACTGGTGGTTGGGAAGCGGGAAGTACTACTGGGCAGACTAGTATGGTCTGTGCCCTGAATAAGGCAGGTACAAATCAAGGTAAGGTATACACATATGAGTTTGTCTTGTTGGGCAGACTGGATGGACCGCGCAGGTCTTTTTCTGCCGTCATCTACTATGTTACTATGTTACTATGTTACTATGTTATTTGAAAGAACTTTTTATCAGAGTGAACAATCCACTTTCTGCTAGTACAGTTATTCAACCTTTTTAGCTGTGCTGGATTAATGACTCACACTCACATGACTCACACTCACACTCGCATGCTTTTACTATGTGACTAAAACCTTCTTCTTTACACCAAGACTCAAGCCACTTAGTGAACTCCACTGTTTTGCGTAGTCTTTCTTCTCCCTTCCCCCAATTACTTCAGAAAAAGCCACAGTCCGAACCAAAGAGTTCAGTCCCTCCCCAGGCTTCTGGAACGCTCTCTGTGCTGTAAATTTGCTATTGTTGGCCAGGTCATTTGTCCCCAGGTGAATTACATCGCTGTTTATTTTAGCATCTGGACTATAAGGTGGGGAATTGGCAGCTCTCTTTGTGTGTATTTTCTGGAGGTATGTAACAAAAGTTCGAAAAGTGAAGACGTGCCATCAGTAACTGATCCAAGAAGATTTTTTTTTTTCTTCTTGCTTGTCTTCCTCTCTTTCATGATGCAACGTCAGACCATAGACTTATGGAGTACAAATTTCCTGATACCCAATTTACTTGAGTAAATACAATTTGCCAGAGATAATAGCTTTGCAAATTGTTCTTATACGTTCTGAAATAATAGTCCTGGTGTAGAATGGGTAAAAGTGAATCGATTTTAAAAACTACAGAGACTACAGGACACTCAATGAAGTTGCATGGTAATAGTTTTAAAACAAATAGGAGGAAATATTTTTTTTATTCAATGAACAGTTAAGCACTGGCACTCGTTGCCAGAGGATGTGGTTACAGCAGTTCCTGGAGGAAAAGTTCATAGACTGCTGTTGAGATAGACATGGGGAAGCCACTGCTTGCCCTGCGATCAGTAGCATGGAATGTTACTACTCTGGGATTCCGGATTCTTGCTACTATTTTGGATTCTTCCAGGTACTTGTGACCTGGATTGTCCACTGTTGGAAGCAGGATACTGGGCTAGATGGACCATTGGTCTGAACCAGTATGACTATTCTTATATTCTTAAGTATGTTTCCATATTTTCGTTCTCTGTCTATATTAAGTATATTGTCCTTTCTTCTTAGCAGAAGATAAGAGATACCTGACAATGTCCTCTCCCATTTACTAACTGAACTATCACATCTAAGGGGACTATCCAGCTTATAATTGAAAAAGAAAAACGCCTATATTGCGACCCAAATCGGGAGATAGACGTTTATCTCACAAAAACGAATAAAGCGGTATAATCGAAAGCCGAATTTGGACGTTTTCAACTGCACTCCGTTGCGGATGCGGACAAAGTTTATGGGGGCGTGTCAAAGGCGTGGTGAAGGCGGAACTGGGGCGTGGTTATCGGCTGATCAGAGATAGGCGCCTTTCGCCAATAATGGAAAAAAATATGCGTTTTTAGCGAGAATTTAGGGCACTTTTCCTGGACCCTGTTTTTCCACGAATAGGGCCCCAAAAAGTGCCCTAAATGACCAGATGACCACTGGAGGGAGTCGGGGATGACCTCCCCTGACTCCCCCAGTGGTCACAAACCCCCTCCCACCACAAAAATATGCCGTTTCACAACTTTTTATGTTCACCCTCAAATGTCATACCCACTTCCCTGGCAGCAGTATGCAGGTCACTGGAGCAGTTATTAGGGGGTGCAGTGGACGTCAGGCAGGTAGACCCAGGCCCATCCCCCCCACCTGTTACACTTGTGCTGGTAAATGGGAGCCCTCCACACCGCCCCCCAAACCCACTGTACCCACATGTAGGTGCCCCCCTTCACCCCTTAGGGCTATAGTAATGGTGTAGACTTGTGGGTGGTGGGTTTTGAGGGGGATTTGGGGGGCTCAACACCCAAGGGAAGGGTGCTATGCACCTGGGAGCTCTTTTACCTTTTTTTTTTTTTTTTGTAAAAGTGCCCCCTAGGGTGCCCGGTTGGTGTCCTGGCATGTGAGGGGGACCAGTGCACTACGACTCCTGGCCCCTCCCACGAACAAATGCCTTGGATTTATTCATTTTTGAGCTGGGCGCTTTCATTTTCCATTATCGCTGAAAAACAAAAACGCCCAGCTCACAAATTGTCGAATAAAACATGGACGTCTATTTTTTTTCGAAAATACGGTTCGGTCCGCCCCTTCACGGACCCATTCTCGGAGATAAACGCCCATGGAGATAGACGTTTTTGTTCAATTATGCCCCTCCACAGCTGCTGCTATGAGAGAGCAGTTTGCATAAAATCTCTTTGTTTTCTCGTCCCCTTCAACCTAAATTTTGCCTTCTTTTCCCTTCCTATTCTGCATCTTTCCAATGCCACCTTCTTTCATCTATAGCACCCCTATTCCTCAAGTAGCCCATTTATCTGCATCTTCTTACTACTGTCCCTCTTTTCCTTCCCCTATACTAAATGGAAGTTATAAAGCTCTGTTCTTGGCAGGATTTTCATTGCTGTTATCTCTCATAACCTTGGGATATTTGGTAGGGAGATGCCAAGTCCTGTTGGATTTCCTGAGGTAGGGAGCTGTTCTGACATTTGCCATTACAAACCCATATCCAGATATAGTTCTTTAGACTTGCACATTTTTAGCCGCTGATTAACCCTTTGACTCCCTTACCTCTATGTAGCCTCCATCCAGCCTCTTGCATCACTATTACTTTGCAAGTATTCACTATCAGGCTTATTTTCGAAAGTGATCGCCGGCGATCTGGCATAAATCGGGAGATGGCCGGCGATCTCTCTAAAGTGGCGAAATCGGTATAATCGAAAGTGGCTTTTTTTACACCATCGCCGCTTTCCCGTCGCCATGCCGGCAAAAGTTCAAGGGGGCGTGAATTTAAGCCATGGGGCAGCTTATGTCATCAACACCCGTACCACCATCATTGCACTAATAGACCCTCCCTTCCTCCCTGCAGAAGGGGCCATATTCGGCAACTAATTCTAATCTTTGGCCAATATAGGTTGATTAAAGCCACGGTATCATCAAGAATAACAGTACTTATCTCCCCTGCAGCGGGAGTTTCAGATATATTCCTTCCAAGTGCTAGGTGCTTCAACGGGAAAACAGCTGCCCATCTGTTGCTCTTATATCGGCTTCCCTTTTTTTCTTTTTTTGAAATAATGCTGGTGCAAGTGCTATAGTGCAGAGTGAATGTGTGTGATCAGCCCTTAATGAATGCCTTCACGCTCTCAACATGCTTGCATTAATCCGCAAAAAAATCTTTTCCAGAGATGGGAAGGCGGTAGAATGAGAGGACATGAAATGAGATTGAAGGGGGGCAGACTAAAAAAAGATGTCAGGAAGTATTTTTTCACGGAGAGGGTGGTGGATGCTTGGAATGCCCTCCCACGGGAGGTGGTGGAGATGAAAACGGTAACGGAATTCAAACATGCGTGGGATATGCATAAAGGAATCCTGTGCAGCAGGAATGGATCCTCAGAAGCTTAGCGGAAATTGGGTGGCAGAGCAGGTGGGGGAAGAGAGGTTGGTGGTTGGGAGGCGAGGATAGTGGAGGGCAGACTTATACGGTCTGTGCCAGAGCCGGTGATGGGAGGCGGGACTGGTGGTTGGGAGGCGGAAAATACTGCTGGGCAGACTTGTACGGTCTGTGCCTTGAAAAAGGCAGGTACAAATCAAGGTAAGGTATACACATATGAGTTTATCTTGTTGGGCAGACTGGATGGACCATGCAGGTCTTTTTCTGCCGTCATCTACTATGTTACTATGTTACATGTTTCGCCCTTGGGCGTCATCAGGAGAACGAGATCTAAATAAAAATAAAAATTCATAAAACTAAACATACATTATACACATATCATACACAGCTGCATAACTCTCATTGGCCTGATAGCGCTAACATAATAATATAGGTAAATGTTTAACTTGCTTTTCACGGAGATAACGGGGTAACAGCAGTCAGCAATCCCGACTCTGGTCGGCTAAGACGCCGGTGCATGCGCACTAATTTCTTATATACACAAGCTAATTAAGCTTTCACTCTGCTGCTCCCCAGTATCTCTCCACACTCGTCCTTCCCTACACCCCTTCCCGTGCACTCCGCTCCATGGATAAATCCTTCTTATCTGTTCCCTTCTCCACTACTGCCAACTCCAGACTTCGCGCCTTCTGTCTCGCTGCACCCTACGCCTGGAATAAACTTCCTGAGCCCCTACGTCTTGCCCCATCCTTGGCCACCTTTAAATCTAGACTGAAAGCCCACCTCTTTAACATTGCTTTTGACTCGTAACCATTTGTAACCACTCGCCTCCACCTACCCTCCTCTCTTCCTTCCCGTTCACATTAATTGATTTGATTTGCTTACTTTATTTATTTTTTGTCTATTAGATTGTAAGCTCTTTGAGCAGGGACTGTCTTTCGTCTATGTTTGTGCAGCGCTGCGTACGCCTTGTAGCGCTATAGAAATGCTAAATAGTAGTAGTAGTAGTAGTGGTAACCGCCTTATTGTCAATCGCCTTATTGAGTCCTTTAGGGTATGTGGTTTGCCACTTGTAGATGTATTGAGCCTCCCTTCTCAAGAAGTTAGCCACCACATTGCCGCCTCATGGTTGCTTAAGGTGAAACAGTACAACAAATAACAGGTCTTCCTCCCGGTGCCCTAGCAGGTCCCAATGTCCCACCAGCGGGGCTTTTTTCTTATGAGTACGTAGGTTACTAAGATGTTCGTCTATGCATTGTTTAATCTTTCTCCCGGTTTGTCCAATGTACCATTTTTCACAGGGACATTTAATACCATCATTGCTTCTGGTTCCATCATAGTACTTCTTTTTTCAGCATCAAAATGATGCAGCCCAGCAAAAGGGGAAATGGGACTTGATATACCGCCTTTCTGAGTTTTTTTTTTTTTTTGGAACTACATTCAAAGCGGTTTACATATATTCAGGTACTTATTTTGTACCAGGAGCAATGGAGGGTTAAGTGGCTTGCCCAGAGTCACAAGGGGCTGCAGTGGGATTGGAACTCAGTTCCCAGGATCAAAGTCCACTGCACTAACCACTAGGCTACTCCTCCACTGGAAACATTCCATGTAGAAGCCTGCCCTTGCAGATCAGCAATGCGGCCGCGCAGGCTTCTGTTTCTGTGAGTCTGACGTCCTGCAGGTACGTGCAGGACGTCAGACTCACAGAAACAGAAGCCTGTGCAGCCGCGTTGCTGATCTGCAAGGGCAGGCTTCTACATGGAATGTTGCTAGTGGAATAGCAACATTCCATCTAGAATCTCAAATAGTAGCAACAGAATCTCAATAGTAGCAACATTCCATCTAGAATTTCAACATTCCATTTAGAATCTCTATCGGGAAAGGGAAATGGGACTTGATATGCCGCCTTTTTGAGGTTTTTGCAACTACATTCAAAGCGGTTTACATATATTCAGGTACTTATTTTATACTAGGGACAAAGGAGGGTTAAGTGACTTGCCCAGAGTCACAATGAGCTGCAGTGGGAAATGAACTCAGTTCCGCAGGATCAAAGTCCACTGCACTAATCACTAGGCTACTCCTCCACTCCAAGAATTTGACAGGGGCAAAGCTTGGGAAGATGAGTGCTTCTGTGTCACAGATCTTAGTCTACCAGAGCCTACTGTGACCCATCTATTCCTCTGTAGTTTCATTCTCTGTGGCAGTGGTAGTGGTAAATTGGCTGGGAACTGAGTAATCCTGGATGCTTTTTTACTTGTAGCTAATTCTTTCTTGAGTTTGTTGGTCTCATCTTTCAATGCTGATATTTGGAAATAGCAGATCTATCTTTGGCCGCTATAAACCAGCACTGAATATTAACTTAGCTGGTTAAGTTTAGAGCGGCCAAAGCAAACCCCGGATATTCAATGTCAGTTAATGAAAATGGACCGGCATTGAATATACAGGCTCGGCGCCAACCGCAGGAATTAGCTGGTCTTCCTTCCTATGGGCTGAATATCGGCCCCCCCAAGATTCTGAGGTTATTCACTAGAGATGTGAAGCTAAAAATTGTTCATTTTGTGTTATTTCCCATGTCTTTTAGGGGAATGTTTGTTTTATTAAGGGGTTCCTCCCCCCCATGTCATAATAGGAGATGATGCAAAATGAAAATTTTCAGGGCCCCCTTCCCATGGTCCTCTCCCCTATAAGAGCAGAACCTAGACTGCAACCCCCTCCCCCCCATTCCCTATAGGCCCCCTGGGCCTACCTGAATCCCTAGTGGTTTAGTGGGGCTCCACTAGGGCAGGAGCAATGCCCTTTTCCTGACTGGCTGTGGGGCTCCTTCATTAAATAATTAGCACGTTGCTTATTATATTCCTACATCAGCAGTAAGTTGTCTGGTGTGCCACCAACTTAAGCAGTCAGTGTAAAACTAGAACAGAAAAATGAACAAGCAATTAAGTAAACCCTTGGACATACAGAGGAGAAAGCAGGGGATTGTGTGAGTCTAAGATTCCTGGGAGGGGGAGAAGGAAGTGGGAATTCTGTCTTCTGGCTCTTCTGCTTCAGTTCAGCCTCCCCGAACAAGTGAGTCACTGGTAGCTACAGCTGCCAACCTTACCACAAGTTTTAACTGGGGGGAGGAGAGAGGGGGGGAGAGAGAACAAAATCACTGTTTTGTTGTATGGGTAGAAGGTATGTCCTTAGTGGCATGCTTGGCTGAATACAATTTTTAAATTTGGTTTATGGAATAGACTCCCTGAGCCAGTACGTCAGGCTCAGTCTCTGGCTGTCTTCAAGTCTAGGCTTAAAGCCCACCTCTTTGCTACTGCTTTCGACTCCTAACCATGACTCTCTTACTCAACACCCTCACTTATCACCCCTACCCCTGCAATTTCCCCACCCCTAGCTGTCTGTTCGTCTGTCCAATTTAGATTGTAAGCTCTGTTGAGCAGGGACTGTCTTTTCATGTTAATTTGTACAGCGCTGCGTAAGTCTAGTAGCGCTATAGAAATGTTTAATAGTAGTAGCAGTAGTAGTAGTAAGTAGAGATAGGGATATTGGGGCAGACTTTTACAAATATTGAGCCTATGGCCTTCTGGGCTCATTTTCGAAAGAGAAGGACGCCCATCTTTCGACATAAATCGGAAGATGGACGTCTTTCTCACAGAAACGTCCAAATCGGTATAATTGAAAGCCGATTTTGGACGTCCCCGACTGCATTCCGTCGCAGGGACGGCCAAAGTTCAAGGGGGCATGTCGGAGGCATAGTGACGGCGTGATTTGGGTGTGCCTAACCAGGGCCACCGAGAGATTGGGCCAGGCCTGGGACAAGGCCGCCCTTCCGCCCCCCCCCCAGCCCCTGCCACAGTCCCACCCGCCTCCGCCACCGGGCCGGGCCTCTTCCATCCGAACCGCCACCAGCAGAAGCGCTGTCTTCTGACTCCGGCGTGCGCGGCCCACACAGACGCGCTCCTGTCAGCTGATCTTTGCTGTACTCTGCAGGGCTTCTGTGCGTCTGATGTCCTGCACGTGCAGGATGTCAGACGCACAGAAGCCCTGCAGAGTACAGCGAAGATCAGCTGAGAGGAGCGCGTCTGTGTGGGCCGTGCACGCCGGAGTCAGAACAGAAGACAGCACTTTTGCTGGCAGGGGTTCAGGTGGAAGGGGCCCTGTGGCAGTGGCAGGTGGGACTGCGGCACCGGGCCCCCCTTGGAAGCCCGGGCCTCGGGAATTTTGTCCCCCCGTCCCCCCTCTCGGCGGCCCTGTGCCTAACACTTATACGTCCTTGATCCATAATCGAAAAAAACAAGGACGTCCCTGACGAACATTTGGACGTTTTCACCTGGTCGTGTTTTTATTACGACTAAGGCACAAAAAGGTGCGTGAAATGACCAGATGACCACCGGATGGAATCGGGGATGACCTCCCCTTACTCCCCCAGTGGTTACTAACCCCCTCCTACCCTCAAAAAACATCTTTAAAAATATTGATTGCCAGCCTGTATGCCAGCCTCAGATGTCATACTCAGGTCCATGACAGTGGTATGCAGGTCCCTGGAGCAGTTTTAGTGGGTGCAGTGTACTTCAGACAGGCGGATCCAGCCCCATCCCCACTCATCGAGGTGGCGGTAGGGGCTCTCGTGCTGACCTGGCAGTAACCGGGCAGCGCGCAGCATTGCTTGATTACTGCCGGGTACACACTGGCGCTACGAAAAGAAATATATTTTTGTAGCGCTGGATATGACAGCACGCTGGGGGGGTGGGAACTACTGCTGGGCTGCTGTGGTAGTCCAGTGGTACTTCCTTTTAAGCGAGTGGTTGGTCTTCCCACCGCTTTGTAAAAGGGGCCCCTAGTTCCGTTATAGAATATTATTGTAACTTGGTATCAGAATGCCTACCCACATTTAGTCACCGGAATTATGTGCATGTCTATGTTTATTAAAATCTTGATATACTGTCATTTCTTAATAAAAGGTCAAAGCGGTTCACATAGAATGATAATAATACATTCAACTAGGAAAGGAAAAGAACACCATTAAAAATAGAAAAGAAACAATCATACCAGGCAGCGACACTCAACAAACAAATAATAAAACAGATGTAAATTCTGGTATTTTTTGTTAGAATTTGTACCCCGCGCTTTCCCACTCATGGCAGGCTCAATGCGGCTTACATGGGGCAATGGAGGGTTAAGTGACTTGCCCAGAGTCACAAGGAGCTGCCTGTGCCTGAAGTGGGAATCCAACTCAGTTCCTCAGGACCAAAGTCCACCACCCTAACCACTAGGCCACTCCTACACTGTTGCTACTATTTGAGATTCTACATGGAATGTTAATGTTGCTATTCCACTAGCAACATTCCATGTAGAAGCCACCAATAGTAGCAACATTCCATGTAGAATCTCCAATAGTATCTATTTTATTTTTGTTACATTTGTACCTTGCACTTTCCCACTCATGGCAGGCTCAATGCGGCTTACATGGGGCAATGGAGGGTTAAGTGTCAGCCGCCCTCACTACGCCACTGCCTTACCCCCCCCCCCCCCCCCCCCCCCAGATCATTTCTCACCTTCCTATTTTTTACCGGAGCTTCTTCTTTTTTGGGAGTCACCTTGTGTTGTGACGCTGCTTATTTTAGTTGCTGCCAGGGAGGATCAGCTAGTGTAAAAAAGTAAAGTCTTGGCGGTGTGGATACGGATGTACACGGAGAAAGTATAGCATTTCAGACGCTGACAGGGAGGATCCCGGTACACTTGTGTAGCATACGGATAGGACGTATAATAATGGAATAACTTTTCATAGGTAGAGTAGTAATTTGTTATAAATCATAAACAGTGTGTCATTTTGAAGGACTGATTATAAGGACATGTGTTATATTGATGTAGAGATTTTTTTTTCTCCTGGTAAAGGGCCACTAAAACAGGTGCTCAATATTCAGAGTTTCTATCTATCTATTTGTTTATTTTTTTTGTTTTGTTACATTTGTACCCTGCGCTTTCCCATTCATGGCAGACTCAATGCGGCTTACATGGGGCAATGGAGGGTTAAGTGACTTGCCCAGAGTCACAAGGAGCTGCCTGTGCCTGAAGTGGGAATCCAACTGAGTTCCCCAGGACCAAAGTCCACCACCCTAACCACTAGGCCACTAGATTGAAACCTGGGAGCATTTAAAATCTTTTTTTATTTCCTGTGCCTAGGGGGCTTAGGCTACATTTTCCATGTAGTGGCAGGCAGGTGAGTAAAGCTATATTGTGTAGATTGGAGGGGGGGGGTTGGGGAGGGACATCCCCCCCCCCCCCACACACAAATGAACTACTTGAATGGAAGGAGAAACGGATGTGTAAAAGGTCATGTTTGGGGGGGGCACTGCCCCCCCCCCCCCCGAAAAACAATATGGAAGGGAAAAGGGAAGGAGATTAATAGTCCTAGTGTGTTTTGCATTTTTGGAGTTATGGGTGGGAATTGTCTTCCCTGGTGTGGTGGGAATTGTCCAGATGGGAATTAGTGGGTGGGAACTGACCTAGAACCACAAATTCTAAATAAGCTAGTCTGTCCTCAAATGCCTGTCGTTCATTGAGACCAAACAGTGGCATTCCTAGCCTGGATGGCACCCGGGGCGGATCGCCAATGTGCCCCCACCCCCAGGTGCAGCACGCCCCTCCCTGCAAAATGACACCCCCCCGGGTGCACGCTGCTGGGGGGGGGGGTGCCGCGATGCGCCTGTCAGCTCCGAGTTCGCTAACTTTGCTCATTTGCTGCAGCTCCCTCTGCCCCAGGCACCCCCCCAGCGGCTTGCACCCGGGGCGGACCGCCCCCACCGCCCCCCCCTTGTTACGCCACTGAGACCAAAAGCCAATTTGAAAAAGTGAGTTTTTTAAAGGGTTTTAAATGCAGCAGGGACATGCGTAACTTACAGTATTCTGCAGTGCTTTTTTTGTGCCGGTACACGCTGGGTGTCGTCCGCATTGAGATGATACTGGAAGCCATGAGAAGAGATGAGGGAGCCCAGGGAAGAGGTGTAGATTGAGAAGAGAAGGGGTCCAAGGACAGATCCCTGGGGAACACCAACAGATAGCGGGATGGGGGTGGGGGTGGGGGTTTAGAGGACAGGATTGCTGTGGGTGGCCCTCCCCCGAGGTTCCAGCAAAGGCAAGAGGCTGGTTCAGGGCAGCAAGCAAGCTCCTCCAGCACAGCCCCCTAAGAGCAGCTTAGCACCAGGGTTTAGAGGACAGGATTGCTGTGGGTGGCCCTCCCCCGAGGTTCCAGCAAAGGGAAGAGGCTGGTTCAGGGCAGCAAGCAAGCTGCTGCTGCTACATCCCCTGCCAAACTCCTAGACCTTTACACACACACACACACACACAGGTTCCTTGAGAGGACAAGTGTCTGCTGTGGTGGGCACAGACCCCCCCCCCCCCCCCCAGGCTCTGGCCAACCCTGAGGATTTCTTTCTGAGGGAGTACTGTCTGTACATCCTCTGCTACAGTGCCTCCGCAGCACAACTTACTGCCTTCACAGAGACTGACCCAGTATAAGCAAGGTATGAATGGGGGTGGGGGAAGGGGACGGAGTTGAAATTATGCTGGATGAGTGTAGACAGGGGGATATCAGTGTGTGTGTGTGTGTGTGTGTGTGGTGTGGGGGGGGGGGGAGATGCCACACTATGGAGGATGGGTAAGGCTGGGAGGTAGGGTAGGGCTGGCCTGGGCTACAGGGAGGAGTGGGGGCAGGGCTGATGCTGGATGGCATGTGGAAGCAAGAAGGGGCTGTAAAAAAAGGTGGATGATATGGATGCAGGGAGGGAGGGAGGGAGGGGGCTGTAAAAAAAGTGGATGATATGGGTGCAGGGAGGGAGGGAGGGGGCTGTAAAAAAAGTAGATGTTAGGGGGGGGCTGGGAAAATATGGATGGTATCTATGTACAGAGTGGTGGGCTGTAATATTGGTTAAATTATAAAATGAGTTTATCTTGTTGGGCAGACTGGATGGACCATACAGGTCTTTATCTGCCATCATTTACCACGTAAACTATGTAAAATGACAAATAAACTTGCAGAATTTTGAATTTTTTGTGCATGATTTTTAAGTTTTTGGCACAGAATTCTGGCAGAAGTACTATTTGCTGTTTTGATCATTGCTGCATGCTGTGCTCAAGATCACAGTATTGCTCACATAACATTTCATCTGCCTGTTTTTTTTTTTTTTTTTATTTGTACCCTGCGCTTTCCCACTCATGGCAGGCTCAATGTGGCTTAGGTACTTATTTGTACCTGGGGCAATGGAGGGTTAAGTGACTTGCCCAGAGTCACAAGGAGCTGCCTGTGCCTGCAATGGGAATCGGACCCAGTTCCCCAGGACCAAAGTCCACCACTCTAACCACTAGGCCACTCCTCCACTGTTGCTACTATTGGAGATTCTACATGGAATGTTGCTATTCCACTAGCAACATTCCATGTAGAAGTCGGCCCTTGCAGATCACCAATGTGGCCGCGCAGGCTTTTGCTTCTGTGAGTCTGACGTCCTGCACATACGTGCAGGACGTCAGACTCACAGAAACAGAAGCCTGCACAGCCTTCTACATGGAATGTTGCTAGTGGAATAGCAACATTCCATGTAGAATCTCCAATAGTATCTATTTTATTTTTGTTACATTTGTACCCTGCGCTTTCCCACTCATGGCAGGCTCAATGCGGCTTACATGGGGCAATGGACGGTTAAGTGACTTGCCCAGAGTCACAAGGAGCTGCCTATGCCTGAAGTAGGAATTGAACTCAGTTCCCCAGGACCAAGGTCCACCACACTAACCACTAGGCCACTCCTCCACTCCACTTTTAGATGCCCAGTTTTGTGAGCTGGAACAGAACAGGGCTGAGGATCCTGTGTTTTATTAGATTCTGTCCTTTCTCAGTCACCCAGTCTGCCCATCCATGCCATCTACTCCCCCTTTCCATCCCTTACAGATCCTGTGTACATTGCAAACTGTACAAGGAGAGACTTGCCGACCTGAACATGTATACCTTGGAGGAAAGGAGAAACAGGGGTGACATGATACAGACGTTCAAATATTTGAAAGGTAATAATCCGCATACAAACCTTTTCCGGAGACAGGAAGGTGGTAGAACTAGAGGACATGAATTGAGGTTGCAAAGGGGCAGACTCAAGAGTAATGTCAGGAAGTATTTTTTCACGGAGAGGGTGGTGGATACGTGGAATGCCCTCCCGCGGGAGGTGGTGGAGATGAAAACGGTAATGGAGTTCAAACATGCATGGGATTAACACAAAGGAATCCTGTTTAGAAGGAATGGATCTATGGAATCTTAGCGGACATTGGGTGGCAACGCCGGTATTTGGAGAATAAAACCAGTGCAGGGCGGACTTCTACAGTTTGTGCCCTGAGAAAGGCAGGGACAAATCAAACTCGGATATACATATAAAGTATTACATACCATGTAAAATGAGTTTATCTTGTCGGGCAGACTGGATGGACCGTTCAGGTCTTTATCTGCTGTCATTTACTATGTTACTATGACGACCTCAGCTAGTGTACGGGAGAAAAGTGAGTGAGATACTGTTAGTCAAACAAACTACTTTCACAGCTGATTCTCTATGTATCTATATATATATGTGATGGATTTATGAGCTGCTTTTATAATGTTTTTGCATTACACATATTTTGTTATATTTACGTGCTGTATTTTTACTTCCTTATTTATGGTTAATATGACTTTTTCATGGATTCACATATAACAGCCTTTCATACAGGTTTCATGTGCTTATATGCTCTTCAGCTTGGAAAAGAGATGGGTGAAGGCGGATATGATTGAGGTCTATAAAATGATGAGTGGTGAAGACAGTGGCATTCCTAGGGGAGCTGACACCTGGGGCGGATCGCCGATGCACCCCGCCCCCCGGGTGCAGTGCGACCACCTCCCCCCCGCTAAAGACCCCCCCGGTGCATGCCGCTGGGGGGGAGGGGTGCCGCGCGCCTGTCTGCTTTGTTCGTTTCCATGCTCCCTCTGCTCCGGAACAGGAAGTAACCTGTTCCGGGGCAGAGGGAGCACAGAATGAACGTAGCGGACAGGCGCACGGCACCCCCCCAGCGGCGTGCACCTGGAGCGACCGCACCCCCCCCCCCCTTGGTACGCCACTGGGTGAAGAACAGATAGAAGTGAATCTATTTTTTTACTCTGTCCCAGTATGGCAATACTTATGTTCTTATGACATCATATTGGTCAAATATTTGTCAACATATAAAAAATACAAGAACATAAGAATAGCCATAATGGGTCAGACCAATGGATCATCTAACCCAGTATCCCATTTCCAACAGTAGCCAATCTAGGTCACAAGTACCTGGCAGAAGCCTAATTAGTAGCAAGATTCAATGCTGTGAATCCCAGGGCAAACAGTGGCTTCCCCTGTCTATCTCAATAGCAGACTATGGACTTTTCCTCCAGGAACTTGTCCAAACCTTTTTTAAACCCACAAATGTTAACCACTGTTACCACATCCAAGCTTTGTTGAGTGAAAAAATATTTCCTCCTATGTGTTTTAAATTACTTCCATGTAACTTCATTCAGCATTCCCTAGTCTTTTTAGTGAAAAATGGATTCACTTCTACTCATTCTACACCACTCAGGATTTTGTAGCTCTCAATCATATCTCCCCTCAGCCATCTCTTTTCGAAGGTGAAGAAACCTAAACTCTTTAGCCTATCCTCAGTTAAGAAGAGTTCCATTCCCTTTATCATTTTGATCGCTCTTCTTTCAACCTTTTCTAATTCTGCTATTTCTTTTTTGAGATACGACAATCAGAACTGAATGCAATACTCAATTTCTATGCCACCTCTATATTCCCCATGGAGTGATACTGAGGCATTATAGTGTTCTTGGTCTTATTTAACATCCATTTCCTAATAATTTCTAGCATCCTGTTTGCTTTTTTGGCCGCCACCGCTCACTGGGCAAAAGATTTCAGTGTAGCGTCTACATTGAGACCTAGACCTTTTTTTGGGGGGGGGGGGGGGTGCTGACCCCCAAAGTGGACCCAAACATCAGGGAACTACGATTTGGGTTATTCTTCCCAATGTGCATCACTTTGCATTTGTCCACAATAAATTTGATATGCCATTTGGATGCCGAGTCTTCCTAAGGTCTTCCTGCAATTTTTCATAGTCCACATGTGTTTTAACAAACTTGAATGGTTTTGTGTCATCTGCAAATTTAATTACCTCACCTGCCATTCTAATTTCCAGATTATTTTTAAATATGTTAAATAGCACCTGTCCCAGTACAGATCCCTGTGGCACTCCACTATTGACCCTCCGCCATTGAGAGAAATAGCCATTTAACCCTACCCTCTGTTTTCTGTCCAATAACCAATTCCTAATCCACAACAGAACATTGCCTCTGATCCCATAACTCTTTAATTTTCTCAGGAGTCGAGATCTGGAAACGGGCTGGTGGTTGGGAGGCGGGGATAGTGCTGGGCAGACTTATACGGTCTGTGCCAGAGCCGGTGGTGGGAGGCGGGACTGGTGGTTGGGAGGCAGGGATAGTACTGGGCAGACTATACGGTCTGTGCCAGAGCTGGTGGTGGGAGGCAGGGATAGTGCTGGGCAGACTCATACGGTCTGTGCCAGAGCTGGTGGTTGGGAGGGGGGGCTGGTGGTTGGGAGGCGGGGATAGTGCTGGGCAGACTTATACAGTCTGTGCCAGAGCCGGTGGTTGGGAGGGGGGGCTGGTGGTTGGGAGGCGGGGATAGTGCTGGGCAGACTTATACAGTCTGTGCCCTGAAGAGCACAGGTACAAATCAAAGTAGGGTATACACAAAAAGTAGCACATATGAGTTGTCTTGTTGGGCAGACTGGATGGACCGTGCAGGTCTTTTTCTGCCGTTATCTACTATGTTACTATGTTACTATGAGGATCTTTGTCAACTGGCTCACCTTTATTGAGATGTTTATTTATGCATTCAATGAAATGAAGCAAATTGGTGAGGCAAGACTTCCCTCGGCTGAAACCATATTGACTCTATCCCATTAAACCATGTTTATCTGTGTGTTCCATAATTTTATTCTTTATAATAGTTTCCACTATTTTACCTGGCACTGGCATCAGGTTTACTGGTCTGTAATTTCCCAGATCACCCCTGGAACCCTTTTTAAAAAATCAGCATTACACTGGCCACCCTCCAATCTTCAGGTACTATGAATGATTTTAACGACGGTTGGATATTCCGCTAACAAATGATATTGTGATATTCCTTGCACACAGCTAAAATCAAGCAAAATTGTTTAATATTCTTATTAAGTGAGCTCTGAAATTGATTGTTAATACGTGGAAAAATGTTGCTGCATTATCTATGCATATGTGGTGGAATTGCTGAGAGTGATTGCTGAGAGGGTGGACTCTTGCATAAGTTTAATGCTATATGGTCTCTTGTTGATGTTTTTGTTAATCAGCAACTCACCTTTTGATTTTGTAGTTGTATCTGTTGGTGGAATATTATGTTGAAGTTGTTCTTTTTGAATAAAATGAATAAAAGAAATTGATTGATCCAAAATGTGTGGTTTCAGAATTGTAATTTATGGACCTAATCTAATCTAATAAAGAATTTATTTACCGCAGAAATTCTAACTAGTGGTTCTAGACAGCATACAACATAAGAAGCCCTTGTAATACATATGGGGAATTACATCAGACATAATACATCAGAATAATACATCAAGGGCCCTGTTTCAAAAGGCACTAGCATTTTTAACATGCGTTAAAACTAGGACTATTATGGACATCTACACAGTTAGCACGTGCAAATTTTTAGCACACACCAAAAATTCTAGTGCATCTTTGTAAACAGGGCCCCAAAAGTTTTAAGAATAACAATTATCAATAGAAATCAAACAAAATAAACCATGGAAAAGAAAATAAGATAATACCTTCTTCGTCAGATCGGAAATAAGCAAATGTGGTAGCAGATAGTATATATAAGTGAGATATCCAAGCATTACTTTGCCAGTCTGACAGGGTGGGAGGGTGGGGGTGGGTAGGAGGTATGCTTTGATGTCCTCATGCATACCTCCTACCCACCCCCACCCTCCCACCCTGTCAGACGGCAGATAAAGACCTGTATGGTCCATCCAGTCTGCTCAACAAGATAAACTAATTTTACATTTTATGTGATACTTTATACTCAAGTTTGATATGTCTTTGCCATTCTCAGGGCAAAGACCGTAGAAGTCTGTCCAACACTGTTCTTGTACTAAGTTCTGAAGCTAATGTCAAAACCCCTTAAAACTTACACTCCAGCCCATCCATATCTATTCAGTCATGATCAGGACGTAGACCATAGAAGTCTGCCCAGCACTGGTTTTGCTTCTCAATTCTCTAATCAAACGGAAGAAAACTACAAATGAACTCCCTAAGTCCTCTATTACTAACGCTAAATAAAAACTTAGGATAAATCAAACCAACCATCTATGCATAAAGCAACCAATATAACAATGTTAGAAAATTTAAAGTTTTAAATGCTTCTTAAAAGTAGGCAATTGATGAAATTTAAAAGCTACAGATTCTTCATAGTTTCTAATAGTACAAAGACGATTCCACCATTCACAAAAGTTCAAATGCAAATTATTTTTCCAATGAAATACTATAACATGCGTGGCTAGACCCATCATTATATCAAAACGTTTTTGATATTGATCCTCAAGTGTAAGTTTATGGGTTGAAGAACAAAGTATTATCACATCATATGTCAAACCAACACACGAGGAGAAAGGAATTATTGAACATATTCTTTTCCATATTAATTTCCAGTAGGTGGACACATGGGAACATTCAAAGAGTAGATGCTTCAGGTGACCGACAGGAGCAGAACAAGACCAACATTTTGGAGGAGATGTTGATCTGGTTAGTTTATACAATTTGAAAGGCGTCCAATAAGCTCTATGAAGAACAAAAAATGACGATTGTGTTATACCAGCAGAGAAAGTGGGTCTGCTGGATTTAGACCAAAAGGTTAGCCAATCAATTTCACCATGACAGAACAATTCCAACTCCCATCTATGTTGGAGCTCAAGACAGGGGTTTGTGAAAGAGTCATGTATGCATTTGTATATTCTCGATGCTTTCCTATTACCCATTAGCATAGTACGACAAAAGGTGGTAGTAAGACATAGGTTTATTTAATTGCACTTCCCTCTCTTTTAAAGGGGCAATAGAATCTAAAGTAGTATCAATAACTTGATCCCAATCTGATTTCATAGTAACTGGATCTGTTGAAATCATATTCATTTCAGAGGAAACTCTGTCCCAAAAAGAGGCATGGTCAATCTTTCCTCTAGAAGTAATTCTATGTCTAATTAAGCTGTGAGAAGTCTGACCCGTATTAAGGCAGAAATTAAATTGTAATTGAAAGTGGTCAGACCAGGGTACGGCCAACCACTTTGGAGAGGATATCAGACAAGAAGGATAGACAGCAATAAAGTCTAACGAATTACCTTTTCGTGAGTAGGACCAGAAGATTGTAAGGATAAATGACAAGAAGACAGCAATGTTTTCAAATTATTGCTTTTGGATTCAGAGTTACGTTTTAGTGGAAGATTTAAGTCACCGATTATCAGGGATCTGGAATACTGACATACACAATCTAATATAATAATTTGCTACTTGAACGTTCGAATGTGTCTCACTGGGATCGTAACCACCTGCTGACATCACTGGCCAGCACTAGAACCCTGCTTGCCTGACGTCAGGACTCATGAGGTGGTTACGATCCCAGTGAGAGAGCGGGAAGCACGCGACCGGCAAAAAGAACAGTGGACAGTTGAAGAAGAGCAGGAGCAGGCAGAGACGTCCCTATGTGCACGTCACCCTCCTCCAAAATCGCCAACCCACCCTATGCTACCCTCCCCTCCCCCCTCTTACCGGGGTCCCGGCGTCAGCAGTGAAGAGCGAGCAGGCTCGGCGAGTCTGCTGCCTTCCCTTCTCTTCACTCTCAGCAGCTCTGACTCTGGCCTCGCCCTTGCGGAAACAGGAAATGAGGGCGGGACCAGAGTCAGAGCTGAGAGCGAAGAGAAGGGAAGGCAGCAGACTCGCCGAGCCTGCTCGCTCTTCACTGCTGCCGCCGGGACCCCGGCAAGAAGGGGGAGGGGAGGCAGGAGAGGGGGGTTGGCGATTTTGGAGGGGGACGACATGCACATAGGGGGATGGGCAGGGCCAGTGTAGGGAAGGGATGCGGATGGAGGCATCGCAAGGACATGTCTGAGACTGAGAGAGGGGGTGGCAATTTTGGAGGTGGGGCGGGGGGTCTGGAACTCGGAGGACGGACAGAGGGAAGGAGAGAGAGAAAGGGAGGGAGGGGGGCTGGAACTCAGAAGGGGGGAATGCATCACCTGTAAAAAAAAAACAAAAAAAAAAAGAAAACAGCACCCCCAATCAGGCCTTTAGAGAACACCTGGAAACTTATGGACAAAGTGGTGAGTTGCAGGGGAGGGAGGACGGCCTGGAAAGGAAATCGGAGGGGAGGAAAGGGGGCCGTGGGACTTGGAGGGTACAGTGGGAGAGAGCGAGGGAGGGGGCGATAACCTTGCCAGCGCCCTTTTCATTTCATACAGAAACGGGCCTTTTTTACTAGTTAGTAATAATTTCCTGCAATGTCTGTTGAACAAGAGAATATGGACCAGGGTGGTGATAGAGAAGCATAACCTCAACAGCTTCAGAAGAAAAATCAGACTCATCCTGAAGCCTGCAGATCATATATTCGAGTCCTCGTAGTACAACTGAATCAATTAAAGGCCAATGAAAAGAACTTTTAAAAACAATTGCTTCTCTAATTTTGGGGAATGTACAATACTATAACCTATAGGACACAAATGTGATATTTCAGGACTGTTAGGGTCTGCAAACCAGATTTCAACAAAGAAAGCAAAACTCAGGTCAGAAGATGCTATTTATATCATTAAGCGGTAGTAGTTCGTTAACAATCGACTTAGTATTAATATAAAAACAGGGAACAGGTGTTGTCAGTGCAGAGAGTTAGAGACAGTTGGTATAGAATGCAAATTCAAATGAATCCCATTAAAAGGATTGCAAGAAAAAAATTTATCAACAAAAAAACGACAATCCTCTATTCACAAATATGACTATATTGAGATTCTTAGCTACATCAGTTACTACTGTGAAACACTCTACTATCATAAAAATGTGGAGGAAAAACCTCAGCAGACTCCTTTCTCATGGGCATGCAGCCATTAATTTCTAGGAGTACCTGCTGTCATCATAGGCAGAAAAACCTCCACAAATTAGTTTACTTTCAAAGTCCACATACAAAATTCAAAATTCAAAGACTTATTTTGTGACGATGCACACTATCTTCCTGCTCTCCACGGCCAACAATGGCTAGAGAGCAACAGTTCATTAGAGATTTTGTAATCTCATCATGCAATTCACAAATCAGAGTTCATGATGTGCAAATTATTTTCGGGCATTTCTGTGTGATTGATTCATTCGCTATCAGGATTAAATTTGAAATAGATATGTGGGGCGTTTCAAAGTGGTGGAAATAACATTCATTCTGAATGATGTCTTGGGTTTCACAAAATAGAAAGCAAAATAAAGTACCTGTGATTCATGACCCTCAACCCCACCACTGCCCCCACCCTCACCCCACCACCAAAACAGTAATATATGATTCATTTTGGTTTCTGTGATTTTACCCAGTGAATCATAGACTGTGATTCATAGATCATCGTTTAAAGGAGTCTTCGGATCAATGCAGAGCGTTTTGGTCTATTTCCATGGCTCTTTCTGTGTTATGGTTGGAGTTTACCTTGCCAAAGAACATTGGTTTCTTCATCTGCCACGTTCAGCAGATACAGTGTATATGGTTCACCTCAGCTCACCACAGTTACCGCATTTTATAAAATAATATCTTGTCTGGTGGCTATTTGTTCTGGAGAATTGACCGTGTTGCTTGCTGTCAGTCTCTTCTGAATGTGTGTTCATGTTACAAAACAAACTGCCAAATTTGGCAGAACTGACCACATCTATTACTGCAGGTCCAGACTGACATTCATGGGCAGACTTAAAGTAAGATAAACCAAGACAGGAATAAGAAAGAGACCACTGAGGCACATTCATACAGCTGGCTTGGAGAACCATGTACACTATATTTCCATAACACAAATGTTAGTCCTGGAGACTGAATGCATACACCTCCATTTTAGATAGAAGGTAGACATAAAAATGGACACAGCCAGGTTGGGATGTGTACAGTTTTGGTAGTATTGTAGAAAAGGGATCTGCTGACACTGGTACATGCAGCAGAAGCAGCCAGTTTACAAAGCTATATGGTGGAATATTAAATCATGGAACCTCAACAACTTATATTTGTAAATGTCAACACCTACACATCTACATCTGTCATCTTACAAATCTACATGTAGACATTGCTGTGAATGAACAACTGAGGCTACAATCTTGATAGATAGATAGATAGATAGATAGATAGATAGATAGATAGATAGATAGATAGATAGATAGATCAACCAATTCAGAGTAGAAAATATGCAACAAATTCCTTAATCCCTCCAGCAAAGGGCTTGCCCAATCATGCATGTATTTACAACATATATGTGTGAAGAAGCAGCTACAGTATAAATCCCGATGTTCAAATATCAATGGAGAATATGTGTGTAGATATTGATTCCACCCAAGCCCTGCCCTAGTCCCACCTACATCATGCGCCCTTGAAAGCTATGTCATGCAGTTAATTATGTGTAAATACCGGCTTTCTGAAATCAGGTTTTACATGTCTATGTGATATGCATGTGTACATGCCCTCTTTCCAGGGGCAGCTTTTGAAGCTGGAAAAAGCAGTTCTGCAGACTACCTCAGCTAAGATTCATCTGATTTGGAGCATCATCAGTACATCAATGCTGAGTTTCATACGCACTTTTTAAGTCAACAAATAAATATATATATATATACACACTATATATATATATATATATATATATATATATATATACACACTATATATACACACACACACATATATATACAGTGGTGGAAATAAGTATTTGATCCCTTGCTGATTTTGTAAGTTTGCCCACTGACAAAGACATGAGCAGCCCATAATTGAAGGGTAGGTTATTGGTAACAGTGAGAGATAGCACATCACAAATTAAATCCGGAAAATCACATTGTGGAAAGTATATGAATTTATTTGCATTCTGCAGAGGGAAATAAGTATTTGATCCCCCACCAACCAGTAAGAGATCTGGCCCCTACAGACCAGGTAGATGCTCCAAATCAACTCGTTACCTGCATGACAGACAGCTGTCGGCAATGGTCACCTGTATGAAAGACACCTGTCCACAGACTCAGTGAATCAGTCAGACTCTAACCTCTACAAAATGGCCAAGAGCAAGGAGCTGTCTAAGGATGTCAGGGACAAGATCATACACCTGCACAAGGCTGGAATGGGCTACAAAACCATCAGTAAGACGCTGGGCGAGAAGGAGACAACTGTTGGTGCCATAGTAAGAAAATGGAAGAAGTACAAAATGACTGTCAATCGACAAAGATCTGGGGCTCCACGCAAAATCTCACCTTGTGGGGTATCCTTGATCATGAGGAAGGTTAGAAATCAGCCTACAACTACAAGGGGGGAACTTATCAATGATCTCAAGGCAGCTGGGACCACTGTCACCACGAAAACCATTGGTAACACATTACGACATAACGGATTGCAATCCTGCAGTGCCCGCAAGGTCCCCCTGCTCCGGAAGGCACATGTGACGGCCCGTCTGAAGTTTGCCAGTGAACACCTGGATGATGCCGAGAGTGATTGGGAGAAGGTGCTGTGGTCAGATGAGACAAAAATTGAGCTCTTTGGCATGAACTCAACTCGCCGTGTTTGGAGGAAGAGAAATGCTGCCTATGACCCAAAGAACACCGTCCCCACTGTCAAGCATGGAGGTGGAAATGTTATGTTTTGGGGGTGTTTCTCTGCTAAGGGCACAGGACTACTTCACCGCATCAATGGGAGAATGGATGGGGCCATGTACCGTACAATTCTGAGTGACAACCTCCTTCCCTCCGCCAGGGCCTTAAAAATGGGTCGTGGCTGGGTCTTCCAACACGACAATGACCCAAAACATACAGCCAAGGCAACAAAGGAGTGGCTCAGGAAGAAGCACATTAGGGTCATGGAGTGGCCTAGCCAGTCACCAGACCTTAATCCCATTGAAAACTTATGGAGGGAGCTGAAGCTGCGAGTTGCCAAGCGACAGCCCAGAACTCTTAATGATTTAGAGATGATCTGCAAAGAGGAGTGGACCAAAATTCGTCCTGACATGTGTGCAAACCTCATCATCAACTACAGAAGACGTCTGACCGCTGTGCTTGCCAACAAGGGTTTTGCCACCAAGTATTAGGTCTTGTTTGCCAGAGGGATTAAATACTTATTTCCCTCTGCAGAATGCAAATAAATTCATATACTTTCCACAATGTGATTTTCCGGATTTAATTTGTGATGTGCTATCTCTCACTGTTACCAATAACCTACCCTTCAATTATGGGCTGCTCATGTCTTTGTCAGTGGGCAAACTTACAAAATCAGCAAGGGATCAAATACTTATTTCCACCACTGTATATATATACACACACACACACACATATATATATATATATATATATATATATATACACACACACACATATATATATATATATATATATATATATATATATGTATATATATATATATATATATATATATATATATATATATATATATATATATATATATATATAAAGTTACATTGACTAGAGATAAATATCTACCAAAATGTGAGTCTGGTCTTCTCTACCAGAAAGTCTGAAACCTTGAACAGAACTTTAAGTGAAGACACTCTTTCTTTTGACATCGTTGAAGTCAGCTGTTGACCATGCAGCCAACTTTAAGCCAACACAAGTTTTCCTTGTCCACTTGAAACTTCCAGTAAAAGATCTTAAAAAAAAAATATTTGTGTGGTTCTGCACTGCAATTATATGCGAAATATTTTTTTCCATTAACCAAAATCAACACACTAGACTTCTTTCTTTCAGACCTGCTGGTTATTTAAGCATTCATCAGAGCTACTTTGTGTTCTACCTAGCTCAGAGTTGCCTTCAAATTGACTTTCAAGCTTCTGATTTAGGTCAGTATAAAATTCCCACATGCCCTTTTTAACTCCCTGTCACTTTTGTGCAATTATCCTCACCAAGCAGAAAAAAAAGAAATGTACATTACCTCACATGCATATTTATAATTTTAAGATGTTATTCTGCAGAGTGTGATTTTGAGGATGCAGATTGACATAGTTGATTACAGAGCACATCCAAGGACATGGATTACTGAGACCAAGTCAGCACGGCTTTTGTGTGGGGAAATCTTGCCTGACCAATTTACTTCAAATCTTTGAAGGAGTAAACAAACATGTGGACAAAGGGGAGCTGGTTATTATTATTATTATTTATTTATTGCATTTGTATCCCACATTCCCCCACCTATTTGCAGGCTCAATGTGGCTTACATAGATTTGATAACATTGTCACAGCTGGATATCAGATACAGTTAGTTATGTGTAGCGATTAAGGAAGGGGAGAGGGAAGAAGGAAGAGAGTTGTTGAGGTAGTTATATAGGGTGTGCGTTCATAATTGAGTGGACTTAGTGAGGTTATAGGTTTTCATTGTAGGCCTTGTTGTAGAAGAATGTTTTCAGAGATTTTCGAAACATAGTTGTTTCTTTGATTGCTTTCAGGTCTGTAGGTAGTGCATTCCATATCTGCGTGCTCTTGTAAGAGAAGGTAGTGGCGTGCATCAGCTTGTATTTAAGCCCTTTGCAGCTGGGGTAGTGCAGGTTGAGAAATTTGTGGGATGATCTTGTGGCGTTTCTGGGAGGTAGGTCCACGAGGTTTAGCATATAGATTGGGGCGTCTGCATGAATGATTTTGTGTACAATCGTGCAGATCTTGAACGCAATGCGCTCCATAAGTGGAAACCAGTGAAGTTTCTCTCTTAGGGGTTTTGCGCTTTCATATTTGGTTTTTCCAAATATGAGTCTGGTGGCTGTATTCTGGGCAGTTTGGAGTTTTTTGATTGTCTGTTCTTTGCACCTGGCATATAGTGCGTTGCAGTAGTCCAGTTGGCTTATTACCATTGATTGTACCAGGGTACGGAAGATGTATCTCGGAAAGGAAGGTTTTACTCTTTTAAGTTTCCACATGGTGTAGAACATCTTTTTCATCTTGTTTTTCACGTGGGTATCAAGAGTGAGGTTGATATTGTGTATCTGGATTTTCAAAAGGCATTTGACAAGGTATCTAATGAAAGGCTACAGAGGAAATTGGAGGGTCATGGGATAGGAGGAAATGTCCTATTGTGGATTAAAAACTGGTTGAAGGATAGGAAACAGAGAGTGGGGTTAAATAGGCAGTATTCACAATGGAGAAGGGTAGTTAGTGGGTTCCTCAGGGGTCTGTGCTAGGACCGCTGCTTTTTAATATATTTATAAATTATTTAGAGATGGGAGTAACTAGAGAGGTAATTAAATTTGCTGATGACACAAAGTTATTCAAAGTCGTTAAATCGCGACAGGATTGTGAAAAATTACAGAAGGACCTTACGACTGGGCGGCTAAATGGCAGATGACGTTTAATGTGAGCAAGGCAAGGTGATGCATGTGGGAAAAAAGAACCCGAATTATAGCTACGTCATGCAAGGTTCCACGTTAGGAGTTACGGACCAAGAAAGGGATCTGGGTGTCGTCGTCGATAATACACTGAGACCTTCTGCTCAGTGTGCTGCTGCAGCTAGGAAAGTGAATAGAATGTTGGGTATTATTATTATTATTATTTGTTGCATTTGTACCCCACATTTTCCCACCTTTTTGCAGGCTCAATGTGGCTTACAGAGTGTTGTAATGATATAGTCGTTACATGATTTTAAATACAGTCGATAATAAGCTGAAGGTAAAGAGGGTTTAGATGGAAGGTGTTAGGTAAGGTCGTGTGAGAGGTGTTTTTAGATGTATTTTGGTGATTTAAGGAATGATTTGTTTCATTAAGGATGTTTTTTGTAGGCTTTGTTGAAGAGATGTGTCTTCAAAGCTTTGGAAAGCTGGTTAGATTATTCATGGTTTTCAAGGCCATGGGTAATGCGTTCCAAAACTGTGTGCTTTTGTACGCAAAGGTAGTAGCATAGGCCTGTTTGTATTTCATTCCTTTACAGCTGGGGAAGTTCAGATTGAGGAATTTGCAGGCCGATCTTTTGGCGTTTCTGGGCGGTAAGTCCACTAGGTTTAACATATAAAGTGGGGCATCTGCGTGAATGATTTTGTGTACGGTCGTGCAGATCTTGAACTCAATTCGTTCCTTGAGCGGAAGCCAGTGCAGTTTCTCTCTTAGGGGCTTCGCACTTTCATATTTAGGTTTTCCAAAAATGAGTCTGGCTGCGGTGTTTTGGGCTGTTTGGAGTTTTTTAATGGTCTGTTCTTTGTAGCCTGTGTACAGAGCGTTACAGTAGTCCAAGTGGCTTATCACTAATGACTGTACTAGGGTGAGGAAGATGTTTCTTGGGAAAAAAGGTTTTATTCTTTTGAGTTTCCACATCGATTGGAACATTTTTTTCATTGTATTCTTCACGTGGGTATCGAGTGTGAGGTTTCGGTCAATAGTAACTCCAAGAATTTTCAGATTTCTGAGATAGGAAGTGTGCAGTAGGGTGTGGTTATAGTGAGGTAGTTGTTTGTGTTATATTGGGAAGTGAGAACTAGACATTGAGTTTTTTCTGCGTTAAGTTTTAGCTGGAATGAGTCTGCCCAAGAGTGCATGATTTGGAAGCTTTGGTTAATCTCGTTGGTTATTTTGTTTAAGTCACTTTTGAACGGGATATAGATCGTAACGTCATCAGCATATATGTAGGGGTTGAGGTTTTGATCGGCTAGGAGTTTGGCTAATGGTATCATCATTAGGTTGAAAATGGTTGGTGAAAGGGGGGATCCTTGAGGAACTCCACATTCCGGTATCCAAGGTGGTGATCTGTCAGTATTCGTTGTTACTTGGTAGGATCTGGTGGTGAGGAATCCTTCGAACCATTTGAGAACTGAGTCTCCGATTCTGAAGTATTCTAGTAGGTGTAGTAATATTCCATGATCCACCATGTCGAAAGCACTCGACATATCGAATTGTAGTATGAGTATGTTCTTGCCGGTTGCAATTGTTTTTTTGAATGAATTCATTGCAGACACTAGTACAGTTTCAGTGCTATGATTTGATCGAAATCCTGATTGAGATTCATGTAGAATTGAGAATTCATGTAGAATTATTAGGAAAAGTATGGAAAACAGGTGTGAGGATGTTATAATGCAGTTGTATCGCTCCATGGTGTGACCGCACCTTGAGTATTGTGTTCAATTCTGGTCTCCGCATCTCAAGAAAGATATAGTAGAATTGGAAAAGGTGAAACGAAGGGCGACTAAAATGATAGCGAGGTTGGGATGACTTCCCTATGAAGAAAGACTAAGGAGGCTAGGGTTTTTCAGCTTGGAGAAGAGGCGGCTGAGGGGAGACATGATAGAGGTATATAAAATAATGAGTGGAGTGGAACAGGTGAATGTGAAGCGTCTGTTCACGCTTTCCAAAAATACTAGGACTAGGGGGCATGCGATGAAACTACAGTGTAGTAAATTTAAAACAAACAAAATAAAACATGGAAAAGAAAATAAGATGATACCTTTTTTATTGGACATAACTTAATACATTGCTTGATTAGCTTTTGAAGGTTGCCCTTCTTCGTCAGATCGGAAATAAGCAATCGTGGTAGCAGATATTTCCGATCTGATGAAGAAGGGCAACCTTCGAAAGCTAATCAAGAAATGTATTAAGCTATGTCCAATAAAAAAAGGTATCATCTTATTTTCTTTTCCATGTTTTATTTTGTTTGATTTTTATTGATAACCTTAAGAGTGGACTAACAAGGCTACCATACCTCTCTACGTAAATTTAAAACAAATCGGAGAAAATATTTCTTCATCCAACGCGTAATTAAACTCTGGAATTTGTTGCCGGAGAATGTGGTGAAGGCGGTTAGCTTAGCAGAGTTTAAAAAGGGACAAGATATTGAATGTTAATATACAGGAGGTGAAGAACTCCCATGAGCTGGTGAAACAAGATTTGTCTTTGAAAATTGAGGCCTTGCAGGGAGAATCAAAACAAACTGAAGAATTTAAAATTGCAGTGATAAAGGATAATATGGATTTAAGAAGGAAGATAGAGCAAGTGGAGAACTATAATAGGAGATTAAATCTTCGAATACTGAATTTTCCCAGATTGATGGGAGTGTCCCCGAATGATATGTTTTGCAGGTTTTTAAAAGAAAATTTGAAATTTCCCCAAGAAGTGTTTCCACCGTTAAATAAAATTTATTATATACCATCTACAATGAAAAAAACGGACTTAGAGAAGTCAATAGACCTGCAAAACATCACAGATATTTTGGAACAATCAATTGAAGATGTAACAGAAAGAGGGACATTAATTGTTTCATTCGTATTTCAGCAGGACTTAAATGCAATAATGCGTTTATATTTTAAATCTACTGACCGTTTGTTTGCTGGTCAAAAAATTTGGCTTTACCCGGACGTGACTAAGTCTACTCAAGAAAGACGAAAAATATTTCTTTCTATGAGACCAAAAGTTTTGGAATTGGGGGCTTCATTCCTCCTGGCTTACCCTTGTAAATGTATTATTAGACTAAATCAGATAAAATATGTCTATTATTTGCCTAACCAACTTCAGACCTTCCTAGACAGCAAGAAATCTGTAGAGTAATAAAGAAGAAAGGAATACGGAACCATAATTAAAATTATAATGATTTATGTATATATTATGTCTAAACTTCACTATATTCCTACCCCCCCTTTTCTTTCATATTGAGGTCTAAGGAAGTCATGTTATATAAAAAGAATATTTTCTTGATTTTCTGATTTAAAAGCTTATTGTTTAATGGCTGTATTATACTTTGCAGTATTGATAATACCTGTATAAGTATTAAAAACTTAATAAAATTATATATACATAAAAAAAAGGGACAAGTCCATAAACCACTACTAAATGGACTTGGGAAAAATCCACAATTCCAGGAATAACATGTATAGAATGTTTGTACGTTTGGGAAGCTTGCCAGGTGCCCTTGGCCTGGATTGGCCGCTGTTGTGGACAGGATGCTGGGCTCGATGGACCCTTGGTCTTTTCCCAGTGTGGCATTACATAGTAACATAGTAGATGATGGCAGAAAAAGACCTGCACGGTCCATCTAGTCTGCCCACGATAAACTCATATGTGTATACCTTACCTTGATTTGTACCTGTCTTTTTCAGGGCACAGACCGTATAAGTCTGTCCAGCAGTATTTCCCACCTCCCAACCACCAGTCCCGCCTCCCATCACCGGCTCCTGCACAGACCTCGTATAAGTCTGCCCTCCCCTATCCTAGCCTCTCAACCACCAACCCCTCTTCACCCTGCCACCCAATTTCAGCTTATGTACTTGCCCTATCTAGGACAGTCTTTATACCTTACTTCTTTATACTCCACCATCTTAAATGAAGGACAAGAGGAGACACTCAAATAAAAGTATTAATGTATTAGTAGACTGGGACAGACCGAAGGTCCATCTAGCCCAGTATCCTGTTTCCAACAGTGGCCAATCCAGGTCAGAAGTACCTGGCAAGATCCCAAAACAGTACAATACATTTTATGCTGCTTATCCTAGAAATAAGCAGTGCATTTTCCCCAAGTCCATTTTAATAATTGCTTATGGACTTTTCTTTTAGGAAGCTGTCCAGCCCTTCTTTAAACCCTGCTGAGCTAACTGCTTTTACCACATTCTCTGGCAATAAATGTTCCCTATAATATGCCATCTTTCCTATGCCTCTGTAATAACCTGAATAGATAGTACAACTGGCCACCTAGGTTCCCTGTATTACCTCCCAGATAGAACTGACAACATGAGTGTCTGCATTTCTGCTAGGATTTCCAGTACATCACAGAACTTGCACCCTGTCAGACAGTTCCAGCTGTCAGCTGATTCTACTATCACAACATATTAGACATAATGGCCATATCGGTGCCAGTGTGACTCCTACAACTTCCAACCTTTTCATATTAACTTCTTTGCTTCCTGCTGGCCCTACCTTGAGTAAGGATCCGCTGTACTTATTCCATGCCCTCTTAAACTCCATTACTGTTTCGGTTGCCACCGTTCACTCTGGGGAGAGCTTACACTACCTACTGGTCCACAACACACCTATATTAAAAAGAGGCATTCCCAGTTTAGGTTGGTGGAGGGGGTGGAGAAGAATTGTTGCACATTCAAATTTATAGAATAATGGGGAATATAGCTAACAATGATCCATCATGAGTTCCATACAAATGTAAACCAACTGCTCCAGCTGAAATAGAGAAAATCTTAATAAGAGCAGCTACTTGCCTAACAGATCCTGGTTCAATGCTTGTTTAGAATTCTGAGGCAAGGAATATTATGTAATGCATGGGAGTAACACAAAGGAATCCTGTTTAGAAGGAATGGATCCATGGAATCTTAGCGGAGATCAGGTGGGAATGCTGGTAATTGAGAAGCAAAACCAGTGCTGGGCAGACTTCTATGGTCTACGTCCTGATCATGACTGAATAGATATGGATGGGCTGGAGTGTAAGTTTTAAGGGGTTTTGACATTAGCTTCAGAACTTAGTACAAGAACAGTGTTGGACAGACTACGGTCTTTGCCCTGAGAATGGCAAAGACATATCAAACTTGAGTATAAAGTATCACTTAAAATGTAAAATTAGTTTATCTTGTTGGGCAGACTGGATGGACCATACAGGTCTTTATCTGCCGTCATTTACTATGTTACTGTGTTACTAGCCTGCTTATTTTTGAAGGAGATGGCCGGCCATCTTCCGACACAAATCGGGAGACGGCTGGCCATCTCCTAAACCTGGCCAAATTGGTATAATCGAAAGCCGATTTTGGCTGGCTCCAACTGCTTTCCATCGCAGAGCCGGCCAAAGTTAAAGGGGGCGTTTCGGAAGGGTACGGAAGGCGGGATGGGGGCATGGTTATGAGATGGCCGGCTTCGGCCGATAATGGAAAAAAGAAAGCCGGCTCTAACGAGCACTTCGCCGGCTTCACTTGGTCCATTTATTTTTAGGACCAAGCCTCAAAAAAGTGCCCCAATTGACCAGATGACCACCGGAGGGAATCAGGGATCACCTCCCCTTACTCCCCCAGTGGTCACCAACCCCCTCCCACCCAAAAAAACCTTTAAAAACATTTTTTTGCCAGCCTTTATGCCAGCCTGAAATGTCATACCCAGCTCCCTGACAGCAGTATGCAGGTCCCTGGAGCAGTTTTTAGTGGGTGCAGTGCACTTCAGGAAGGTGGACCCAGGCCCATCCCCCCCACCTGTTACACTTGTGGTGGTAAATGGGAACCCTCCAACCCCCCCAAAACACACTGTACCCACATGTAGGTGCCCCACTTCACCCCATAGGGCTATGGTAGTGGTGTAGAGTTGTGGAGAGTGGGTTTTGGGGGGGATTTGGGGGGCTCAGCACATCCTGGGAGCAATTTTTGAAGTCCACTGCAGTGCCCCCTAGGGTGCCCGGTTGGTGTCCTGGCATGTCAGGGGGTCCGGTGCACTACAAATGCTGGCTCCTCCCACGACCAAATGCCTTGCATTTGGCCGGGTTTGAGATCGCCGGCATTAGTTTCCATTATCGCTGGAAACCAATGCCGGCCATCTCTAAAGCCGGCTCAAATGCTGAGATTTGTCCGTCTCCGACCATATTATCGAAATGAAAGATAGCCGGCTATCTTATTTCGATAATACGGTTGGGACGCCGCTTTATGGGGCCGGCCATATAGATGGCCGGCGCCGTTCGATCATGCCCCTCCACGTTACTATGTTACTATGGGGCTCATTTTCAAAAGAGAAAAACGTCCCAAAAGTGACATAAGTCAGCATTTGGATGTTTATCTCAAAAAAACGTCCAAATCAGTTCGAAACCTCTTTTAGACGTTTTTCTCTGAAGTCCATCAGAAGAACATCTAAATCTCAAGGGTGCGTGCCAGGGGCGTGTTCAAGGTGGGACTTGGACGTTCCTAAGACTTAGATATCTTTCAGCCATAATGAAACAAAACAAAAACGTCCAGGACTAAAACTTAAGACGTCTTGATCTAGAACTGTTTTTATAATGAATAGCTGCGGAGAGAATTGAACCCACTAACCCAAGAGCAAAGTCCACTGCTCTAACCACTAGGCTACTCCTCCATTCCACACAAAAAGATGCCCTTACTCCCCCAGTGGTCACTAACCCCTCCCACCCCAAAAAAATGTGATTAAAAATATTACTTGCAAGACTCCGATGTTATACTCAGGTCCATTAGAATAGCATGCAGGACCCTGGAGTAGTCTAGTAGTTTTACAGTGCACTGCAGACAGGTAGACCCAGGCTTCTACCTCCCCCCTACCTGTTACACTTGTGGAGGAAACTGTGAGCCCTCCAAAACCCACCAGAAACCCACTGTACCCACATATTGGTGCTCCCTTCACCTGTAAGGGCTATGAGTGATGTAGAAATAAATTAGTTTTTTACTCGTTCTATAGGTACAAAAACTAGGGGACGCTCAAGGAAGTTACGTGGAAATACTTTTAAAACAAATAGGAGTAAATATTTTTTTCACTCAATGAATAGTTAAGCTCTGGAACTCATTGCTGGAGGATGTGGTAACAGCAGTTAGCGTATCTGTGTTTAAAAAGGGTTTAGACAAGTTCCCGGAGGAAAAAGTCCATATTCTGCTATTGAGACAGACATGGAGAAGCAACTGATTGCCCCATGAATGGTAGCATGGAAAGTTGCTGCTAATTGGGTTTCTGCCAGGTACTTGTGACCTAGCTTGGCCACTGTTTGGAAACAAAATACTGGGCTAGATGGACTATTTGGCCTGACCCAGTATGGCTACTCTTATGTTCTTATGTGCTTGTGTAACTCATAACCATGCCCCAATCCACCCTAAAATGCCCATGACCCTCCCATTTCCATGCCCCCTTTTTTCGGGCCTCAAGTAAATTTTAGGTGCAGATCTCACACCTAAATTTATGTGCATAATTCCCAATTAAATTTACATAATTAGGGCCTATGTTACCAAACAGTGCTAGCGATTCCCGCATGACAGTCCTATCGTGGTTTATTAAAATGATCCCTTAGTGCCAATTATTGCTTGTTAAAAGTCAATTATTGGCACTAATTGGCTTGTTATTCTATTAATTGCATGCGCAAATCTGGGTGTGCCTAAATTTGCGCGCACAATATTTGGTGACTTTTATAGAATCAGGGGCAAATGTGCTGTGAATATCGAAACTACTATAATCTGATAATAGAGCCAAAAAAAAGGATATAAGTACTCCTAAAGCATATCAATTACAAAAATCCTTTTTTTCCTTCTATAGCGAGGTATTGCTTCATTACATAAAACTGTCTCAGACAAATCTAGCACCTACTGCCATTGTCAGCCGTGGAAAGAAAAGAGACTGCAAAGATAAGTTTCTATTAAGAAAGAAATCAAAAAACCTAAAATATCTAATTTCAAAAGTATAAAGGATTAAAATTAAAAAGACTAAGAATTTACGGAGGTTTTTATACCAGTGATGACAGTGAGTGCTCCGTAAAGTTGAAGGCTTTTGAGCTGTGAATAAGGGAGCAACTTGAGGCTTTTCCTCCGTTTGTAACTGAGTGGAGTGGAGTGGAGGAGTGGCCTAGTGGTTAGGGTGGTGGACTTTGGTCCTGGGGGACCATGTAGAACAAATGTAGGGTACAAATGTAACAAAATGTAACAAAAATAAAATAGATACTATTGGAGATTCTACATGGAATGTTGCTGTTATTTGAGATTCTACATGGAATGTTGCTATTCCACTAGCAACATTCCATGTAGAAGGCTGCGCAGGCTTCTGTTTCTGTGAGTCTGACGTCCTGCACGTACTGTGATCTGCAAGGGCCAACTTCTACATGGAATGTTGCTAGTGGAATAGCAACATTCCATGTAGAATCTCAAATAGTAGCAACAGTGGAGGAGTGGCCTAGTGGTTAGAGTGGTGGACTTTGGTCCTGAGGAATTGAGTTCGATTCCCACTTCAGGCACAGGCAGCTCCTTGTGACTCTGGGCAAGTCACTTAACCCTCCATTGCCCCATGTAAGCCGCATTGAGCCTGCCATGAGTGGGAAAGTGCAGGGTACAAAAGTAACAAAAATAAAATAGATACTATTGGAGATTCTACATGGAATGTTGCTACTGTTGGAGTTCTAGATGGAATGTTGCTACTATTGGAGATTCTACATGGAATGTTGCTATTCCACTAGCTACTACACCAGTCCAAAGAAAAAAGAACTAATCATGTGTGCAGAGTGCACCTGTGGGACTCGTTGTATTTTTTCAAAAAATTGTTCTTTTAATAATAACAACATAGATCCCAACTTCTAAAGATATATTCAATTGCATGAATGTATTAACTGCAGATACATAAATACATGCCAAACTTAGTATGGGAACCCTCAGAAGACACCACTTACGGCACACTCATAAACATTTTGTTGCCTAGTGGCATAGCGTCTCCTCATCGGGCAATCCCTTATTTAATAGTGCTATTGCAAACACACATACTTCTAAACGTGCTCCAAGCTACAAGTGCTAACCGCTACAAGTGCTATAAATAAAAAATTATTATTGGAAGGACTTATCTTAAGTTCCTCTCCATCATGTCTTATGCTGTTGGAGTCCACTTAGGCTTTCCCTAGATCACGCCCGACACCGCGGGTTTCATCGCTTTCGTCAGGGACTTGGGTTAAAACTTGCCCATCTGCTATTCACAACAGTCTGTACTTCCGGACATCAGTAATTCACCCGGACGCACTCGATTGTTCTTTGTGGGCGCTTTTTAAAGGCTACCAGATGCCGTCTCATCTTCATGACGTCACTGCTACAACAAAAATCCGGTCTTGATAGTAGAGTCTTATCAAAACCTAATGTTAACACAGGAGATACTGAATACATAAACAAATTATAGTTTTATGTTGATTTTATTTCACACTGCTCAAACCAACCTATGTGGAACAATTTCAAAAAATATACAAAAAATATACAAAAAATACATGAGAGGGGTCTTTAGAAGTTCGGCAGACTAACTACCCAATACTCAATATGGACTGCAGATGGTGTTAACTCAATTAAATAGTGTAATCTAATGAATAATATGTATAAGATCATAGAATTCCATTCCACAGATTCATTGAGCCCATGAGGACTCACTGTTTGTAATCTGTGGATCCACCATTGTTCTCTCCTGGTTAAAGCTGTACTCCGGTCACCTCCACCACTCCGTTCCAGAACCTGCTCTATTATAAACCATCTAAGATCAGTGAAGATATGTCGGTGTTCAATGCAATGAGGTACTAGTGGAGCTGATAACGTTTTCGTATGCAGCCTATTCCACTAGCAACATTCCATGTAGAAGGCTGCGCAGGCTTCTGTTTCTGTGAGTCTGACATCCTGCACGTACGTGCAGGACGTCAGACTCACAGAAGCAGAAGCCTGCGCGGCCACATTGCTGATCTGCAATAGTGGAGGAGTGGCCTAGTGGTTAGGGTGGTGGACTTTGGTCCTGAGGAACTGAGTTCGATTCCCACTTCAGGCACAGGCAGCTCCTTGTGACTCTGGGCAAGTCACTTAACCCTCCATTGCCCCATGTAAGCCGCATTGAGCCTGCCATGAGTGGGAAAGTGCGGGGTACAAATGTAACAAAAATAAAATAGATACTATTGGAGATTCTACATGGAATGTTGCTACTATTGGAGATTCTACATGGAATGTTGCTATTCCACTAGCAACATTCCATGTAGAAGGCTGCGCAGGCTTCTGTTTCTGTGAGTCTGACGTCCTGCACATACATGCAGGATGTCAGACTCACAGAAGCAGAAGCCTGCGCGGCCACATTGGTGATCTGCAAGGGCCGACTTCTACATGGAATGTTGCTAGTGGAATAGCAACATTCCATGTAGAATCTCAAATAGTAGCAACAGTGGAGGAGTGGCCTAATGGTTAGGGTGGTGGACTTTGGTCCTGAGGAACTGAGGAACTGAGTTTGATTCCCACTTCAGGCACAGGCAGCTCCTTGTGACTCTGGGCAAGTCACTTAACCCTCCATTGCCCCATGTAAGCTGCAATGAGCCTGCCATGAGTGGGAAAGCGCAGGGTACAAATGTAACAAAAATAAATAAATAATTGCTGTGAATATCAAATACAGAATTCTAGAGGGGTGCATTTGTTGCATTTAAGTTTTCTCTATGACATTTGCTTGAACAATTAAGTAAGCATACCAAAAATTCCCTACTCATCCTCTCTCTTTTTTTTTTAGTGCTTTAAGTACATACAACTGAATGGTGAAAGCAGTTTCCATTTAGCCTTAGTGGTAAAATTATTTTTAGTATGCATTGGTTAAAACTTCCTCTTTTCCTTTAACAAGCCCGTCTTCTTCTAGGAGATGTGGTCTTTTTTTTAAAAAACACAACAAGGCCCTAAGCATGCTCAGAACCCTCAGAGTTCGTGTAACCTTTGGGTTGTTTGCATCACCGAGAAGCAGAAGGATTGTATGGACCATTCATATCTATTTAGGTTCAAAGAAAGTAGTACATTTTCATTCCAGGTTGATGTAAATAAGATGTAGGGTTCCAGCACGTATATCACACTATCGGACCTATTGATTAATTGTGTAAACACTTATGTGGAGATTTTACCATTAATTTATTTGGATTTTGCTTCCACCTTTTTTAGTAGTAGCTCAAGGTGAGTCATATTCTATTACTACTATTAATCATTTCTATAGTGCTACTAGGTGTACACAGTATATGTAGGTACTTTCTTTGTCCCTAAAGGGCTTACAATCTAAGTTTTAGAACCTGGGGCAATGGTGAGTTAAGTGTCTTGCCCGAGGTTACAAGGAGCTGTAGCAGGGGCATAGCCAGACAGCTAATTTTGGATGGGTCTGAGTCCAAGGAGAATGGGCATGGAATTCACCTCCCCGGCCCCCCTCTGGTTGGCTACTCTCTCCAAAGACAAACGAACAAACAGTGGATCCAATAAGAGCCCTCTCACAATGAGTGTCTTCCTGAACAAGGTCTTTATTTAAATCTGCAAAAACAACCCGACACGTGATGTGTTTCGGCCGTGAGGCCTGCGTCAGGGGTCTATAAAAAGATAAAATATAAAATATACATAAAAAGGACAATACGCCAAGAATATATATACACAAACACTTAAAAAACATATACATATAACCTTGAGCAAAAATATATTAAAATATAAAACAAAGTGTATATATAAACCATTATAAAAAAAATCACATAGAAATGATGAAACAATGGAATAAATAAAATAGACGCAATTATGTGTATAAAACAACAAGAAAAATTGCAATAAATGAGAAACATACCTAATGGTATTTGATGCAAAAATGCCTTGTTAGTCAGATGAATAACAGTTTATGCGCTGTTATTCATCTGACTAACAAGGCACGTCACGTGTCGGGTTGTTTTTGCAGATTTAAATAAAGACCTTGTTCAGGAAGACACTCATTGTGAGAGGACTCTTATTGGATCCACTGTTTGTCCGTTTGTCTTTGGTTCTCCTGTGGAGAGATCACCTTCTGTGGGTGTTGGCTACGCTCTCCACCCTACCCTGCCCACAAACCCCAAATATTAAATACTTGAGCCAGGGGCGTATCTGAACTTCAACGGTAGGGGGGGCCAGAGCCGAGGAGAGGGGGCACATTTTAGCCCCCCCAGCGCCGCTGACCCCCCCCCGCTGAAGACGAAGACGACGACGACGCCACCACCACCACCCCCCGCCCGCCCGACTACTTTAAACCCCCCCTCTCACGGAAGACAGCTCCAACTACTTTGAACCCCCTCCTCCCGCCATCACTCCGCCGTCGCGCCTCACCTCCCTTTGCTGGCGGGGGTTGGCCCGCCAGCCGAAGTCTCCGTCCTTCCTTCCTTCCTTTGGTCACTCCGCCGTCGCGCTTCACCTCCCTTTGCTGGCAGGGGTCCCCAACCCCCTCCAGCCAAAGTCTCCGTCCTTCCTTCCTTCCTTCGTTTGGGTTTGGTGGTTTCTGACGTACGTGCGTGCGTGCAGGACATCAGAAACCACCAACCCCAAATGAAGGAAGGAAGGAAGGATGGAGACCGGCTGGCGGGGGTTGGGATCCCCCGCCAGCAAAGGGAGGTGAAGTGCGACAGAGGAGTGACGGCAGGAGGAAGGGGGGTTGAGAGTGTCGTCGGTAGGGGGGTCCAGGGGCAAATCTGCTGAAGATTTCCCCCTCCTCCCTGAGCAGCCAGCACTCTTCCAAATGGCAGCTGGCAGCACTTGCCTCAAACTGATGCTACTGCCCAGGCCGTGCATGCTCAGTACTTTTGCATGTGTGAAAACTGAGCATATGCAGAATGGCCAGTCTCAGCGTCAGCTCAAGGCAAGTGCTGCTGGCTAACATTTGGAAGAGCGCTGGCTGCCCAAGGAGATAAAATCTTCAGCTGGCAAGGTTTGAGGATCCCCACCAGCCACAGCAAGAATGTCACAATTTTGGGTGGAGCCCAAGTTCAAAGTGGGTGGGCCCCAGTCCACTCAGGCCCATCTGTGGCTATGCCACTAGGCTGTAGTGGGAATTGAACCCAGGTCACCTGAATCAAAGCCCACTGCACTAACCATTAGGCTACTCCTCCACATTAGATACTGATTTGTCCCTGGAGGGCTCACAATCTAAGTCTGTACCTAAGGCAACGGCGAGTTAAGTTATTTACCCAAGCTCTCAAGAAACAGTAGTGAGATTTGAACCAGCCACCCATGGATGTCAAACCTGGGGTTCTATTCACTAGGTTTGCTAATATGCAGAATTATACAAAACAACCTATTTAACCATAACATGGGTTTGGTAATCATGCATCCTTGTCTATCGCAAAATTGTTTTTAATGCACTTTTATAGGCTGTTAAAATACCCTAAACAGGGTTCCGTGTGGTTTACAGTAGTTAGATTATAAGGATGTTTTTTTTTTTTGTTACATTTGTACCCTGTGCTTTCCCACTCATGGCAGATGGCAGGTGATGGAGGGTTAAGTGACTTGCCCAGAGTCACAAGGAGCTGCCTGTGCTGGGAATTGAACTCAGTCCCTCAGGACCAAAGTCCACCACCCTAACCACTAGGCCACTCCTCCACTCCACTGCACTGCACTCCACTTCTCCACTCCTGTTGTAGTAGACACAGCATCTATATGGTCATCAGAAAAGGAGGAACACGGAACAGTTGTGAGGAGATGCGGGCCAGTAGTGAGGTTTGTCACAGTATGGATTTGGGGAAAGCAAAGGGTTTTTTTTTTAGTTTTTTTTATAAAGCTCCACAATTTAATTTGAGACTGAAAAAGGGAAGATGTTAACCAACATCTTTCAAAATCATCCTTAAAAAGATTTGCAATAGAGGGCGCAAAGGTTTTGCCCATTGCCACCTCTGATGTTTGTAAATAAAAATGATCAGCAAACAGAAAAAAATTCTCAGTCAGAGCGATCCGTGTTAGTCGTAGTAAAAATTCAGACGGCACATCATTAGGTTTAGTACGTAAATCCAATGCCTTAGCTATAACCAGCAGGGCTTGGTCTTGGGGTATCGCGGTATATAATGATCTGATATCCAGGGTGACCATTAACAATTTCTCATTCTGAGGATGCTGAAAATCAGACAATAAATTCAAGAAATGCATCGTATCTTTGATATATGTAGGGATTTCACAGACGGTTTCAAAAAATGATTAACAAGCATTGATAACGGTTCAAGCAATGACCCCCTGGATGAAATGATCGGTCTGCCAGGTGGTTGTAGAGGATTTTTATGCACTTTAGGGAGAGTGTACAATACAGATGTACTAGGATACTTCGGGTTCAGAAACGTGAATTCCTTTTTAGTGAGAAACCCCGAACATAACCTTTCTATGGTCACATCATAAATGATCTTTTGAAGTCTCTGGGTAGGATCACACTACAATCGGCAATATACCCCTCCTCATTAAGTTGCGATTCAATCCCCTGAATATAGTCCATCCTATTTTGAAGGATGACCGTGCCGCCTTTATTGGCCTTCTTTATCACAAACATCGTGTGCTGATTTCAATTTCTCCAGGGATGCCCGCTCAACACGGGTAAGATTATCATGATGAAAGTTTTTTTGATTAATCCCATGTAGCACATCTCTGATAACCAACTCCTTGAAGACCTTGACCACAGGGTCAAGACCAAGACCACAAGAGCAGCGTTGGATCCACCATTTACGATCTGTGAAACCCCATGTTCTCAATATGAGGGTTGATTGGTCTGCTTTTTTCTAAAGGGTAGTGGCATTCATCACATTTGTAAAAGGTATAATGGAATTTGCTCCTCCTCGTGTATTTCATTTTTGTATTTACGAGACTGGGCTGGCGACTCTTTCTACTTTTTAATTGTTCTTTTTGTTTTTTGAACAGCTTACCAACAGCGATGGCATCATAATGTCCCCTGAGGAAGCCATTTTTGGTGAAATGGGTCCCCGTTGGGACGTTTCACTTCTGTCGCAAACTGTTGCTCAAAAGATAAGTTACAAAAAATGACGTTTTTCATATTGATGTTATAATGCACTAAGATTTTATTGCATCACCATGGAGGGGCATTTTCGAACAGGGATGCCCATCTCTAAGGGCGCCCATCTCTGAAGACGTTGCTGTAAAGGGGCGGGGCATCCCGTATTATCGAAACAAGATGGGCGTCCATCTTTCGTTTCAATAATACGGTCGGGGACGCCCAAATCTCAACATTTAGGTTGACCTAAATGTTGAGATGGTTGACCTTAGAGATGGACGACCTCTGGGAAGAGAGAGAGAGAGACTCCTCCAGCCTTGCCCAGAGCACGCTTGCACTTTCCAGGGTTTATTGGTGTCCCAAAACACAAAAGTTCACACATGAACAGGTTCAATAGCTTCAATATAAACAAAAACCAAAAAAAAATGATACGTTGTACCAGTCCCTCCTGAGGAGGTTTATCTTCAAATGTGTTCAAAATTCAAAATCTTCAGTCCTTCACCGTTCAAACATGACATCAGTCCCCACCTTCCCTTATTGCTTCCTCCCTCCTCCCATACTGCTCTGTGCCGTTTCCACATGCTCTTCCAAGGACCTTTGAGTTGGGGAAAAAAGGCAGCTGCCACAGTTTGCAATTTACCTCCTCTTGACGTTCGGGCTAGAGCTGAAGTGTCCATAAGTTCCCCACCGCTCTCTCCTCCCCTACTGTCAGGCGCCCACTCCATAAAATCCTCCCCTCCAGATTCTACCAGCTGACTCCCCTCCTCCTGATTAGTATCCATTAACCAATCATCCACTTCCTCTGCACCTGGGTCCTTCCAGTCCTTCCTTCCCTCCCTCTCCGAAAGCCCCTCCCCCCTCCGAGATCTTTGGGAGTTGTAGTCCCCTTTCCTCTCCTTTCCAGCAAGCCTTTCTCCCTGCCGGGATCTCTGGGAGTTGGAGTCCCCCTTCCCTCTTTCAGCATCAGTCAATCTCTGCCTTCCAGGAACTCCACCCCCAGGGTACTGGGATTTCTGGGACCTGTAGTGAAGATTCCCCAGAGGGTGTAGGGCCCTTCTACCGCTTCCCACCAACTCCCACCTCAAGTGCCCCTGGAGGGTTCTCACACATGCCAGGACACCTACCGGGCAACAAATTGCTCCCAGGTGCATAGGTCCCTTACCTTGGGTGCTGAGCCCCCCCCCCCAAAAAAAAAACCCCCACTACCCACAACTGTACACCACTACCATAGCCCTAAGGGGTGAAGGGGGGCACCTGCATGTGGGTACAGTGGGTTTCAGGTGGGTTTTGGAGGGCTCACATTTACCACCACAAGTGTAACAGGTGGGGGGGATGGGCCTGGGTCCACCTGTCTGAAGTGCAATGCATCCACTAAAAACTGCTCCAGGGACCTGCATACTGCTGTGATGAAGCTGGGTATGACATTTGAGGCTGGCATAAAGGCTGGAAAAAATGTTTTTAAAAATCTTTTTAGGGTGGGAGGGGTTGGTGACCACTGGGGGAGTAAGGGGAGGTCATCCCCAACTCCCTCCGGTGGTCATCTGGTCAGTTCGGGCACCTTTTTGAGGCTTGATCGTGAAAAAGATTGGACCAAGTAAAGTCGGCCAAATGCTCGTGAGGGACGCACTTCTTTTTTCCATTATCGGCCAAGGACGCTCTTAACCACGCCCCCATTCCGCCTTCGCTACACTGCCGACACGCCCCCGTGAACTTTGATCATTCCCACGACGGAAAGCAGTTGAGGATGCCCAAAATTGGCTATCAATTATGCCGATCTGGGCGACCCTGAGAGAAGGACGCCCATCTCCCGATTTGTGTCGGAAGATGGGCGTCCTTCTCTTTCGATTATGCCGCTGCATATAAATTAGAAAATTACAAAATTGGGTTGTTAGGACATTTTGAGACCGATGATTGAAGTCAATACTGTGCTGTAATATATTATATTATATAACAGCACAAAAAAGCACAGGCGTCTGAGGTCTCTTTTTCAACCCTGTATAATATTGAAAGTATCAGCTGCAGTTAAAGTTATTTTCCTACTCGGTTTGTGTGGACTGTATCAAGCCATTCAAGCAATATAGAATGATTGACTGAGTCGAAGGCTGCCGAGCTATCGAACTGCAGGAGAATCATCTGATCACCCTTGCTGAGGTGTTGTTTGACATAAGTGGTTAGGGTGAGAAGAAGGGATTCTGTGCTATGTGCTGATCTGAAACCAAGTTGAGACTGATGTAGGATTGAAAATGTTTCCAGGTATGAAGAGAGTTGGCTACTGACATAAGATCCCAGTACCTTGGTAAAGAGTGGTATGCTGGTTAATGGTCTATAGTTTGTGGCTAGAGATGGGTCTAGTCCAGGGCCCTTTAGCAAGGGTGTCAGTACTATTTTACCCATGTTAGGGGGGAAAGAACAAGAGCTTGTTCAGGTGAGGCGTTTTTTTTTTTTTTTGTTACATTTGTATCCCACGCTTTCCCACTCATGGCAGGCTCAGTGCAGCTTACATGGGGCAATGGAGGGTTAAGTGACTTGCCCAGAGTCACAAGGAGCTGCCTGTGCCTGAAGTGGGAATTGAACTCAGTTCCTCAAGACCAAAGTCCACCACCCTAACCACTAGGCCACTCCTAACCATTCAAGTACTTCAGTTGGAATGGATGAGAGTAGGGGTCTGAAGCACTGGTTCAAGATACAATGCTATCGCGAGAATTTCTGCAGGAGAGCTTTTACTTCTTCCTGGAGTAGTGAACGGAAGGAGGTCCAGCATTGGTTAATCATATTCCCGTGAGATTTGTTGTTTCCCGTTATCGAGCTCGACTGTTGTTGGTGAGTTGTTCGCAGATATGTCTAGTCATATTTGAATATTTTATTGGCAAAGTAGTTGGTTAGATCTTGTGCAGATGGAGACTCTCGATGTGGGCCAGTTGAAGTTGTTGTGTCTGACAGGCTTCTTACTAAGGCGAACAGTTTTTTAGGGTCTATAGTGTCTTGGCCTATTAGACTGTGGTAATAGATTCATTTAGATGATATCACCTTTGATTTGTACTTGCAGAATGATTGCTTCCAGAGTTCTTTATTGGTGGAAGCGCGGCTTTTCCTCCAAAGTTTTTCAAGGTGTCGACACTCTGGTTTAAGTCTTGATAATTCCTCTGAGTACAACAGGGGATTTTTAGGTGCCTTAACTTTCTTGGGTGCTATGGTGTGATTTTGTCCAGGACCTCATTTACCTTGGCATCCCAGTAGGTTTTTACCGAATCATGTGGAGAGTTGTCGTACTTGATTGAGGCTATTAGTTCAGACCAGAGGGTAGGCTCGTTTATTCTCCCTCTAGTGGTGATCTGCCTGTAGGGTTTGTGTTTGGAGGGGCGTTTTAAGATGATATCAATAGTGAACTGTGCTTGGTAATGATCAGACCATGGAATAGCTTGCTTATCAGTGATGTGGGAAAGGCGGTAAGGAGGTCAAAAGTGTGGCCATGTTCATGAGTTGCGCCTATGTATTGCTCATTTTTGAGGAGTGGCCTAGTGGTTAGGGTGGTGGTTAGGGTGGTGGACTTTGGTCCTGAGGAACTGAGTTCAATTCCCGGCACAGGCAGCTCCTTGTGACTCTGGGCAAGTCACTTAACCCTCCATTACCCGCTGCATTGAGCCTGCCATGAGTGGGAAAGCACAGGGTACAAATGTAACAAAATTTATTCTTACTGTACACCGCCTTGAGTGAATTCCTTCAAAAGTACTACTACTACTATTTAGCATTTCTATAGCGCTACAAGGCGTACGCAGCACTGCACAAACATAGAAGAAAGACAGTCCCTGCTCAAAGAGCTTACAATCTAATAGACAAAAAATAAATAAAGTAAGCAAATCAAATCAATTAATGTGAACGGGAAGGAAGAGAGGAGGGTAGGTGGAGGCGAGTGGTTACAAGTGGTTACGAGTCAAAAGCAATGTTAAAGAGGTGGGCTTTCAGTCTAGATTTAAAGGTGGCCAAGGATGGGGCAAGACGTAGCGGCTCAGGAAGTTTATTCCAGGCGTAGGGTGCAGCGAGACAGAAGGCGCGAAGTCTGGAGTTGGCAGTAGTGGAGAAGGGAACAGGTAAGAAGGATTTATCCATGGAGCGGAGTGCACGGGAAGGGGTGTAGGGAAGGACGAGTGTGGAGAGATACTGGGGAGCAGCAGAGTGAGTACATTTATAGGTTAGTAGAAGAAGTTTGAACAGGATGCGAAAATGGATAGGGAGCCAGTGAAGGGTCTTGAGGAGAGGGGTAGTATGAGTAAAGCGACCCTGGCGGAAGACGAGACAGGCAGCAGAGTTTTGAACCGACTGGAGAGGGGAGAGGTGACTAAGTGGGAGGCCAGCAAGAAGCAGATTGCAGTAGTCTAAACGAGAGGTGACAAGGGTGTGGATGAGGGTTTTGGTAGAGTGCTCGGAAAGAAAGGGGCGGATTTTACGGATGTTGTAAAGAAAGAAACGACATGTCTTGGCAATCTGCTGGATATGAGCAGAGAAGGAGTGATAAAGGGTGATAAATAAATCCTAACAAATAAATAACTAATAGTTGTAAAATAAGGCCGGTTGCATTGATTTGAATGAAATGCATAGATTTTATGAACTGGGAATAGGTATCATCTCTATACAACCAGGACAATTTAGAAATCAGTTCTGAAAGATCAGGACTGCTCATGTTCTGACTAAGGAGCCCTTTTACGAAAGTATGGTAAGTTTTTGCACTTACCGTGCTTTTAACAGCAAAAATGAACATGTAAGGAGATAATTCTATGACTGTGTGCTTTTATATACCCACCCAGAGAGCGCCTGGCAGGAGCCTATTCTATAAACCAATGTCGGCATCTACTTTCGTTTATGGAATATTAACTTAATAGGGAAGCTATGCACTGTTGCTGAAAGGGCTAGATTTGCACCTGGAGCCAACTCGCCACTGTCCTAACGCTGGTCCTGGTAATGTCATTCTTCAGTCCTCTCCTGGGCAAGAATTTCACAGATATTCGATAAAAATTCCTCTTAGCCTTTGAAGTCCAGAATACTAAGATTTCACACAATCGCTTACAGTTCTCCAGAGGTAGCAAGGCCTTCCGTATGTGTCTCTCTTTATTGCGGGCCAAGCCCCGCCAAGCTCCTGCAGGGGCACTGCTGAAGACATTCCCCTTGGATGAAGACTCTCTTTCCCCTTGGCCAGTCTGCACTGCAGTGACTCTCCTCCTCCCCCATTCCTTAGAAGCACTTCTGGCCTGCTGGCTGTTGTGTAGTCTCTGTCTTTTTCCCAGCCCCCTGTAAACCCCCAAAGTCTCTTTCTAACTTATCTCCCCTCTCCCTACATTGTCTCTGAGCGCTTTAGCCCTTCTGAGCTCAGTACATTTCATTCTGCACAGTTCAGTTTCTCACTTTCACAGGTCAATCCGAAAAAGGAAAAAAAAATAAACCTAGTCAGTTCTCCAGAGCTCAGCTCCTCTTGAACTTGGCATTGTAATACCCTCAAAAGAAAATCACCTTGCTCTCTCTTGTTCTGTGAGACAGCAAGAGAGACGGGCACTCCCAAAGGAATTAACTTGTAGCCCTCTCCCTCTGCCTTCTTAAAGTTAAAACAAAAACTCTGGCCAAATAATAAACAAAGCTGACTTTTTAGTTTAGATTATCATACTCCATCTCCTAGGGTTCTGGCTTTCAGCTTCCTCTGGACAAATCCCCACCAGATCTACCTGTTAAGTGTCAGGCTATGCAAATAACATAGGGAACTGATCGGCTGCCCCACCTCCCCCTGACTGCAAAAAATAATAGTGTGTCTCTCCTAGTTATGGGGGGAACCCAGGGGTTCACAGCCTTGATTGGCTGGGTGTTGTTGTAGCTCTCAGAGCTTCCCCCCCCCCCCCCCCCCCCCCCCGAGCTCCATCTCGGAGCTGGTGTAGGGTTTGTCACGGCCAGCGACCCAATCTTTGGTGCGCTGGTCGCTGATCATTGGGGATGAATGTGTTAAGCCCCGTTTAGTATGCATTTGCATGCTACTTGCGGTAAGAGCCCTCGAGCGCGTTGTTTCACGCGCTTGAGGGCTCTGATCATGGGGCGATAGCAAACGCCGGTGCTATTACGGTGCTAACAGCCTCTAGCTCTGGCGTTTGCTTTAGATCATCTGCCCATCTGTGTTTCCAGCTCTTGGAGTCTTGAGGCAGTTCTCCCTTCCCCCAAGTCAAAGCCCTCCTGTTCCATCACCCTGGGGGTGAGTATTAAGGTTTTTATCCCTCATAGGGGCTTGCCTCATCCCTGGTCTCCCTGCCCCTAAAAGGGCCTGGCTCATCATCTGATCCCCAGGCACTCTTTCCACCCCTCCTTCTGTCCTGAAGAGCTGACTGCTTGTGCAGGTCAGTGGCTTAGCCACGGAGGGCCTTGGGGGCCTAGGCCCCCACTTTTGGCTCAGGCCCCCTCCACAACTGGAATAGATATTGAATGGCTGGGCTGCCCAATCCCTGCCAGTGGACAAGATCCACTGCCCAAGCAGTAAGAAGTCAGCAGCACATATCAGGATCCTTTCCAGATCCTGATGTGTACATTCTTCACTCATGATCCGGTTGCACATGAACTGAGCATGTGCGAAGAGTGCAGACATCAGCGGTTGTAAAGGAGGCCGTTGACTTCTTCCTGCTTGACCAGTTTGGGAGGTGGATTTCGTCTGCTGGCTGAGATTGGGAATCCCCACCAGCAAAGGTACGATTAATGTCGCAGTGACCGGGGGGGGGGGGGGGAGGAAGAAATGCGTTGCCCCCCCAGCCCAACCCTGGGCACCCCCCAAAATCCAGTGCTGGCTTCGCCCCGGTGCAGGTCACAGTCTGTATGTATTTACAACTGGTGTATGTGTGTGCAGTGATATGTGCTTTGTATGCCTGCCTATGCTCTGCCTAGACTCCACCTATGTGTGCATGAAGATATGCATGAAGTTACAGAATTGCACTTAGGTAGAATATTGGCATATACACAGTGGCGTACCAAGGGCAGGGCGTTGGGGGCAGTCCGCTGGAGGGATGCAGAAAGCAGCCGCGCGGCTGTCGACTCCGCTGGTTCCCTGCTCTCTCTGCTCCGGAACAGGTTACTTCCTGTTCCGGGTCAGAGGGAGCAGGGAGCCAGCAGAACTGACAGCCGTGCGGCTGCTCCCAGCAGGTAAGAATGCACCCTGGGGGAGGGGGTGTCGATACGGTCGGGACTTCTTCCCACATGACTCATGTTTTGCCCTCAGGCTATCTCAAGGATTGTCCCCTTCATTGAACCAAATCCATCTCTTCCACATAGACTTACTGCGTCAAAGAGAACTTGAGTCATGTCGGAAGAAGTTCCCTGAATGCTTGATATAATGTTAAGAATAATGGCATACATGTACTTATGTGTGCACATACACACATAAATGCAAAAATTCTCTCTAAGCACTATTCTGAAAATACTTGCTTAACTTAAATCCCGCATATTTGAAAGGAGGAGGGGTAAACGGGGTGGAACATTCGTGGGACATAGGCAGAGATTCCACTTATATGTATAATTTACAGAGTGATAAGGTTGAGGGGAGGGGGATGGGAAGGGTAGGGTGATTGTTTATCTTGTCGATGCTGTTGCAGTGTGCGCTGTATAGTCTTGTGGCTGAAAGTGGCAGCAATATGCAGGTCCCTGGAGCAGTTTTTAGTGGGTGCAGTGCACGTCAGACAGGCGGACCCAGGCCCATCCCCCCCCCCCACCTGTTACACTTGTGAGCTCTCCAAAACTCACCTGAAACCCACTGTACTCACATGTAGGTGCCCCCCTTCATCCCTAAGGGCTATGGTAGTGGTGTACAGTTGTGGGGAGTGGGTTTTAGAGGGGGGGTTGGGGGCTCAGCACCCAAGGTAAGGGAGCTATGCACCTTGGAGCTTTTTCTGAAGTCCACTGCAGTGCCCCCTAGGGTGCCCGGTTGTTGTCCTGGCATGTGAGGAGGACCAGTGCACTACGAATGCTGGCTCCTCCCATGACTAAAGGGCTTGGATTTGGTCGTTTTTTGAGATGGGCATCCTCGGTTTCCATTACGGCCAAAAACCGGGGACGACCATCTCAACATCTAGGTCAACCATCTCTAAGGTCAACCTAAATGTTGAGATTTCGGAGTCCCCGACCGTATTATCGAAACGAAAGATAGATGTCCATCTTGTTTCGATAATACGGGTTTCCCCACCCCTTCGCAGAACGTCCTTACAGATGGACGCTCTTAGAGATGGTCGTCCCAGTTCGATTATGCCCTTCTTTGTATTCAATTAAAACCCATGTCCCTGCCACATTTAGGCATTGACACTTACACCAGCTTGGCTGGCATAAATATGGGCATCTACATAAGTACATAAGTACATAAGTAGTGCCATACTGGGAAAGACCAAAGGTCCATCTAGCCCAGCATCCTGTCACCGACAGTGGCCAATCCAGGTCAAGGGCACCTGGCACGCTCCCCAAACGTAAAAACATTCCAGACAAGTTATACCTAAAAATGCGGAATTTTTCCAAGTCCATTTAATAGCGGTCTATGGACTTGTCCTTTAGGAATCTATCTAACCCCTTTTTAAACTCCGTCAAGCTAACCGCCCGTACCACGTTCTCCGGCAACAAATTCCTGAGTCTAATTACACGTTGGGTGAAGAAAAATTTTCTCCGATTCGTTTGTTGATACCAGGTTATTCTAGTATTCTGTAATTTATTTATTTATTTATTTATTTCATTTGTATCCCACATTTTCCCACCTATTTGCAGGCTCAATGTGGCTTACAAGGTTTCGTCATGACATTCGTCATTAAAGTAAAAGATACAATTGGTATTACATAAAAACATGGATAACATAGTAGAATTAAGCAATCAGGTACAGAGGGAAAACATTCAAAATATTAGGAAAGTGGTGGTACATTGCAGTTCCTATTATGGATCGTTGTGGTATGCCTTGTTGAAGAGATGTCTTCAGTGATTTACGAAAGTTGATTAAGTCGTAAATTGTTTTCAAATCAAGTGGCAATGCATTCCATAGCTGCGTGCTTGTGTAGGAAAAGCTAGACGCATGTGTTAATCTGTATTTTAGTCCTTTACAGCTGGGGAAGTGAAGATTTAGGAATGTGCGTGCTGATCTTTTAGCATTCCTGGGTGGCAAGTCAATAAGGTCTAGCATGTAGGCTGGGGCATCTCCATGAATGATTTTATGAACCAGAGTGCGCTCCTACAGCGTGTAATTTCAAAGGGACCTGTTTAGGAGGCATTTCAGGAGCATTCTTATGAGTTACGCACATTTTTTATAGAATACGCCTGATCCGCATTTAATTTAGGCATCGACATTTACATCTGGTTTCAGCAGGCATAAATGGAGGTGGCTTAACCCATTAGTGCTTCCCAAATATGGGAACAACATGGGAACAATGGGCACTAATGGGTTAAATTAGGCGCAGATTAGGCGCTGTTCTCTAAAGTGCAGATGCCCTTCTAGAATTGCACTCGATGCATAATTTTTTTTGCCACGCCAATTTTTCAGAGTGATTTACTGAAGCTAGTCCTAACAGCTTAACAAACTTTAGTGACAGGGCTCCTTAGTTTATTTTGAACTATTCATAGCGATACTGAACTGATTTCGGCATCCTTTTTCAACTGTATCCTCACCCAGGGTAGCACGTATATGTTAGGTGGGTTATGTTGTAGTGATTTATGGCACTTTTTTAGTCCATACTGAGGTGTTGGTGGGCACGTTACCATCCCACTGGAATTGGGTTAGTCGCACTCCTTTGAGCGATCTCGGTGTGCACACTGATATCTTTCTGGCTGTTTTTTTTCTATTTAGACACACTGCTTCTTGGTCTTCTACTACTACTACTACTACTATTTAGCATTTCTATAGCACTACAAGGCGTACGCAGCGCTGCACAAACATAGAAGAGAGACAGTCCCTGCTCAAAGAGCTTACAATCTAATAGACAAAAAATAAATAAAGTAAGCAAATCAAATCAATTAATGTGAACGGGAAGGAAGAGAGGAGGGTAGGTGGAGGCGAGTGGTTACAAGTGGTTACGAGTCAAAAGCAATGTTAAAGAGGTGGGCTTTCAGTCTAGATTTAAAGGTGGCCAAGGATGGGGCAAGACGTAGCGGCTCAGGAAGTTTATTCCAGGCGTAGGGTGCAGCGAGACAGAAGGCGCAAAGTCTGGAGTTGGCAGTAGTGGAGAAGGGAACAGATAAGAAGGATTTATCCATGGAGCGGAGTGCACGGGAAGGGGTGTAGGGAAGGACGAGTGTGGAGAGATACTGGGGAGCAGCAGAGTGAGTACATTTATAGGTTAGTAGAAGAAGTTTGAACAGGATGCGAAAACGGATAGGGAGCCAGTGAAGGGTCTTGAGGACAGGGGTAGTATGAGTAAAGCGACCCTGGCGGAAGATGAGACGGGCAGCAGAGTTTTGAACCGACTGGAGAGGGGACTAAGTGGGAGGCCAGCAAGAAGCAGATTGCAGTAGTCTAAACGAGAGGTGACAAGGGTGTAGATGAGGGTTTTGGTAGAGTGCTCGGAAAGAAAGGGGCGGATTTTACGGATGTTGTAAAGAAAGAAACGACATGTCTTGGCAATCTGCTGGATATGAGCAGAGAAGGAGAGAGAAGAGTCAAAGATGACCCCAAGGTTTCGAGCTGAGGAGACAGGGAGAATGAGAGAGCCATCAACAGAAATAGAAAACGGGGGGAGCGGGGAGGTGGGTTTGGGGGGGAAAGTGAGAAGCTCGGTTTTGGTCATATTTAATTTCAGGTGGCGTTGAGACATCCAGACAGCAATGTCAGACAAGCACGCTGAAACTTTGGTTTGGATGCAAGGTGAGATATCAGGGGTAGAAAGGTAGATTTGGGAGTCATCAGCATAGAGATGGTAGGAAAAGCCATGGGATGAGATTAATGAACCAAGGAAGAAGTGTAGATAGAAAAGAGGAGGGGACCAAGAACAGAACCCTGAGGTACGCTGACAGGCAGAGGGATAGAAGTAGAAGAGGATCCACCAGAGTGAACACTAAAGGTGCGGAGGGAGAGGTAGGAAGAGAACCAGGAAAGGACAGAACCCTGGAATCCAAGTGAGGACAGGGTATCGAGAAGTATGCTGTGATCGACAGTGTCAAAAGCAGCGGAAAGATCAAGAAGAATGCATTCTCTGCTCAGGTTGCTGTCCCTTGTTGACTATGATTTTTAGTGAGTTTTATCTTTGTTCTATTTATTTATTTACATCAATTTATATACCATATCTTATTGCAACTGCAAAACAGAATGGTTTACAATATGTAAAATAAAAAGGAACAATACAACATTATATGCACAGTTTGGACAAACAATGGAACTCCAATCATTACAGGAAAGCACAGCAAAACCAAAAATTAGCTACATAAGATAAAAACAGTATAAATCATGATTTGGTATACAGGAAAGCAGCGCAAATACAGAATTGAGTACATAGTATAAACTACACCAACATAAACAGTACAAATTATGATTTAATATACCTTTAAGGTACCCTTTTATTTATGTATTTTAGATTTGAATTGAACATGTGCTGCATTTTTTACTACGGTGAGGTCCATGATCACTTTTTTAAGTGAGTTATATCCATTATTTATTTTCTATTTTGTTCTCATTTTTATATCCTATATATTTTTGATTTTTTATGTAGCTACCCCTATTGAATTATAGCCTACATCTTTGGCAGTGAAGATCATATTGTATCTTACCTGTATTAATTTCTTGTTTGTATCTTTTTTATTTTCTTTTTTATGTACTATTATAGCAATGATCAGATGTATATTTATTTATTTTATTTTTTATGTGCTAAGATAAAGATGTTTTGATGTGCACTATATATGTTTATATTATAGACACTGTATATGCCAAAACAGCAATGTGTAGATATATTTTTATATATTTATTCTTTTTATATGTTGAGATAAATATGTTTTGATATTTATTATATATGTTTATACTATGGATATATATTTCTTTGATGTTTTTATTTATCCAGACTCTACTTTAGGTATTATGCTCTACTACTTTTTTATTTATTTATGGTTCAAATGTATAATTTTTATATTGCATTGCGTTTCTCTTGTCATGGTATTATATTAATTTTCAGTTGTTTTATTATTATTTTTATTACTTGTGTGTCATTATATTTTTAGTTTATTTTAATTAGCATTTTTTATTTTTATTCTGACGCAGCCCTACTGGGTGAAACATGGCCTGTGTCGGGCAATACACCCTTTTATTAATAATGCTTTTGTATATGTACTACCGATCTGCTTTTCTTTTTTTCTACTTTGGAGCCTGTGGATCATTTGCCTTGTTGTTTCTCAGGACACTGTCTGGCCAATATTCAGTGAACGGTTGGAGGCGCCATTTTGAAATCATGAGCCAGAATGGTGGTCATTTGCAGTAATATGCAAGATTGTTTTCTTCCCTGTTGACCCTGATGAAGCCAAACTGAATGGCAAAACGGGTCCCGTTGGCCCAGGGAATGTTGCTTGAACAGTGATGTTTTTGACCAAAGATGCTTTAAGGCTCAAAGTCATTAGAAGAGTTTGCTGTGAAATTTCAAACTGTGAATATCTTTAAAGCACCATTTGAATATGGTCATGGTTGCTTCTTCTCTCTGAAATACTGGAAGTTTGATGTTTTGTGAAATCGTGAGAGAATGGTTCTTTAAAAAAAATTTTGGATTGTTTGTACTGAAAGATTTTGAAACTTTGCACTTCAATTAATAAAGGTGTTTAATTTTTACTCCTTTTTGAGAGAGATCTTTTTGAACTTTTGTTTGCACTTGACGCGGTGCTCTCTCGTTTCATCCTTTCAGTTTGTATTTTTATTCCCAGATATTCAATGCCGGGCCATGGCTAGGCACCGGAATTGAATATTCAGGCATAAATGACCGGCTAACAATTATTCAGTTAAGTGCAATATTCAGCACTTAACCGCAGAAGGTGAATCGCATAATGGTGCCCTTTTACTAAGGCGTGCCTAAAAGTGGCCTGTGCTGGTGTAGGCATGTGTTTTGGACACAGGCAGGTCGCATTTTCAGCGCATCCTGGAATAAAGGCATTTTTTCTGGCTGAAAATGGACGTGTGACAAAATTAAAAGCAGCGAGCATCCATTTTTGGCCTGAGACCTTTCCACCACCAATTGACTTAGCGGTAAGGTATCACACACTAACCAGGCAGTAAGTGGCCAGCATGCATAAACTGCTGATTACCGCTGGACAAGCGCCCATGTGATAGAAAATAGAAAATATTTTTACCGCTTGTTTTGGGCACGCATCAAAAATAGAATCACCACCCAGGGCGCACAGTAGCCTGGCAGTAGTTCCAATTTGATGCACATTGGACATGCGTAGGTGCTTATGCACCTTAGTAAAAGGGCTCCAAAGATAAGACTGCTTTTTATGCATCCCAATTTATGCCACTATCCAGCTTATTTTCAAAAGAGAAGAGCACCCATCTTTCGACACAAATTGGGAGATGGCCGCCCTTCTCTCAGGGGCACCCAAATCGGCATAATCGAAAGCCGATTTTGTGCACCCTTAACTGCTTTCCATTGCGGGGATGACCAAAGTTCAAGGGGGCGTGTCATCAGCGTACTGAAGGCGGGACAGGGGTGTGGTTAAGAGATGGCCATCCTTGGCCAATAATGGAAAAAAGAAGGGCGACCCTGACGAACATTTGGCCGACTTTACTTGGTCCCTTTTTGATCACGACCAAGCCTCGAAAAGGTGCCTGAACTGACCAGATGACCACCGGAGGGAATCAGGGATGACCTCTCCTTACTCTCCCAGTGGTCACCAACCCCCTCCCACCCAAAAAAACAAATTAAAAAACATTTTTTCTAGCCTCTATGCCAGCGTCAAATGTCATACCCAGCTCCATCACAGCAGTATGCAGGTCTCTGGAGCAGTTTTAGTGGGTGCAGTGCACCTCAGGCAGGCGGACCCAGGCCCACCCCCTACCTCTTACACTTGTGGTGGTAAATGTTGAGCCCTCCAAACCCCGCCAAAACCCACTGTACCCACATGTAGATGTCCCCCTTCATCCCTAAGGGCTACGGTAGTGGTGTACAATTGTGGGGAATGGGTTTTGGGGGGCTCAGCACACAAGGTAAGGGAGCTATGTACCTGGAAGCAATTTATGAAGTCCACTGCAGTGCCCCCTAGGGTGCCCGGTTGGTGTCCTGGTATGTCAGGGGGACCAGTCCATTACGAATGCTGGCTCCTCCCATGACCAAATGCCTTGGATTTGGTCATTTTTGAAATGGGTGCCCTCGGTTTCCATTATCGGCGAAAACCGAGTTCACCCATCTCTAAGGTCGGCCTAAATGTTGGGATTTGGGAGATCTGGGCCATATTATCGAAACAAAAGATAGGCGCCCATCTTGTTCAATAATATGGTTGGCTCCGCCCCTTCCAGGGGCATCCCCGGAGAGGGGCACCTTTAGAGATGGGTGCCCCTGCTCGATTATGTCCCTCCATGTTATGCAGTTACACTTAACTGCATAAGAGCCAACTCTGCCCCAGACTGCCCACAAAATAGCCAGTTTTGGCACTAACCATGAATATTCAGCAACACTGTCCGGTTAAGTGCAGCTGAATAAATGCGGTTAACCCTGGACAAGAGATTTAAACAGTCAAGAGCCTCTCCGGACCATTTTAATTGCTTTAAATATCGGATAGAGTATTTTTAAGCCCACCCAACAGCGGCATACCCTTAGCAGTAGCTGGTGGGGATCCCAAGCTCTACCAGCTGAAGACCTCCCCCTGTTGGTGCCAAAAATGCTGCTCTCCACTTCAGCAGTCTGAACTTCATAAGCTGTGCATGCTCAGTTTTCAGTTCATGCCTGCTGCAGACTGCTGAGGTGGAGAGCAGCAATTTCTTGCCAGCTGAGATTTTTTTTTAAAGATAACGGGGGGGGGGGGGGGGGGGGTAGGGGGGAGGACACTTGGTGCCCACCCACTTCTTGTCTAGGCCCATCCAAAATCCACTATCTGGCTATGCCCCTGGAAACAGCCCAAAAAAAAAAAACAGGAAAAAAAAGAGGTGTGGAGGTTTTTTGTCAATGATGAGCTAAAATCCGGTGAGTGCTTTGAAGATATTGGGTGAAAAGCTTACCCCAGCACCTGGGAAGTTTGAGGCCGTTTTCTCCTTTTTTGTAATTTTTAACATCATCCCATAGCAAACAAGGGTAAAGTATCTTCAGTCTATTGTTGACATTTCTACAAGAACCAGACTTCCTAGTTTCAGAAGTGCTTGGCTTGATTCAAATATTCATCTCTTTCTTAACATCCTGAGAGTTTAGATTCAGATTTTTACAGATTTGTGCTTTACACGTGAAATATTCAGACATTCGTCGCATCTTCAAATGTCAAATACTTCCCATCGCATGTATTCAGACCAATTTGAGCAAAATCCGGATTAGGGGGTGATTTCCAACCTGCCCTACCCTGGGACAAAGTCTGCTAATCGTGAACCTTCACCAATTTTCAAAGCAAAAGTGCACACAATTTTTTCTTTCATTTTGAAACACGTTCCAGGACATTTCCTTCTGCTTTTTCAGTGGCTACTTGTTTTCACTGGGTTTGAAAATGGAATCTACATGAGTTATTTTCCTTCTCTGTGTGAACTACACCCTGCGAACGCCTCCTGTGAGTGCTGTGGAACGATGCATGTACTTTATGCCGCATTAAGGGAGGACAATTTTTAGACAGTTGATTTATGTCAGTAAGCTACTTTCTACCAACATAAATGAGTTTGAAAATGGTCCTCCCCGTATTTATTTTTAGCAAACGGCTCAGGTTAAAACAAATTCTGATTATTCAATCCAATCCAATTAATCCGCAAACGAACCTTTTCCGGAGACGAGAGGACATGAAATGAGATTGAAGGGGGGCAGACTCAAGAAAAATGTCAGGAAGTATTTTTTCACGGAGAGAGTGGTGGATGCTTGGAATGCCCTCCCGCGGGAGGTGGTGGAGAGGAAAACGGTAACGGAATTCCAACATGCGTGGGATAAACATAAAGGAATCCTTTGCAGAAGGAATGGATCTTAAGGAGCTTAGCCGAGATTGGGTGGCAGAGCCGGTGGCAGGAGGCGGGGATGGTGCTGGGCAGACTTATATGGTCTGTGCCAGAGCCGGTGGTGGGAGGCGGGACTGGTGGTTGGGAGGCGGGGATAGTGCTGGGCAGACTTATATGGTCTGTGCCAGAGCCGGTGGTGGGAAGCGGGGATAGTGCTGGGCAGACTTATACAATCTGTGCCAGAGCCGGTGGTTAGGAGGCGGGGCTGGTGGTTGGGAGGCGGGGATAGTGCTGGGCAGACTTATACGGTCTGTGCCAGAGCCGGTGGTTGGGAGGCGGGGTTGGTGGTTGGGAGGCGGGGATAGTGCTGGGCAGACTTATACGGTCTGTGCCCTGAATAGGACAGGTACAAATCAAGGTAAGATATACACAAAAAGTAGCACATATGAGTTGTCTTGTTGGGCAGACTGGATGGACCATGCAGGTATTTTTCTGCCGTCATCTACTATGTTACTATGTTTAATCCAGTGAAGTGAGGAAATAAATCAAAATAAATTCATGAAATAAAGAAAAGTGAGGCAAATGCAGATTTAGACTCGGGCCTAGATTTAAACGATATTCTGATCATTGCCGGAGTTCAATAGTTCCTGCTAAGGCCAGATTTGTAGTAGTCACTCTGTTTTATGTGTCTATCTTTTTTATTGTTTTATTTATAAGATTGTACATCACAGTACAACCATAGCTGGATGAAAGAGTTGCTATTTGTTGGCCAGTTTCTATGATAAACAGCACCAGTGGGACAGAAGTAACTGTGAGTCACACCCTACTACTACGACTAATCATTTCTATAGCCATTGGTGTAGGAAGGGGGGGCGGTGGGGCGGTCCGCCCCGGTTGCATGCGCTGGGGGGGTGTCGGATCTGCTGGTTCCCTGCTCCCTCTGTCCCGGAACAGGTTACGGGGCAGAGAGAGCAAGGAACCAGCGGAGCTGACGCAGCTCCCAGCGACGTGCACTCGGGGGCGGATCGGCCCTCTCGCCCGCCCCTCGCTTCCCAATTAAAGTAAGAATGGCACCGGAGGGGGGAGGGTGCGCACCGGAGGGGAGCGCCATGCTGCACTGGGAGGGGGGGTGCGCAGCGGCGACCCGCCCCGGGTGTCAGCCGCCCTCGCTACGGCACTGTCTATAGCGCTACTAGACGTACGCAGCACTGTACACTTGAACATGAAGAGACAGTCCCTGCTCGACGGAGCTTACAATCTAATTAGGACAGACAAACAGGACAAATAAGAGGTAAGGGAATATTAAAGTGAGGCACCCTATGAAGATCCAATGATAGGGTAAAAAGGTGCGGAGCTTTGGGGGAGAAGGCTTCAGGGATTGACCACAAGGCCAGGGTGGCTTTTTAATTTTTTTTGTGAAAGCTGCTGTAAAAACAAAAATATAAAGTAGCAATCATTCCCAGAAAAATAATTAATTCAAGCCAAAATGGACAACATAGACCTCAATATGAAGGAGAGACCACCAGAAGCCCTGAGCAAGACAATTAAGAAATAAAGAACAATGGACAGATACAGCTATGATCAAAAATATTAGCAGGTCCCCCTAACCCCTCCTTACAGGCAACCTCTTATTTATTAAATATTAACAGGGCAATTCTGTAAAAGGTGCATGTGTTTTTTCCACAGATACATGTAGAAGTATATTCCACAATCATTAGATATAACTAAACAATAGTTTCCACGTGTTGAAAATGTATTAAATTACATAGATGTTTACACCGAAGAAAAACATGGCCTCACAGAGCTCCTGGATTAATGGAATCTAATAGAGCTGAAACGGATCTTTATATGATCCTCTGTTCATCATTGGCCATAAAAAACCTTCGAGGCTTGGGGCGAGGGGAGAAAAAATTAGCTCTACCAACAGAAGCTACAGTGTTGGCAGCAAGAGAACTTGAAAGATAAGTGAACAAATATATTGACGTAAATAACTGAACATAATACAATAAATTTAAAAACAAAAAGTGAATATCATAAGTATAATGATACTCTAAGAACATACTTATCAGCTTTAGTTGAAACAGATGAAACAGCTGAATTGCAATCAAATTGTAAAAGGCCAGGATGTCTAAAATGAGAAATACATAATAATAAAAAACAAAACCAAATATAAATTTGAATCAATAAATTACAAAAAAATTACAAAAAAAATCTTCCATCAAACTACAAGTTGAAGTATCGCACATAGATTTTAAACTGATGCACATATATTTAATACATATACAGAATGCACATGACATCCTATATAATAAAACGCACCTCCAACATTGTGAAGCTGACTGCATGGCTGAGGCATTCCTGCTCTCTCTATCCATCTCCTGAATTGACATCACGTACTTCCGGGTTCGTCACAAGCAGAAGTGACCAATCACACGAGGTTTCTCGGCTTCAGAATGTTGGAGGTGCATTCTATTAAATAGGATTGGTCAGTTCCTTGAAGCACAGCCAGAGCTCAGCGTCCTGCACAGTAACGCTCAGACACCAGAGAGAGAGAGGGGGGCCTGACACCAGAGAGAGGGAGGGAGAGGGTGCCTGACACTAGAGGGGGGGAGGTATCTCTGTCACACACACACTCTCTCTCTCACACAGTCAATGTCTTTCTCTGTCTCACTCTCACACACTGTCTTTCACACACTCTATGTCTCACACTGTATCACATTCACTCTCTATGTGTCACACAGTCACTCACATACTCTCTTGGTCTCATACACTCAGTCTCACAGAGAGTCTGTGTCTCGCACACACTCTCTCTCTCGCACACACTGTATCTGTGTGAAACACATTCTCTCTCTCTCTCTCACACTGTCTCACATACGCACTTGCACACACTCTCTCTCTCACAGACACATTCGCACCCAGACTCACTCTCTCTCTCTCTCTCTCACACACTCGCACATTCACTCTCTCTCTCTCACACAGTCACTCTCACACAGGGGCGTATCTGAACTGCGGCGGTAGGGGGGGCCAGGGCCAGAGTGAGGGGGCACATTATAGCCCCCCCCCCGCCGCCGCCGCCGCCGCCGCCATTGCCGATCCCCCTCCCCCCAGCCGCTACCATTGCCAACCCTCCCCCTCCGTTGCTCGCTTACCTTCGCTGGCGGGGGACCCCAACCCCCGCCAGCCGAGGTCCGCGTCCTCCTGCCGCTGCCGCTGCCGGCTGCCTTTGGTGCTTTCATTTGTCCATTGAAGCTGGCGCCAACTAAAGTTTCTTTTGACTCTGACGTCGCTGCACGTTGTACGTGCAGGACGTCAGACTCAGAAAATGTTTCTGAGTCTGACGTCCTGCACGTACAACGTGCAGCGACGTCAGACTCAAAAGAAACTTTCATCGGCGCCAGCTTCAATGGACAAATGAAAGCACCAGAGGCAGCCGGCAGCGGCAGGAGGACGCGGACCTCGGCTGGCGGGGGTTGGGGTCCCCCGCCAGCGAAGGTAGGCGAGCAACGGAGGGGGAGGGTTGGCAGCGGTAGGGGGGTCCAGGGCGAAATCTGCGGGGGCCCAGGCCCCTGAGGCCCCACGCAGATACGCCCCTGCTCTCACATACACTCTCTCAAATATACACACTCCGAGGAAAACCTTGCTAGCGCCCATTTCATTTGTGTCAGAAACGGGCCTTTTTTACTAGTATTTTCATAAAACCATAATCATAATTATGAAAACCTATCTCTTCGAAAAGATATATCACTAAGATCAACACGAGTAACTGCACAATCTCTAATATAGATAGGAATGTCTTATAACGTCTTTTGCTGTAATACAACCATGCACTTCACCACCATGTAACCCAAACTCTCTATAAACCAAATGTATATTTTCTATTTTCTATTCCTAATATCCACAATGAATTGTAAGCCACATTGAGCCTGCAAAGAGGTGGGATAATGTGGGATACAAATGCAATAAATAAATAAAAATAAATAATATATAATGGACAAGACATACTTTCACATGGATAAATACCAATATGCAGAAATCATAATCAAATGTGAAAAAATATATATATGAAGAAATGTATAAAAATTGAAAAAACTAATACCCAAAACATTAGTAATCTAAAAAATGTTTTTTGAAGATTGAAGAAAATCCAAGTATCAACGTAAAAGTAAAAATGGAATGAAATAATAAGTATTGTGTAATCCCTTCTTTTCCAGAAGGTATGTAATATGTAAAAAACGCATAGAACCAAGTATATAAAATGACACTGGTAATGATATCTGAATGAGCTAAATATGTATATGAAGTCAAAAATAAAAAAATAAAAAATGGAAGATTTTTTTGTAATTTTTTTGTAATTTATTGATTCAAATTTATATTTGGTTTTGTTTTTTATTATTATGTATTTCTCATTTTTAGACATCCTGGCCTTTTACAATTTGATTGCAATTCAGCTGTTGCATCTGTTTCAACTAAAGCTGATAAGTATGTTCTTAGAGTATCATTATACTTATGATATTCACTTTTTGTTTTTAAATTTATTGTATTATGTTCAGTTATTTATGTCAATATATTTGTTCATTTATAGACCCCTGATGCAGGCCGGTGTGGCCGAAACACGATTCATGTCGGGTTTTTATTGATTTTAATAAAGACATTGTTTGGGAAGACATCACATGAGAGAGGACTCTTTTTTGGATCCACTGTGTGTAGCTGGTGTTCTTCATTTCTCCTGTGGAGAGATCACCTTCTGTGGTTGTTTCACCTGAAAAATCAGCACCAAAATATTTCCGCTTAGACATATTCTGTAAACCATGTCTAAATTTAGGCGCAGTTTATAGAATTATGTCTAACTGATTTATAGAATACACCTAGCGGCCATGCCTGCACCTAACTCTAGGTGCATCCATTTATGCCAAGTAAATCTTGATGTAAATACCAGTGTCTAAGTTAGGTATAAATACTAGACCAACCAGGACTGGAGCCACCAAAAATGTACAGATATATCTTAGTGTCACAGTTTACCAAACTTATGTATATATATGTAGTATAGTATCTTTAGAGTACCCTCAGATATAACCCACTGTTCAATGCAGACCATAAAGCTGCTATTCAGTGGTATAGCAGTTCTTTCATCGGGTTACTCTAATAATTTTTTGGGAGGGTATTCTTTGTCATTTGCATCCCATCACTCAATTAATGTCATTAATTACTTTGCAGAAATAAATTGTATAACACTGTGCACTTATCATAAAGTTGCCTCGCTGAAAATAGATGCAAACTTTAAATGTCCAGCAGACGCCTTCCCCTGGAACCGCCCGACTCCGCGTGTTTCAAACACTTTAATCAGGGACAAGGGTTAAGACCAAAAAGCTCTCTCCTTCTGGTCTCGCAGTATTTCCTAAACACTCAGAAACAGAACGAAGGAAGAAGAGGACCTCAGCTGGCGGGGGTTGGTGTCCTCCACCAGCAAAGGTAGCAGACGGCGACGACAGGTTGGCGGCGGGTTTGTGGCGGAAGGGGGGGTCGAGAGGGTCATCAGCATGGGGGTCCAGGGCTAAATCCATTGGGGCCCAGACCCCCGTGGCCCCACTTAGCTACGCCCCTGGTTGTGCCAAATCTGAAAATTGCACGCTATGGGCCCTGTTTACTAAGCTGCACTGTAGGCGAGCTAGCATATTTAGCACATGCTAAAAATTAGCATGTGCTAATGATAGACACCCATATATTCCAATGGGTGTCTCTAGTGCTAGCGTGTGCTAACATTTAGCGCACACTAAAAATGTTATGCTTTAGTAAACAGGGCCCAAAGATTCCATCCGATGTACGGCCTTTTATTTTTTGGCCCCTTGTACTTGGAACAACTTACCACTATCTTTACGTGCAAATGCATCACTTAAAATTTTCAAGGTTGACCTCAAAACCTGGCTTTTTAAAGAAGCGTTTGGTGCCCCTGATTAACTTCTAGGACTTATGGACTTATGATTTATGGAGTTGCTTTACTGCTGCACATTAGATTTGTAATCCAAACAAAAAGAGATGGGGGGGGGGGGGGGGGGGGAGGGAGAGTCTTCACAACATCCACAAAGTGTCAAGCAGCACCAACGAGGGTGGAAGTGAGGAGAGTTCCAAATGGCCAAGGTAAACAAGGAGTAAGAGAGTCCAAGAGTTTATTAGCCATAAAATACTGATAAAAAGAGCCAGGGGTGTGCTGGTAAATTTTTAACAACAGGCTCTTTCTCCGCAGTTGGAAGGGCCAGGGGTGGCCGGGGGGGGAGGGGGAGCAACACCTGCCTCTCTCTCCTTCCTCCCTTCGTGCGGGCACACTAGGCATACCTTCGCTGGCAGCCAATAAATGGACTGCCACCGCTCCCAACGTCTTGCTCTGAGCAGCATGCTGGAACTTCTCTCACATGCTGGAGAAGTCCCAGCCTGCTGCTCAGAGCTGGAAACAAGGAGCGGGGAGCAGCAGCAGTCTATTTACTTGGCTGGCAGGGCTCAGCATCCCCACCAGCAAAGTAAAAGAGAATTCAGCAGGGGACCCAAGCCCACATTTTGGGAGCCAGTTGTTAAAGTAGCCATGGAGGGCCCTACTTTAACAACCGGCTCCCAAAATTCTTAAAAACTTAACAACCGGCTCTTGCGAGCCTGTGAGAGCCTGCTCCAGCACACCACTGCAAAGAGCCTACACGGGCCGTGTTTCGGCTCAAAGCCTTTGTCAGGGGTCATAGTAGTGTAAATATAGTCAGCTTCACAGAATTTATAACTGGGAAAAAGCCCTAAAAGCACTGGAACAATATGTGCTATAAAACAAGGCAATCAGACCTCATTTGCCTTGGTCATTTGGAACGTTCCTCACTTCCACCCTCGTTGGTGCTGCTTTTAGATTTGTAACCGCTTTGAACTGATGTTCAGTTTCAGCGGTATAGTAAAATTTAATGGCTATCTCCTGCTGATTATTGCTGGATAGCCGATTAAGTGCCATTTAGCCAACCAGGAGCTGCTACTGGCCGATTAAATGGTTTTAAAAATAGGCCAGATGGACCTCAGTGGAGCCCACTCGCTGAACTCAGTCTTCAGTTAACAGTGGGATTTATGCCTTCCATCGTCACTGATCTCATATATGTTTTTTTTTTCTTTTTCTTTTCTATTTTCTGTTTCTGTTTTTCTGTTTTTAAAAACAGTGATATATCAAAAATGTTTTTAACCATAAATCCTCATCTTTACAATCAACATCTCAGTCGGCTAGGGGACTAATTTTCCAACATGAGTCATGTTTCGCATGAAGTTGTTTCAAGGAATGTTCCCTACAACAAAAAGCACAAAATTAGAGTGTTGCCAAAATTATTATAACTTACTACTACATCTAAATAACAAAAATTTGCCTTTGCTACCAACACCAACATTTGCATGTAGCAGACAGCTGTCCCCAAAATGACAGTGGTGACTTTTCCTTTCATCTTAAGAACAAACCTAAATCACCTGACTAATCTAAGAGCAATACCTTGGGTTAAACCAGGGGTTGTCAACCCAGTCCTGGGAAAACACCAAGCCAGTCTGCTTTTCAAGATATCCACAATGAATATGCAAGAGGAAAAATCTGCCTGCACTGCTTCCATTGTCTGCAAACCTATTTCATGCATATTCATTCTAGGTGTCCTGAAAACCTAACTAGCTTGCTGTGTCCCGAGGACTGGGTTGAGACCCCCCTGGGTTAAACTGATGTCATTTTCAAATAGGTCCCCTGATTTGTAGAATCCACTAATTTGTAGCCGTGGAGTGAGAATCTGTGGCTGTCCCAATGGTAACCCTGTCGCCAAGGCCCTGAAGCAGCAGCGCAAAACACTGGCCACCGTCAGCTTGGGGGCAGAGGGGTGAAGATGGCAAGTTATAGCACAGGAGTTCTGAGGTGCTGATGAGATAGAGACAACAGCAGAACAGTCGAGTGTCGACGACTAAGAACACGGACATTAAAAAGATATTTGTCCTTTTCTCAGTACCATAGCTCGTCGTTGTGCTGATGAGATAGAGACAACAGCAGAACAGTCGAGTGTCGACGACTAAGAACACGGACATTAAAAAGATGTGTCCTTTTCTCAGTACCATAGCTCATCGTTGGATAGACTAGTTTGGATATGTGTATGGAAGCCAATGGAGTGAATTAACTCCTCAGGATTATGGATTATTTAAATTTTCAAATTTAAGTCTGAAGTGATAAACTCAGCAAAACAAGTAATAAAAAATAAAAAGAACAGAAAGGAAATAGATCAACATAGCGTTTGTTTACACTTTCTAACAATAATAGAACCAGGGGACACAAGATGAAATTAGAATGTGGTAGGTTTAAAACAAATCAGAGAAGGTTTTTCTTTACTCAGTGCGTAGTTAGACTCTGGAACTCATTGCCAGAGAAGGTAGTGTAAATTATTAGGTCTGCCTCACCCTTTTGGGCAGTGGAAGCCAAGGGCTCTCTGTACTGTCCTAGAGAGAACTTCAGGACAGTACAGAGAGCCCTTGGCTTCCGCTGCCCAAATGGGTGAGGCAGACCTAATAATTTACATTACCTTCTCCGGCAATACTTAATTACCCCAGCCTCTAGATACTTAATTACCCCAGCCTGGTATCTGCTCATGACAGGCTTTCACCGTCAAGCAGTAGCAACCTCCCCAATTAGAAAGGAGCCCAGTATTCAGTAGGTAGAGTAATATAGTTTACTAGCATTGTCATCTTACCCAAAGATAGTCCAAGCAGTTCAGGCAGTCATATGATAGAACAGTATCTCATGCCAGTCTTCTCTGGTAGCCTTCCTTTTCTTGACTCCTTCTGATCTAATACCCCTCAGACTGCTGTTTATATACAATTCTGACTCCATTGGTTCCAATGGACCCCAGTCTTTCTCACCAGGGCTCTTGGCCCTTATCAGTTGATAAGAACGGCTTGACAAGTTCTCAAGCTCTAACTATAAACAAGATCTGTTCACAGCACATCTGTGAGATGACTATACGGTCTGTGCCAGAACCGGTGGTGGGAGGCGGAGCTGGTGGTTGGGAGGCAGGGATAGTGCTGGGCAGACTTATACGGTCTGTGCCCTGAAAAGGACAGGTACAAGTCAAGGTAGGGTATACACAAAAAGTAGCACATATGAGTTTGGCTTGTTGGGCAGACTGGATGGACCGTGCAGGTCTTTTTCTGCCGTCATCTACTATGTTACTATGTTACTATGTTATCTCACAGACCATTTTGCTCTCTTCAGCTCACCCCCTCCCATTTATGCTCGTCCTACGTACATCTAACCCTTTATCAACTTCTATTAGCCAAAACATCTTTCTCATGACTTCTCACAGGTGCCAGTCCCAGAGCAAGTGCCCCCCCCCCCCCCTCCCTTGCCAGCTCAGCACTTTCTACAGTGAAATGTAACTGTGTCAAAGGTGACCTCTGATTCTTACAGGTCTAGCTCTCTGGGAACTCATTTCAGCTTATGCTGCCGAAAGATGTACTTTGTATCAGAGATGATTTTTGATTTCTAAGAGAGGCCTAGCTCTTTAGCCTGAGCCTGAGCCATTGACCTGTATTTTACTGAGAGCAAGGGCTAGCATAACTCTTCAGTAGTGACGGCAGCTGGCCTTGCTGAGTTTAAAGGGGGTCTGGATAGATTCCTTAAAGAAAAGTCCATTGATTGTTATTAAATTTGGGGTTTTTGCCAGGGTTCTTGGGGCCTGGATTGGCCGCTGTCGGAGACAGAGTGCTGGGCTTGATGGACCTTTGGTCTTTTCCCAGCGTGGCAGTGCTTATGTACTTAGTTGAGCTTTGGAAGGTTTTTTTGGCAGATGATGAAGAGAGGATTGAATTGATCCGTTTTAGATATTAAATATCCAAGAGCTCTTTGAGGCCTTTTTCCTTCCCAAACAGAGACCGAGAAGGTCAAGTAGATTCTAAGCTGGCGTCTACCTTGCATGTGGGATCTTGTTACAGTTTCGTACTTAAACTGTTGTCATTCATTCTACTTCTGCAATCAAAGCTTTTGCTTCTGTTGGGGGCTGAATGCTTAGAACACTGGCACGTATGCATTTTTTTGTGCACACATAAACACGTAACTGCTGAATGTGCTCCTGTGCACTGCTTTATAAATATGCCCATATCTTCAATAGCACATTTTTAGAAGGTGGGTATACACATGGGTGGAGCCTGGGAAGGGCCCCTTCTTATGCATGTAACTTACAGAGGGGGTCATTTAATAAGCGGTGCTAAGTCCAACGTGGGCTTACAACTCGCTAATCCGGAGCTACCGCCAGGCGACCACAGCAGCCCAGCAGTAGATTCCACCCCCAGCATACGCCATTTTAATTTTTGTAGCACAGGTGTTTATCTGGAAGTAATCGTACAGTGCCACAGGCTGCCTGGTTACCACTGAGATAGTACAAGCAGTAGCGTATCAAGGGGGGGCGATGGGGGCGGTCCGCCCCGGGTGCACGCCACTGGGGGGTGCCGCGGCGCACGCCTGTGGGCTCCAACTTCGCTAACTTCGCTCGTTCATTGCAGCTCCCTCTGCCCCGGAACAGGTTATAAAACAGGTAATAAAAAATAAAAAGAACAGAAAGGAAATAGATCAACATAGCGTTTGTTTACACTTTCTAACAATAATAGAACCAGGGGACACAAGATGAAATTAGAATGTGGTAGGTTTAAAACAAATCAGAGAAGGTTTTTCTTTACTCAGTGCGTAGTTAGACTCTGGAACTCATTGCCAGAGAAGGTAGTGTAAATTATTAGGTCTGCCTCACCCTTTTGGGCAGTGGAAGCCAAGGGCTCTCTGTACTGTCCTAGAGAGAACTTCAGGACAGTACAGAGAGCCCTTGGCTTCCGCTGCCCAAATGGTTATAAAATATATAAAATATAAAATATAAAATAGTTATAAAAGGGGCCCAGAATGATACAAGTAATGCACCATGCAATTTATGCACACACTTGTGGCCTAAACGGGTGGGCCCGGGCCCACCCAACAGCAGCACACCCTTAGCAGTAGCTGGTGTGGTCTCAAGCCCCATCAGCTGAAGATCTCCCCCAATGGCACCGAAAATGCTGCTCTTCACCTCAACAGTCTGCGGCAGCTCCCTGACTCGTCGACACCGATATGCGCGCGTGGTCAGTTTTTAGCACATGTGCAAAAAACTAACCATGTGGCAGTGCCAGAGGCTCAAGGAGCTGCCGCAGATTGTTGAGGTGAAGAGCAGCATTTTCGGTGCCATTGGGGGAGATCTTCAGCTGGCAGGGCTTGGGATCCCTGCTAACTCAGGCATAGGTATTTTTTAAATGTTGAGTGGGGGGGGGGGGGGGGTAGAAGACGATGCCCACCCACTTCACGTCTAGGCCCACACAAAATCTGCTGTCTATGTCCCTGCATGCATACATTTACAGTCTATGGCTGATGTAAGTGCATAAGTACATAAGTGTTGCTATACTGGGACAGACCGAAGGTTCATCAAGTCCAGTATCCCATTTCCAACAGTGGCCAATCCAGGTCACAAGTACCTGGCAAGATCCCAAAACAGTACAATACATTTTATGCCACTTATTCTAGAAATAAGCAGTAGATTTTCCCCAAGTCCATTTTAATAATGGCTTATGGACTTTTCTTTTAGGATGCTATCCAAACCTTTTTTTAAACCCCGCTAAACTAAATGCTTTTACCACATTCTCTGTCAACGAATACCAGAGTTTAATTACATGCTGAGTGAAGAAATATTTTCTCCAATTCGTTTGGGGGGGGGGGGGGGGGGTTGGGAGGCTCAGCACCCAAGGTAAGGGAGCTATGCACCTGGGACCTTTTTCTGAAGTCCACTGCAGTGCCCCCTAGGGTGCCCGGTTGGTGTCCTGGCATGTCAGGGGGACCAGTGCACTATGAATACTGGCTCCTCCCATGACCAAATGACTTGGATTTGGTCATTTTTGAGATGGGCGTCCTCGGTTTCCATTATCGCCGAAAACCGGGGACGACTATCTCAAAAACGACCTAAGGACGACCATCTCTAAGGTCAACTTAAATTTCATGATTTGGGCATCCCCAACCATATTATCAAAACGAAAGATGGACGCCCATCTTGTTTCGATAATACGGGTTGCCCCGCCCCTTTACGGGGCCGTCCTGCGAGGACGCCCTCATGAAAACTTGGGCGCCCCGTTCGATTATGCCCCTCCACTATGTGATGTCACTGGATGCATACCTATGACACACACCTATGATGCAGCCGTCACCTTTTTTCCCAGGCATGCGCAGAACATTGACGCTTAACGCGAGACTGTTCTGCGCACGTGCTAGGCGCTTTCCCTACCGAGCCGCTTGCGGAATTTCCAAGCATCTCATTTTCGTGCAATTTCCTTTGAGCATCGGCTGTTTCAAAATCAGTACGTTCAGCCCGTGAATATAAACACATGTGGTATTTAACGGCGACATCTGGCAGTTATTTCCAAAGAGCTAAGTTTTATTCTATATCAACTCTCCCCTCCCCTCCTTTTCCTTCTTTTTTGGTAAGTCTAGGTGATTTCTCAGCAGAAGGCAGGGTTTCTCCCTCTGTCCAAAAGTGGCATCTCCTCTCCCCATTGCCATGGGTCTGCTTCACGCCTACAATATGAGGAGGCCAGGGTGTGTTTAGTAATCTGAAAGCATTCCAGGAGGTATTGAAGGACACTGACAGGAGGAGTCTGGAGTGAGGGCAGCTAAACTTGGTCTGGTTCTGAAACAAGCTTCCTCTTTCTTTCACGTTCACTTACTGTTCACTTCAGCCCTGCTGCTGCTGCTACTACTACCTTCAAGGGACCCACAAAACGACCACACAGGGAATTTTGCTTTTTTTGATGAAGAGAAGGGGGGTATAAGAAAGCGGAAGGCAGAGAAAACATCTGGAAGCCGTGACGAAGCGAATATACAAAGTTGTGGCAAGAGATTTTTTTTTTCTTTTACCTATTATAAAAAGAAGATAACCAACATTTTCCAGAAAGTGTATGGGACGTAGATTATTGAAACACTGCACTGAACTGTTAAAGGTAATGGCGTTTCCTTTCTTTAAAAAAAAAGTTCTAAATTGCTTTTTCCTGTCTTCATATTATTATTCCTTCTTGCATGTCCTGCCCTGCAAGAAGAGTCCAGAAATCTATTCCCTAAAGGAGAATGAATTATAAAAGTTATCCATTTAAAATTAAATAAAAATGCTCAGCTAGAGAAAGCTGAGGCACAAGGTTTAGGATGTAGGAGATCAAAAGTTTATTAGAAGTTCTACCGTTCACTGGTAAGGGAATGGACATGGAGGGTCAGCTGGAATTCTTGCAGTGTCCTATTGATACCTCTAACAGCTTGATAAGAGATTAACGTGGGGGGCCTTTTACTAAGCCGCGGTAAAAAGTGGCTTGCGATAGTGTAGGCGCGGGTTTTGGCCACACGCAGAAATATTTTTCAGCGCACGTACCAAAAATGCCTTTTTTAAAAACTTTTGCCGAAAATGGACGTGCGTCAAAATCAAAATTGCTGCGTGTCCATTTTGGGTGTCTGACCTTACCGCCAGCCATAGACCTAGCGGTAAAGAATTCGCATGGTAATGACCTGTGCGCGTCAGATGCCACTTGGCGCGCGCATGTCCACTGTGCACGTCTGAAAATAAAAAATATTTTCCAGACGCGCGTAGCGGACACACGCCAAAAATGAAATTAGCACAAGAGGCACGCACTAGTCGGGCGGTAAGTTGATTTTGGCACATGTTGGGCACGAATAGAGCCTAATGTGGCTTCGTAAAAGGGGCCCATAGTCTGCAACAGACACAGTGTCACCTGGACTAGAGTAACTACTATAGGTGTGCAGTTTACTCATTTTGTACATATGTGTGAGTTTCACCTACAGTAAGCACTATCCAGCCAAAGACAACTGAAAGGGCAGGAATGTTTAGAAGGAATGGGTCCAAAGAATCTTAGCGGAGATTAGGAAGCAACACCAGTAGTTGGGAAGCAAAGTCAGTACTGGGCAAACTTCTACGCTCTGTGCTCTGATCGTGGCCGGACAGATTCAGCTTCAGCTTCAGAAGTTGAAGAACAAGGTCAGTGCTGGGCAGACTTCTACGCTGTATGCCCTGATCATGGATGAATAGATTTGGATGGGCTGGAGTGGACGTTTCAGGAACTTCGACGTTAACTTCAGGAATTGTAGAACAAGGACAGTGGTGGGCAGACTTCTATGGTCTATGCCCTGAAAATAGCAAGGACAAATCAAGACTAGGTATATATATATATATATATATATATATATATATATATATATATATATATATATATATATATATATATATATATATGAAGTATCACATATAATATGTAATGAGTTTATCTTGCTGGGCAGACTGGATGGACCATGCAGGTCTTTATCTGCCGTCATCTACTATATTACTATGTAGGAATAAAATTCTGTCACCCCCCAAAATCTTTCAGTTCGGAGTTTGACAGATCTGAGCCCAGAGCTCTCTGCTGCTCCCTCGTTTTATAATGAAATTGCAAGGGGTATAATTTAAATTTAAAATTCCTTCACATATTTTGCTGAGTAGTGGAATCCTGGATAGATGCATAGAAAGTGTGAAATTTCAGGGTTCTCTAAACAATCCAAAATAAGAGAAATAGATTGCTTTAATAATGGGTGAGAGCACGTCCCTTCACTCCTCCAGCAAAGCGTCTGTCAGACGCTGAATAAATATCAAAGACATCACCTGACTTGCACCAGAGGCACAAGGAACCGTATATTCTGCACAACGGGACTCTTGTTTTCTTTCATTCTCACCTTATATATATGTTAAAATACATTTTTAAATGTATTAAACTAAATCTATTTGCAATTGACAATATCTCTGTGCATTATAAGTAGAGAGGTGTGGTAGCCGTGTTAGTCCACTTTTAGAGGTAATCAATAGAAATCAAACAAAATAAAACATGGAAAAGAAAATAAGATGATACCTTTTTTATTGGACATAACTTAATACATTTCTTGATTAGCTTTCGAAGGTTGCCCTTCACCTTCGAAAGCTAATCAAGAAATGTATTGTTATGTCCAATAAAGACGGTATCATCTTATTTTCTTTTCCATGTTTTATTTTGTTTGATTTCTATTGATTACCTCTGTGTATTATGAAGTCACACCAACCTGCTGTCTTTTTATTATTTCATGACAGTGTAGCAGTTTTCCAAATCTGTTTATCAACATTTCTTGGCACATGCTACTAACAAAAGTTAGTTTCAAGGCGGGATGCTCGGGTGCATCAGTCACTGTCATTCTGCAGTGCTAATTTCCTTGGCTGCGGGGCAGTAATTGAAATGTTAAGGTTCTTTGCTAGGGAGTGGCAACCTTAAAACCCTCTTTTCAGACATGGGAGAGAAAGGTTTCAAAATTGTAAATGGCCGTTCTGGAAACTAAAGAGAATACTGAAGTCCTGTTCCTTGGAAGATGTGATGTTCTAATAGTCATTTTGGGATGGGGCGAGAATTCATAATTCCCTTTGTTAGTAGCTCTACATATTTGGATTTTTCCTATCTTGCTTCAATGCAATGCATTAGAACTACTACTACTATAAATCACTTCTATAGCGCTACCAGTCGTACGCAGTGCTTTACAAATGAACATGAAGAAAGACAGTCCCTGCTCAAAAGAGCTTACAATCTAAATCAGGACAAACAGACAGGATCAATAAGGATAAGGGAAGGACAGACAGAAGGACACAAGGATAAGATAAAATTGCCAAGTCAGGAGTCGAAAGCAGGATCAAACAGGTAGGCCTTTAGCCTGGATTTGAAGGCAGCCAGTGATGGAGCTAGACATAATTTATTATTTTTATTTTTGTTACATTTGTACCCTGCGCTTTCCCACTCATAGCAGGCTCAATGCAGGTTACATGGGGCAATGGAGGGTTAAGTGACTTGCCCAGAGTCACAAGGAGCTGCCTGTGCCTGAAGTGGGAATTGAACTCAATTCCTCAGGACCAAAGTCCACCACCCTAACCACTAACCACTCCTCCACTGTTGCTACTATTTGAGATTCTACATGGAATGTTGCTATTCCACTAGCAACATTCCATGTAGAAGTCGGCCCTTGCAGGTCACCAATGTAGCCCCGCAGGCTTCTGCTTCTGTGAGTCTGACGTCCTGCACATACGTGCAGGAAGTCAGACTCACAGAAACAGCAGCCTGCGCAGCCTTCTACATGGAATGTTGCTAGTGGAATAGCAACATTCCATGTAGTATCTATTTTTGTTACATTTGTACCCTGCACTTTCCCACTCATGGCAGGCTCAATGCAGGTTACATGGGGCAATGGAGGGTTAAGTGACTTGCCCAGAGTCACAAGGAGCTGCCTGTGCCTGAAGTGGGAATTGAACTCAATTCCTCAGGACCAAAGTCCACCACCCTAACCACTAGGCCACTCCTGCCTAAATTGCAAAACAAGGAGAAATACAACAAAATTCATGTATAGAGTAAAAATAGCATCATTTATTTGCTATCTGAAGGCATCTGTACCTGTTGTCTTACAAGTTAACCTGTTGCCTTCCAAAAGGTAACCACTTGCCGGTTTGTGCATTTCTATGGTTTATTCTGAGAGAACTGTCTTGGTGCTGAATCAAAGTAGGAATCTCACTACAGAGGTCAATTATGAAAGCCCAGTGCAAATGTTTCGTACAGGTCTTGAAGACCCAAAATGGTTTGGTTTGCAGTAGGACATGTTGCATATGCACCTAAGTCTTCCATTCCCAACCTAGTCCTCAGGGTATACTTAGCCCCATCAGGTCTTCAGGATATCCACGATGAATATTCATGAGTTAGATTTGCATTCGCAGCCTCAATTGCATGCACATCTATCTCATGCATATTCATCGTGGATATCCTGAAAACCCGATGGGACTACTGTGCCTCGAGGAATGGATTTGGTATTTAGCTCATGCCTTTCAGTCCTAGTTTAAAGCAAGGTACATTTAGCATTCCCCCTCTTCCCAGAGACTTACAGTCTAAGGGCCCTATTTACTAAGCCACACTGTAGGCATGCTCGCATTTTTAGCGCAAGCGTCTCTAGCGTTAGTGCATGCTAACAAAAATACTAGTGCGCCGTAGTAAACAGGGTCCTAAGTTTGTGTGAGAAGCAGTGGAGGTTAAGTGACTTGCCCAGGAGGCAATGGGATTTGAAGCCTGGCTTTCTTGTTTGTCAGTTCACTGCTCTAACCATTAGGCTACTCCTGGTCACTAATGTGCTATTCCTAAATCAAAGAACATTAGTGATCAGGCCCTACAAGAATCCTCTCACTACCCTTATGCAAATGTGACAGCACTACAAGGCAGCCACTTTCCTCACATCTCTTTCTTCTACAGAATTCATTCTCAGAAAAGGAAGGATACCGCCATTCTAACACATAAAAGTTACAGTGTTAAAAGTAAATTATAGGATGGAAATCATACTAAATCATATCTTTATGGAATGACCTTTTCTCTTTGAGATGGCATAAGGGCAATGTCAGAGATAGGTGCCAATGCTTGGCCATAATATATTCACAAATCATGTTCCAACATAGACCTAATAATAATAATAAAATAATAAAACTTTATTTATAACCCGCTATATCTGTAAAAATCTAAGTGGGGAACAAATCACATACAAAGTATAAAAAAACATAACAATAAAAACTATTTCATCACTGAAAAAACTGTAGAAAAATTTGCTTTATACCATTTTATGGTGAAACTCTTCGGATATATCCAGATGTAGTGAAGACTACCCAGGAAAGATGGCGTTCTTTCTTGGCAATGAGAGACGAAGTCAAGGCATTAGGTGCTAATTTTATACTGGCATATCCTTGTAAATGTCAGATTAAATATCTGGAAAATAAATATCAATTCTTAGATCCTGAACACTTGAGAAATTTCATAGTGAACAAATAGATCCTCTGTTAGTTTAAGAACATGTTATTCACAATATAAATGTTTTGTGGGTGAATCCAGGCCTTATTTCTTTTAAAAAAAACAACTTATTCTTTTGATTTACTCCTAATGTATCTCGGCCCCTTCACTACAATTATTGTGGTCTAAGAAAGAAGTTGAATTATGTTGGCAGAATAATGTACTGAAAAATGTTTTTTCTTTCTGTTTTTCTTAACAAGATGTAATGCTTGTGATATGATTTAAAATCAATAAATATAATAATAATAAAAGTTGCTATAAAACTCTTAAAATAAAACATACTACAAAGTAAGTTTATGTGGTATTCAAAATAAGGCAAGAAACAAAGGACCTAGAAAATAAATACGTTTTTAAAGCGTTTTTAAACTGATCTAAATTCTAGAGAATTGCATGAGGACTGTATGAAGACCTGCACAGGTACCTGCGTCTTTTACAGCAAGACTGAAGTATGGCCGATCACCATGATATTTCTACGTCTCCCAATAGTGATACAATTTAATTGCTCTGGCATCAACTACTGTAGCAGTTGCAAGGGGAAAACCCACTCACGTGAAGCAATGGCTGTGAAAAGCAAGAATGAGAATGCTTTAGAAAGAAACAAGGAAACGTTATCATAGTGAAAAATGAACAAATGTCAACAAACGTCAACTGGCTTGCCTTAGACTTAGAGGGTTCAATGTACAAAGGATTTATGCTTCTAACCTTGAGAGCTATCTAGCGCATTTTCACAAGGCCGATTTATGAGCGTAACTCTCAACGTTTGCAGCATAAATCCTTTGAATGTCAAGTCTTTTGCTTCCCAGTTGACACCTTATTCTTAGACCCCCTTTCATTTTTGCTGTAGTGTATTTCTTTCTCATGTTTTCGCAATTTGACAGAGTCTTCTTTAAGTTCACTTTTTCATTTTTCCTGATTTTATTCTACAAAGGATTTTCACATAGATGTAGAATGTAAAAAAAGCAAGGACCAATGTTGTTACTAGGTTGGACACTTAAAAAAAACCCCTCAAATAAACCTATTCACAAAGAAGTGCTATTTGAAGTGGTCATGACTTCTACTGATGAAAATATATACCAATTAGTTATCACTTTTATTCATTAGAGTTTCAAAGAAAATTCTGCATTGAAGCATATGAGAAATCGAGCTGATATAAAAAATATGAATATTAAACAGGCAAAAAACATAAAAATCAAATATCTATGCATCTCTACAAGTCCCCAGTGTGTACAAGTACATAAGTATTGCCACACTGGGACAGACCAAAGGTCCGTCAAGCCCAGCATCCTGTTTCCAACAGTGGTCAATCCAGGTCACAAAGATCCCGAAAAAGTTCAATACATTTTATGCTGCTTGTCCCAGAAATAAGCAGTGGATTTTCCCCAAGTCAATTTAGTAATGGTCTATGGACTTTTCCTTTAGGAAGCCGCACAGACCTTTTTTTATACCCCGCTAAGCTAACTGCCTTTACCACATTCTCTGGCAACAAATTCCAGAGTTTAATTACATGTTGAGTGAAGAAACATTTTCTCCAATTCGTTTTAAATTTACTACTTTGTAGCTTCATTGCATGCCCCCTAGTCCTAGTATTTTTGGAAAGAGTAAACAAACGATTCACGTCTACCCATTCCACTCTACTCATTATTTTATAGACCTCTATAATATCTCTGTAAAATATAAAACAAAAGAAACCAAAGGGAACACTTACTCTGATTGTTATAAATAAATATGCTCCAACTGTTAACAAATGCCTAGAATTCACCAATCAGCTGGAAACATACGGATGAAAATTGTGTCATTCTAAAAGCATCTCCACATCTAAATAGTGGCATTTATACATGTAAGTACACTACAGAAGTAAATGGCAATTTCAGAACACTGCTATTTTCAGGTGGAGATGGTTGGGATGCAAGCAAATTGAGATGGTATGTTTGGGGTACAATTTTGAAGAGCTGAAAATGCATACATGTATTTCCCATCTTACAATGAGAATGCACATATATTTAAACAAATTGAGGTGGTATGTTATGGGCGTGGTTTCAATGGGCTGAAAATAAGTACATTTATTTCCCATCTTACAATGAGAATATACATCTATGCAAGCAAATTTCTCTATCGGGTTCTGCACCCGCTGGGGGGCGCCCGGGTCACACCTAGAATTCCAAAAAATGTGTGTTTTAGTCAGGGCGTTAGATGAGGGATTAAAAGAGTGACATTTAAGTGCTAGCACATACACATAGGAAGTTACCCCATGATGCTGCCCTTTATTTCCACTTATATCCCTGGATTTTACATATTGCGCTGAGATTTCTGCATGGAAATTGAAGCGTATTTTTTTGTTACATTCGTACCCCGCGCTTTCCCACTCATGGCAGGCTCAACGCAGCTTACATATACAGGTACTTATTTGTACCTGGGGCAATGGAGGGTTAAGTGACTTGCCCAGAGTCACAAGGAGCTGCAGTGGGAACTGAACTCAGTTCCCCAGGATCAAAGTCCACTGCACTAACCACTAGGCTACTCCTCCACTAGCAACATTCCATCTAGAAGCCTGCCCTTGCCGCACAGGCTTCTGTTTCTGTGAGTCTGACGTCCTGCACGTACGTGCAGGACGTCAGACTCACAGAAACAGAAGCCTGTGCAGCTGCGTTGCTCATCTTCAAGGGCAGGCTTCTACATGGAAAGTTGCTAGTGGAATAGCTACATTAACATTCCATGTAGAATCTCAAATAGTAGCAACATTCCATGTAGAATCTCCACAGAATCTGAACATTCCATTTAGAATCTCAAATAGGGAAAGGGAAATGGGACTTGATATACCACCTTTCTGAGGTTTTTGCAACTACATTCAAAGCAGTTTACATATATTCAGGTACTTATTTTGTACATGGGGCAATGGAGGGTTAAGTGACTTGCCCAGAGTCACAAGGAGCTGCCTGTGCCTGAAGTGGGAATCGAACTCAGTTCCCCAGGACCAGAGTCCACCACCCTAACCACTAGGCCACTCCTCCACGACAATGCACATAACTTAGGGCCCCTTTTTCAAAGCGGCAATAAGCCCAACGCAGGCTTACCACTCACTAAAAAAGAAGTATCACTGGGCTACCACAGCAGCTCGGCGGTACTTCCCACCCCAAGGGTGCCATCATAGCTAACGCAACAAAAATATATTTATTTTTGAAGCGCCGGTGTGTACCCAGTGGTAATCAGGCAGTGCTGTGCGCCGTCCAGTTTCCGCTGGGTTAGTGCAGGAGCCCTTACCGCCACCTCAGTGGTTGGCGGTAAGGGGTCCCCACGAAATGGTTGTGTGGCAAGTGCTTCACTTGCCACACAGCCATTTCTTTAAAAAAAGAAAGACCTACCGCAAACAAACCTTTTCCGTAAATGGGAAGGCGATAGAACTAGATGACATGAAATGAGATTGAAGGGGGGCAGACTCAAGAAAAATGTCAGGAAGTATTTTTTCACGGAGAGAGTGGTGGATACTTGGAATGCCCTCCCGCGGGAGGTGGTGGAGATGAAAACGGTAACGGAATTCAAAAATGCGTGGGATAAACATAAAGGAATCCTGTTCAGAAGGAATGGATCCTCAGAAGCTTAGCGGAGATTGGGTGGCAGCACCGGTGGTGGGAGGCGGAGCTAGTGGTTGGGAGGCAGGGCTAGTGCTGGGCAGACTTCTACGGTCTGTGTCCTGAAAATGGCAGATACAAATCAAGGTCAGGTATACACATAAAGTAGCACATATGAGTTTGTCTTGTTGGGCAGACTGGATGGACCGTACAGATCTTTCTCTGCCGTCATCTACTATGTTACTAGTACTATGTTACCTTCTACTTGCTGCGGTAAAAGGGGGCCTTGGCGTGCGTCAAAAAACACATGCTGACACCAGCATAGGCCCCCTTTTGCTGCAGCTTGGTAAAAGGGCCCTTACTTAGTTAACAAGCTAATCAGTGCTGATAATTAGATGTCAGCAGGCAATTATCAGCACTAATTGGCATTAATTAGAATTTCTATGCACTACCTGCTAATCAAACTCTGCAAAGTGCTGCGCAAAAATTCTAATACGCACTGCCAAAAAGGAGGTGTGGCTATGCGCATGGAATGCGCAAATTGTGGGTGTTCGGGAAAACTATGCGCAGGGTTATAGAATGCACCTGCTCTGCGTATAAATTTGGCGCCGGTATTTACACCAAGTTTTACTTGTCGTAAATGGCCACACCTAGAGTTAGAAACTGTCATGGCCACTCAGTGTATTCTATATAACATGTAGAAATTTAGGCTTATTCAATAAAGTACGTCTAAATTAAGGCATACATTATAGAATGCGCTTAGGCAAATTTCATTATGACACCAAATTTTTAGACGTGATACGTAGAATCTAGTCCACAGCCTTTCAAAATTGCTGCTTCCCCTGACATGCCAGCAAATACACATGGATTCTTTTGTAAAATACGTAGAGGAACCCAGCAAATACCATATTTGCTGGGTTCCTCTATGTATTTCACAAAAGAATTCATCTTTGGTAGAGCCATTTTCTAAAATACGCGTGGAACTGTGAACATCCCAAACTGGAGGTTTCAATTCCTCCCTCAACAACCTATGCAAATGGGCCTTCAAATTCTGCAGGTTGTGGTCTACTATGTAAGAAATGTTTCAGCTGAGTTAGTTCAGTGAAAATATAAGATCTGCCATGGGTCTCCTGTATACACATCTTAGGGTACTTCAAAAAGCCAGTCAAGTTCAGGGCAAAAGCCCTAGAGCACATAGGGGCCGATATTTAGACTGTGGGAGTTATCCCGGCTAACTCCTGCAGTCCACCGTGATTCTGTACTGTATATTCAATGCCAGGGCATTTTCCATGACCGGTATTGAATATCTGGTTTATTTTTAGCCGGTTTCAACATAACCGGCTAAGTAGATATTCTTGAAATCGATATCCCACGTTTTCAAGCAGCCTTACTTGGCCACTAAACTCGGGCTGAAAATCAATGGATAGCTAGTTATATCACCAGATATAAGCAGTTATCCGCTAGCCACTAACCAGCAATATTCAATGGTGGATAGCCGGTTATCCCCCGCTGAATATTGCTGGATAGCCGGTTATGGGGCATTTAACCGGCCAGGTGCCAATCCTGAATATTGGGGGGATAGTTACTACTACTAATACAATTACTTATCATTTCCATACTGCTACTAAATGTCTGCAGCACTATACAATAAACATGTATGAGACAATCCCTGCTCAACAGAGCTTACAATCTACTCAAGACAGGCAAATAGGACAAATAAGGGATAAGGACAAAGAGTAGCAAGATTCTGGAATCCCAGAGAGTAGCAAGATTCCGGAATCCGAAATAGTAGCAAGATTCTGGAATCCCAGAGAGTAGCAAGATTCCGGAATCCCAAATAGTAGCAAGATTCTGTGCAGAATCCCAAAGAGTAGCAAGATTCTGGAATCTCAAAGAGTAGCAAGATTCTGTGCAGAATCCCAAAGAGTAGCAAGATTCCGGAATCCCAAAGACTACAACTACTACTTATCATTTCTATAGTGCTACTAGACGTACACAGCGCTATACACTAAACGTGTATGAGACATTCCCTGCTCAAAAGAGCTTACAATATAATCAAGGCAAACAAGCAGGACAAAAAAGGGATAAGGGAATTACTTATGGTGGGAATGATAAAACAGACATGGGTACTGAACAAGTGAATAGGAGTTAGGAGTTAAAAGCAGCCTCAAAAAGATGAGTTTTTCACTTAGATTTGAATACGGCCAAAGCTAGAGCTTGACGCACTGATTCAGGAAGTCTATTCCAGGCGTACGGTACAGCAATATAAAAGGAACAGAGTCTGGAGTTCGCAGTGGAGAAGAAGGGTATCAATAAGAGAGATTTACCCTATGAACAGAGCTCCCGAGGAGGAGTGTAGCCAGATCATCAAAGGTGTTAATCCTCAGCCATGGAAATTAGACATCCTAAGCTTAAAATAACAATTCAAAATCAAATCTTTTTTTGAGGCATTTTTAATTTGTAATGCCCAACCACAGACTTCCAGTCACAAGAATATGAGTCAGCTCATTCACCTCTAAGGGGGGAGGGAGGGAGTTGTAACTGACATATACTTCCCGAAACATAGGAGAATATTGCCTTGGAGGTCACTAGATATGACTGAGGAAACTGTATTTTTCCATGGAAAATGAAATATTTCAGATATAACTGACTACTGCCTTCTGCCTCATTTGTCATCTTGTTAGCATATTTTGTCTGTTTTTTTATTTTGTTTATTTAGTTTTGCATTGGGTATTTTACTTGCCCAACTGGTATATAGTCCCCTGGATAAGAACCAGCAAAATAAATATGAGTACAAGTAATTAAAAAAAAACACAGAATAATTGCAATACCATATAGGCAACACCAAAAAATAAAATCAGCAAACAAAATACTTCAAAATTATAAAACAATGGATAATATTTATTTATTTGATTATCTAATTACTTTTATACCATCTCTTCCTGATATACAGATATCAAACTGTTTACAAAGTAGACCAATTCCCACGCTACCATACAGCACGATTTCCCTAGTATATGAAATCATAGACAAACTGACAGCCCAAATTTTGGGCAGGGGGAAGGAGAGAAGTGGGAACGTATTCCATTAGGAGTGTCCAACAGAGCTAACTTTGTTTTGTAGTTATTAATCAGCAGTAAAAAATCTTTAAAAAAATGACTCGAGTAAAATTGAGAGTGAGTAGAGTGCAAGGTGATCCTTCAGGTAGTGAAATAGTAAATCAATCAGATTACTAACTCCCCGATCATACAGTTTTAGAGTCATTGTACTGCAGGAGATCTGAGGGCCACAAATAGGTCTGATTTACTAGTCAGTCACACTGGGCTGGATTCAGTAAATGGTGCTCAAAGCAAGGTGCCGGAAAGATCCACGCTAAACTAGTATTCTATGAAGGGCACTCCGCGAAGGAGTTAGAACGAGAGGACATGAAATGAGATTGAAGGGGGGCAGACTCAAGAAAAATGTCAAGAAGTATTTTTTCACAGAGAGAGTAGTGGATGCTTGGAATGCCCTCCCGCGGGAGGCGGTGGATATGAAAACGGTAACAGAATTCAAGCACGCGTGGGATAAACATAAAGGAATCCTGTTCAGAAGGAATGGATCCTAAGGAGCTTAGCCGAGATTGGGTGGCAGAGCTGGTGGCGGGAGGCGGGGATAGTGCTGGGCAGACTTATACGGTCTGTGCCAGAGCCAGTGGTGGGAGGCGGGGCTGGTGGTTGGGAGGCGGGGATAGTGCTGTCCAGACTTACACGGTCTGTGCCCTGAAAAGGACAGGTACAAATCAAGGTAAGGTATGCACAAAAAGTAGTGAGTTTATCTTGTTGGGCAGACTGGATGGACCATGCAGGTCTTTTTCTGCCGTCATCTACTATGTTACTATGTTTATAGACTCCGCACCTAACTTTGAATATCAGCATTTACGCCTGCCAAAACCTGGTGTAAATGGTGTAAATTATAATATTCTATAACATTGCACTTTTCAGGGAATGCCCCCGATCCCCGATCCCCCATGCTCCTGCTATAGCACACTATGAACGTTCTAGAACAGAGAAGATGTGTTGCCAATTAACTACAATGATTGATTATTCCTTGCTAATTAATTAATTTACATGCACATCTGCTCTGGGCACCCAACTTTGAGCAATGTATTCAGGGGAATAAGATATAGTGGAATTAGAAAAGGTACAGAGAAAGGTGATGAAAATGAGAAAGGGGATAGGACGACTTCCCTACGAGGAAAGGCTGAAGCGGCTAGGGCTCTTCAGCTTGGAGAAAAGACGGCTGAGGGGGGATGTGAGAGAGGTCTGTAAAATAAGAGTGGAGTGGAACGGGTAGACGTGACTCGTTTGTTTACTCTTTCCAAAAATACTAGGACTAGGGGGCATGCGATGAAGCTACAAAGTAGTCAATTTAAAATGAATCGGAGAAAATTTGTCTTCAGTCAACGTGTAATTAAACTCTGGAAATTGTTGCCAGAGAATGTGGTAAAGGCGGTATGCTAAGCGGGGGTTTAAAAAAATCTGGACGGCTTCCTAAAGGTGGACCATTGGTCTTTCCCAATATGGCAATACTTATGTACTTGCCATACTGGGAAAGACCAAAGGTCTTGCCATACTGGGAAAGACACATATAAGTACTTATATGTGTTCAGCATTTGTGTTTCTACACATGTGGTATAAGAATAAGGCTAACTTGAATAGCGAGCATTGAAAATCAGATATCTTTATAGCAATAATATCCAGAAAAGTAGATGTGTTTGTAACCCTCAAGGACCAGAGGGTATACAAATCAAGCAATAATGTGTACAGTAAAGCTTACAAGTACATAGGAAAACTAATATAGTAATAACAGGGGGGGGGGGGGTAGGAATTGAAAAGAAGCTAATGTCTACAAAATGGGAATTGACTATCACTAACCACACCCTCTCCAAAAGACATTACACCATGTGATTCTCACAAGGGAGCCTTCTCTGGAGTAGCCCCCACACTCTGGAATGCACTGCCTGAAAGGCTCTGCTTAACACAAGACTCTCTTTACTTCAGGAAGCAGGTGAAAGCTTGGCTCTTCAACCAGGCCTTTAATGGAAGAAGTAACTAACTTGTTAGTCTCACTCACACACACAAGCAATGACTCGGGCTGCACGTACTGCAGCGGGACATGTTTATCCACTCCTACCCTAGCTGAGATAATATTTAACCATCTCTCTGACTTCTTGTGCACCTTTCTTTAAATTAGTCACCTTGTTTTCTAACTCCTCTTACTCTCTTACCTATCTATATGTTCCATCTTTGCTTATACCCTACACTGTCAATTAAAATGTTATATTATATATTGTGTTGGCATTGTAAGTAGTATACTATCACGCCTTACTTTGTATTGTTGTTTGAGGGGCCCTTTTGCGAAGACGCGCTGAAAAATGGCCTGCAGTAGTGTAGACACGTCTTTTGGGTGCGCAGAATAATTTTTCTGTGCATCTGTCAAAAATACCTTTTTTTAAATTTTTTGCCAAAAATGGACATGCGGCGTTTTGGGTCTGAGACCTTACAGCCAGTCATGACCTACGTGCGTCAAATGCCACTTAGCGTGCATATTGGATGCATGCCAAAAATGAAATTACCACAAAAGCCATGTGGTAGCTGGGCGGTAACTCCATTTTGGCTCATGCTGGGCACGCGCACATGCTTACGCGGCTTAGTAAAAGGGTCCCTGAATAGTTTTACTGCTGTAATTGCCTATTGCTCATGTTTGATTTATTCTTACTGTACACCACCTTGAGTGAATTCCTTCAAAAAGGCGGTAAATGAACCCTAATAAATAATTAAATAATATCAAAATCTAGGAGATAAGGAAAAATAAATAAAGGCCCACTAGCCTAAAGAGGAAAAAAGTTCCAGAGTTGAGAACCCCTCTTGACAACTGGGCTTTTCATTGAAGCAATAAGAGGTTTTTATGTAAATCAATTGTATCCTGATACACACAAGTTCACACACACGCATACACACACACACAATAGAAACACACAAACAGGGACACACAGACCCAACAGAAACACACAGACACAGACAACAGGAACACACACACACACACAACAGAAACACACAAACAGGGACACACAGACCCAACAGAAACACACAGACACAGACAACAGGAACACACACACAACAGAAACACACAAACAGGGACACACAGACCCAACAGAAACACACAGACACAGACAACAGGAACACACACACACACAACAGAAACACACAAACAGGGACACACAGACCCAACAGAAACACAAAGACACAGACAACAGGAACACACACACACACACAACAGAAACACACAAACAGGGACACACAGACCCAACAGAAACACACAGACACAGACAACAGGAACACACACACACACACAACAGAAACACATACATACATGCACAACAGAAACACACTTAAACACACACACCTAAAGTTAGGCATGTAAATGCAGACACACTAGTATTCTATAAATTATTTATTTATTTATTTATTAGGATTTATTTACCGCCTTTTTAAAGGAATTCACTCAAGGCGGTGTACAGTAAGAATATATCAAACATGAGCAATAGGCAATTACAGCAGTAAAAATATTCGAACAACAATACAAAGTTTGGCATGGTATACTACTTGCAATGACAACACAATATGTACTAGAACATTATAATTGGTAGCGAAGGGTAAGGCAAAGTTGTAACATATAGATGAGTAAGAAAGTAGGAAGAATTAGAAAGTAAGGTGATGGATTTGAAGAAAGTTGCACAACTTTCTTCAGTTGTATACACAACTGCCCTTATAGAATTTGTGTTTAACGTGCATCATCCTAGCGCCTACATTTCAGTGACCTTCTGAGAATTTACCTCTATGTGCAAATATCGGCAAATTCTGTAAACGGTACTCAGGTTGTGAGTGCTAATTTGGCCATACAGCCAAACTGTGTGCACAGCTTAATCGAATAACAAGCCAATCAGTGCTGATAATTGGCAATTAGCAACCAATTATCAGCACTATTTGGCAATAATTAGGATTCATTGTGCATGTGTGATTCTTTAATGGAATGTGCCTAAATCTTATCACACGTAACAATTTGGGGGGGGGGGGGTGATTAGGGGTGTTCCTGGGAGCATTCCCAGATACTATGCACAATGATGTAGAATCACGCCTAAGTGCGCTTAACTTTGGTGCAAGTAGTTAAGCGTGCTTATAGCAGGCCTAATTGCAGCCACCAACAGTTAGGCATAGCTTAGTACTAAATGTGATTTTAAAAAGGATGCAAACTCTTTATAGAATTGCACTAAGCATGTTTTTAGTCAACGTTGAATTTTTAGGTGCAATATATATATGTCGAATTTAGCCCATAGTGTATACACCTTAATGACATTCATTTGAAAAACTTTTTAAAAAAGGAACACAAAAACAAAAATATTCTGGGTGCATGATAATTACCATATAAGCCTTTTATTCTGTATTTTATTTATTTATTTATTTGTTTATTTGTTACATAGTAACATAGTAGATGACGGCAGAAAAAGACCTGCACGGTCCATCCAGTCTGCCCAACAAGATAACTCATATGTGCTACTTTTTGTGTATATCCTACTTTGATTTGTACCTGTGCTCTTCAGGGCACAGACCGTATAAGTCTGCCCAGCACTATCCCGCCTCCCAACCACCAGCTCTGGCACAGACTGTATAAGTCTGCCCAGCACTATCCCCGCCTCCCAACCACCAGTCCCGCTTCCCACCACCAGCTCTGGCACAGACCATATAAGTCTGCCCAGCACCATCCCCGCCTCCCAACCACCAGCCCCGCCTCCCGATCTTGACTAAGCTCCTGAGGATCCATTCCTTCGGCACAGGATTCCTTTATGCTTATCCCATGCATGTTTGAATTCCGTTACCGTTTTCATTTCCACCACCTCCCGCGGGAGGGCATTCCAAGCATCCACTACTCTCTCCGTGAAAAAATACTTCCTGACATTTTTCTTGAGTTACATTTGTATCCCACATTTTCCCACCTATTTGCAGGCTCAATGTGGCTTACATAGTACCGTAAAGGCGTTCGCCAGTCGGTTGAATAACAAATCCAAGGTTGAATTGTGGTCGAATGAAGTAGGTGTGTGTCAGGCACCGTGAAGGTCGAAGGGGATGAAGATTGTGTATTGCCTGCACCCAAAATTAGTGCGAAAATGCGGTTTACGCTAGGATTCTATGACAGCAGTCCCACACGGAACTGCCTTTATAGCATTTGCGCTTAGCGCGCATTATTCCAACGCCTAAGTTTTGCTGCCATTTATTCCGGTATGAACAAATACAGTAATGTTGTGGTAGAATAAGGTTCGTGTGTACAGACACATTAGGGAATCGTAGAGAGGAAGAGTTATTATATGTCCAGAACTTATAGCACCCTTCTGGAATATAATTGCAATGATTCACTCTGGTAGGACTGATATCGCAAAGGCAGGTGCTATCGGTATGAAACCAACTCAACGACTGCAATCAAACAAAAAAGCATGCTTACACTTTTATGCTTCAACATTTTTATTGTTGACCAAAATAAGAAAATCCAGAATCACAGCCAAGAATACTACTACTACTACTACTACTTAGCATTTCTATAGCGCTGCCAGGATTACGCAGCGCTGTACAAGTTTAAACACGGGGAGGGACAGTCCCTGCTCAAGAGAGCTTACAATCTAACGGTAACAGACTACGTAGTCAGTGTAGGTAACAAGAATGGGGAAGGTGGTTAGGCGCCAAAAGCAAGGGAGAAGAGATGGGCCTTGAGTAAGGACTTGAAGATGGGCAGGGAGGGCGCATGGCGTATGGGCTCAGGAAGTCTGTTCCAGGCATAAGGTGCTGCGAGGCAGAAGGGGTGGAGTCTGGAGTTAGCGGTGGCGGAGAAGGGTACAGATAGGAGTGATTTGTCCTGAGAGCGGAGGTTACGGGTGGGAACATACGGGGAGAGGAGGGTAGAGAGGTAATGGGGGGCTGCAGATTGAGTGCACTTGAAGGTCAATAGGAGAAGCTTGAACTGTATACGGTAGTGGATTGGGAGCCAGTGAAGCGACTTGAGGAGAGGGGTGATATGAGAGTATCGGTTCACGCGGTAGATAAGACGTGCGGCGGAATTTTGGACAGATTGAAGGGGGGGATAGGTGGCTAAGCGGGAGGCCAGCGAGGAGAAGGTTGCAATAGTCAAGACGAGAGGTAACGAGCGAGTGGACGAGGGTTCGGGTGGTCTGTTCAGAGAGGAATGGGCGAATTTTGCTAATATTATAGAGGAAGAAGCGACAGGTCTTAGCTGTCTATTGGATATGGGCAGAGAAGGAGAGGGAGGAATCGAAGATGACTCCGAGATTGCGTGCTGAAGAGACGGGGAGGATGAGGGTGTTGTCAACAGAGACGGAAAGTGGGGGAAGAGGAGAAGAGGGTTTGGGTGGAAAGATAAGGAGCTCAGTCTTTGCCATGTTCAGTTTCAGATGCCGGTTGGACATCATTTCAACATTTTTATTGTTGACCAAAATAAGAAAATCCAGAATCACAGCCAAGAATAGCAGTATAAGGGCAAAATACATACAAAACTGAGGGAGCCTTTTACAGAGGTGTGGTAAGCCCAATGTGGATTTACTGCTCGCTATTCTGGAACTACCAGTGGCCCTCCAGTGGTAGTTCCTGATTGAGCACATGACATTTCCTGGGGGGGGGGGGGGAAGGAACCCCATAAATGGTTAGCACGGCAGTAACCTGTCAGTAATTGGGCATCGCTGCACAGTGCCCGGTTACCACCGGGTTACCGTGGGAGCCCTTACTGCCACCTCAATGGTACAACGTCTGCCACACTCCTCATAACAATATTTCCTCACGGAAAGGACAGTGGATGCATATGGGAGCCTCCCAGTGTAGATGATAGAGACAAAAATACAGTAATACCTCGGTTTTCGTTGACTTCGGTTATCGTCGTTTTCGTTTTTCGTCGCTTTTTTCCACAAAAAAATTTGTCTCGGATTTCGTCGGTTGCCTCGGATTTCTCCGGCGTGCCGACGTGACCTCGCTGCTAATTTTGCAAAAACAAAGGGCGACCCACGCGTTCTCCTGCTCAGGAAATAATTGCCTCGGTTTTCGTCGGTTTCGGATTTCGCTGATTGTTTTCGGACGGATTACCGACGAAAACCGAGGTATCACTGTAGTTAAACTTCAAGAAGATATGTGGTACGCAAAGAGGATTTCTAGTTCTGAGGAAGTGAAAGCCAGAGATGAACAGGTTTCCATGGCATTATAACAGAAAAAAAACTGCAACCTGGAATTACTGCCAGCCTAATGTGGGTCCCAGCGGTTTTTCCACCCCCAGTGTGTTCCATTTCCAGTGCTACAGAAAATCAGGCGTTACCAGGCAGTAATCAGGCAGTGCCATGCTCTGCCCAGTTACCACTGGGTTAGCATGGGACCCCTTACAGCCATGTCAGTGGGTGGCAGTAAGTGCTTCCCTCCTGAAACCGACACATGGCTAGTGCAAACGTACCGCATGGCCATTTCTTTATTTGGCCTTTTCACCCATTGCGGTAAAAGGGGCCCTGGCACTCGACAAAAATGACCACTGCCACTACCCCTTTCACTGCAGCTTAGTAAAAGGACCACTTAGGTAGGTAAACAGTCTTTATTTATTTTTGTTACATTTGTACTCTGCGCTTTCCCACTTGGCAGGCTCAATGTGGCAATGGAGGGTTAAGTGATTTGCCCAGAGTCACAAGGAGCTGCCTGTGCCTGAAGTGGGAATCGAACTCAGTTCCCCAGGACCAAAGTTCACCACCCTAACCACTAGGCCACTCCTCTACTCCTTATCTATGGTCCTTATCTGCCGTTCTATTCAAAGTCCTTCAATATTTTCTGCTGTATGTAGCTGTCCAAATGAACTGGAACACAAGTAACTTGATCAAAACTGAATCCAAAAATTCTTATGTTGTTATTAAGTGAAACTTTTTGTTAAATGATTTATTGATATTTTAAACAAAATGGCATCAGAAGTCAAAACACTTGCACAAGTACAGAGGTGGTTTTCCTTGATAATAATAATAAAGCAACGATTCTAATTAAACCAGAAAATAATCATAAGTAAACAAAACTCTTCCTTAGACCACTACAGTAGGGGGACTAGATACAAAGATAAGGTATTTAAGCAAAGGCCTAACCAAACTTGATCGTATTACCAATTAGCTAACCGCTGGATAACTTCTTGAAGTCCAAAAAAAGATCTATGATATTCCGGAGTAAAAAAAATACAAATTTTAAACCCAAGTATCTCACAATACACTTGCATGGCTATGCCAAACAGAAAAGTTGCTCCCACTTGCTTAGGGCTCCTTTTACTAAGCGGCGGGAAGCCCAACCTCGGTTACCGCTCGCTATACAGGAAGTAGAAGCCCAGCAGTACTTCCCACACCTAGTGCGCTGTCATTTCTGGCACCAGAAAAATTAATTTTTTTTGTAGCGCCGAGTGTACCCGGCGGTAATCGGGCAGTGCCACATGCTGCCTGGTTACCTCCAGGTTAACGTGGGAGCCCTTACCGCTACCTCAATGGGTGGTGGTAAGGGCCCCTCCCCCCCAAATGGCTGCACGGCAAGTATTTTACTTGCCGCATGGCCATTTCCTGCAGGAAGGCGAGACTTCCCTTTTACCAGATGCGGTAAAAGGGGGCCTCGGCGCACGTGTAAAACACGTGCCGACCACCAGCGCCTGCCCCCTTTTGCCGCAGCTTGTTAAAAGGGGCCCTTAGTCTCTTCCCTCATTCCCAGGAATTTCTTCCTTCTCTCCTAAATTGATTTTGTTACATCGGGATATAACCACACCCTTTGTCCACAAAATTAAAGTCCGTGATTTCTGAAATAAAGCCTCAAGGTAGAATTCAAATCCTGATCAACTGAATTAAGCACTGGCTTGGAAACGTATTTGTTTAGTGGGACAGAAATCTGATTTGGATAGGCTTAATCCAAAGCAGCATTTAAGATATGACACTGTATACTGTATTTATGTATAGAACATATACCAATATTTTCATGCATATATCAGCATTTGTTTCATCCATATGAATGCATAATAATCTATGTGGGTTCTAATATTCATCTATAAATAATAGTTCTTACCAAAATTGATGTCTTGAAACTTATGTGTATTCAATGTGCTTCCTTACCCCCCCCCCCCCTCCCTTTTGCACTGTTTGAGCTTTACCACTGCAAAATGATGCCAGCTTGCTTGATCTCCGCCCTCCAGTCCCCACTGCTCCATGCCAAACAGCCGTTCTCTGTACTGCTCACAGCCAACTTCTCAGCTTCAACAAAAGCCCTGTTCATGGCAGTTCTGGGACCACATGTAGAGTGCCAGCACTCAGCTCCTGAGGGCTGCTGTAACAGCCAAGAAAATTAAAGCCTATTTAAGACGTGAGAGAGACAGGGAGTCAGTGAAAGAGCAAGACAAGAAAAAAATTGAGAGAAAACCGTTAATAAAAACTTAGAAAAAAATAAATGAGTCGCCCCAATGGAACAACGGAAACCTGAAAAGTTTACTCTGAGAAACTCAGTGATGACTTTTGAAAAGGAGAACAATCAGTCAGTGTGTGCTGAGGACAGCCTGTGTGTATATGTCTCCCTCAGTCGCCTTGAACGGATTCATGGTGGTACCTAAAGAAGCTTTTTGTCACCCTCATGAATGGATGGATTTTATTCTCCATTGTTTGTCACATTGAGCATTATCGCGTTGAGATTCCATCCACGTTGTCTATTCTCGTTTTTTCTACTTGGAGTTGAATATTATTCAGACATTGCAGTATAGGAAAGTGTATTTATGAAAAAAAAAAGCATATTTTCAATGCCTTTGCAACATACCAACATCAATTTTTATGGTTTGTCCTTTTTTCACACCTAAAGAGTGGAGGAGTGGCCTAGTGGTTAGGGTGGTGGACTTTGGTCCTGGGGAACTGAGGAAGTGAGTTCAATTCCTGGCACAGGCAGCTCCTTGTGACTCTGGGCAAGTCACTTAACCCTCCATTGCCCCATGTAAGCCGCATTGAGCCTGCCATGAGTGGGAAAGCGCAGGGTACAAATGTAATAAAAATAAAATAGATACTATTGGAGATTCTACATAGAATGTTGCTATTCCACTAGCAACATTCCATGTAGAAGGCTGCGCAGGCTGCTGTTTCTGTGAGTCTGACGTCCTGCACGTCAGACTCGCAGAAGCCTGCGCGGCCACATTGTTGATCTGCAAGGGCCGACCTCTACATGGAATGTTGCTAGTGGAGGAGTAGCCTAGTGGTTAGGGTGGTGGACTTTGGTCCTGAGGAACTGAGTTTGATTCCCACTTCAGGCACAGGCAGCTCCTTGTGACTCTGGGCATGTCACTTAACCCTCCATTGCCCCATGTAAGCCACATTGAGCCTGCCATGAGTGGGAAAGCACGGGCTACAAATGTAACAAAAAAGAAATAGATAATAATTCCCAGGATACTAAGAAGTTATTTCAGCTTGTGGGAAGTCTAACAGCGCCCCCTGCCACTGGAATTTTGTCCTTAAATTCTCAGCCATCAGCTCAAGAATTAGCTGATTTTTCTTCTAAGAAGATTGAATTAATTTGTGCTGATTTTTCAAAAAGATCAGTCACTGACTATATCTACTTATCAGATTCTATCTGCTCCTAATTTAGGAATTAGGGCCAATCAATTGTGGGATACATTTGAACCTATTACTAAAAATGATGTGCAATTATTATTACATAGTTTTTCATCTTGCCGTTGTATTTTGGATAATTGCCTTTCAAATTTATTTTTTAACCCTTCAGCACCTATCATCTCTTGGCTGGTTTTATTCTTCAGTAGTCTTTTGGAGTTAGAAACATTATCTATAGAAATGGATTATACATATACCCCCGGATTCTATATAGCATACAAAGGGGTCCTTTTACTATGGTGCGTAGAATCATTTTTCAGTGCACCTGTAAAAAAAAAAGGCCTTTTTAACATTTTTGCCAAAAATGGACGTGCGGCAAAATAAAAATTGGCGGTAAGGTGGATTTGAGACCTTACCGCCAGCCATTGACTCAGTGATAAGGTCTCTAGCATTAACCGTGAGGTAATCGCCTACACGCTTCAAGTCAGATTTACCGCCCAATTTTCACCGTGAGTCAGAAAATATATTTCCTGGTGTGCGTAGCAGATGCACTTAAAAATTGAAATTACCACACGGGCTACGTGGTAGCTGGGTGGTAACTCTAAACTGATGCATGTTGGGCGCACAGAGGCACCTAGCGGCTTAATAAAAGGGCTCCCTAATGAGCACTAATTGGTACTAATTAGAATTTCAGCACAGAGAGAGTGGGAAGTGGACCAATGACTCCAGGAGAACGGGAGTTAAGATTTCAAAGAACCACTTTATTCAATGACTCGACACAGAAAACTGTGTTTCGGCCAAAAGGCCTGCCTCAGGAGTCTAAAAACAATAAATATTTTAAAGCATAAGTTCAAATAAACAACAATGATAAGAAATTATACATTAAAAAAACTCTAACAGTATATATATATAGTTTAGAGATAGACTGGAGTGGAGTAAGAGCATATATATAAATATATACAATTATAAATATATATAGACATAATTTCACAAAAAATACAGAATGATAAAAGAAATGAAACTTATATGGTCTAAATAGGAAATAAAATAAAAGCACATATATATAAAATGTGTATCTAGAAAATGTTATATATATATATATATACAGATACACATATATACACATATAATTATATGTTTTCTTGTTTATTTGTGGGGACTCTATATGGTATATCAGATATAGAAAACATGCTCATATATTATAGGGTGGCAAGATCAGGTCAAATCCTAATTAAATTTTTAGAAGCAATGTGCACAAATATAGATCTACAAAGATAAAAGATCTTTAAATAAGACAAAGGAAGTAAAAAAAATATATATATATATACGTATATTATATGCATATGTATCTGAAGTTAAAATTAAAATTAAAAGTTAATAATATACTGAGAGTATATGATTACCAAAAAAGTTTTGCCAAAAAATTATTGAATTTAGCCATGTTCACAATACATTACAGAGGGAATATAAGGTTAGTAGTACAGAAAATATAGAATGCAACAAAAGAAAGAAGGTCGGTCATTTTTTCTTTTCTTCTTTTTTTCTTTTCTTTTTTTCTTCTTTTTTTCTTTTCTTTATAAAAATTCCATTTCTTTTGCTGCATTCTATATTTTCTGTACTACTAAAGGGAAGGCTGGGAGACGCTTTCACTGATGCTGCGCAGCTGCTGCGATGTCTGAGGTGAATTTAAACACAAGATTTAAACCTGAGAAGAGGGCGAGCAGGTGGACATGGGAGCGGGAGGGCAGGGGAGAGAGGAGCATTAATCAATGGACATGGATGGGAGGGCAGGGCCCAGGGAGACAGGAGAAATTGCTAGACATGGAGGGGAGGGAGGAGATTTGCTGGATATGGATGGATGGAGGAGGGAAGGGGGGAGAGGAGCATCGATGGACAAGGATGGACATGGATGGGAGGACAGGGCCCAGGGAGACAGGAGAAATTGCTGGACATGGAGGGGAAGGCAGGGGAGAAAGAGGAGAATTGATGGATATGGATGGATGGATGGAGGGGGGCAGCCGGGGAGAGGAGAATTGCTGGATATGGATGGAAGATGGATGGAGGGCAGGGGAGTTGCTGAACATGGGTGGATGGAGGGGAGGGCAGGGAGAGAATTGTTGGACATAGTTGGAGGGGAGGGAAGGGAAGACAGGTGTAATATTTTCAATGATGCCATGGCTAGTAAAAGGGGTGTGACTAGTGTAGGGGCGGAGCCATAGTGATCCCGCCCCTGGATGGGTAGGGGCGGCGACTAATAGGCTGCAGGAGGGCGCCAGAAACCCTAGGACCGGCCCTGATGGCCCACGTTGGCTGTAGGGTCCTTTGTGTATTCATCAACTACTGAATCAAAGATAAGTGCATTTACAGTAGTTTTAAAGTTATAAGATTGTCACTCATATTTAATATAAATAATAAGAACAAATTTTGGAAAAATGTTCATAAATGGACAAAAAAACGTATGAACAAATATTTTGAGTAAATAAAACAATGGACACTAATGTTTGCCAAACCAATGACGATCCAGGTATATCACGAGCCAGTGGTGTTCGTGTGAAACGAGTCACCACTGATGTATGGATCATTTAGGGGTCCTTTTACTAAGGTGCGCTGAAAAATGGCATGCAGTAGTGTAGGCGCGGGTTTTGGGGGGCATGTAGAATCATTTTTCAGTGCACCTGTGAAAAAATGAACATGCGGCAAAATGAAAATTGCCGTGCATCCATTTTGGGTCTCAGACCTTACCACCAGTCATTGACCTAGAGGTAAAATCTCACATGGTAACCGGGCACTAATGACCTATGCACGCCAAGTGCCACTTGGCGTGCATCCGATATGTGCGGCAGAAAATAAAAATTGTTTTTTGGCCATGCGTATTGGACATGCGGCAAAAATGAAATTACCGCAAGAGCCACGCGTTAGCCATGCAGTAACTCCATTTTTGCATGTGTTTGGGCACGTGTAGACACTTATGCAGAGAAGGGCGATGAAAATGATAAAGGAGATGGGACGACTTCCCTATGAGGAAAGGCTAAAGTGGCTAGGGCTCTCAGCTTGGAGAAAAGGCGGCTGAGGGGAGATATGATAGAGGTCTATAAAATAATGAGTGGAGTTGAACAGGTAGATGTGAAGCATCTGTTCACGCTTTCCAAAAATACTAGGACTAGGGGGCATGCGATGAAGCTACAATGTAGTAAATTTAAAATGAATCGGAGAAAATGTTTCTTCACTCAACGTGTAATTAAACTCTGGAATTTGTTGCCAGAGAATGTGCTAAATGCGGTTAGCTTAGCGGAGTTTAAAAAAGGTTTGAACAGCTTCTTAAAGGAAAGACCGTTATTAAATGGACTTGGGGAAAATCCACTATTTTTGGGATAAGCAGTTTAAAATGTTTTGTACATTTTTGGGATCTTGCCGGGTATTTGTGACCTGGATTGGCCACTGTTGGAAACAGGATACTGGGCTCGATGGACCTTTGGTCTTTCCCAGTATGGCAATACTTATGTACTTAGTAAAAAAGACCCCTTAATGGTCTTATTACTGCTTTAGTAATGTGAGAATTATCAGCGTTGAGCTTTCTATTATGAAATTTTCCATAGTTGGCATTCGAGCTGTAGAGTGCCCCAGGCTCTCCTTTATTGCCTATGTCATTTAATTTGTTTAGGAATTCTTTGGGACAAATTCCATTGATTGATGATAAAAGATTATTTTCTTACACTGACATATTAATGTTGGTTCCAGTTTGTGCCACATTGGATGATACATTTGAGAGAATTTCTAACTGCACGAATAAGAATCAATTTTGGACAAACAACAATTTGCTTAAATGAAATGCCAATAAAATCAAAGTTCTTTAGTTTTAGAATCCATCTCTTTCAGCTTCTTCTATGATCATGTTATCTAGGGGTAAATCTTTGCAGGTTGTTGATAAATCTAAGGGTCTTGGAGTCATTTTGGACTCCTTTCTTACTTTTGAACCTCAGATTAAAAATTTATGGGAAAAGACCATTTCTCGATTAAGACAGTTATGTTTAGTGAGATCATATTTTCATTAACATCACTTTGCCATTTTAGTCCAAATATTGGTATTATCCCATTTGGACTATTGCAATTTTTAGGACTAAACTCAATACTTTAAAGTTACAGTTGATACAAAATACGTCAGCTTGATTAACTTTTTGCGTTAAGAAATATGATCATATTTCTGATCATCTTTGTAAGCTTCATTGGCTTTCTCTACAAGCTTGCATTGTTTTTAAAGTTGCTTGTACCATTTTATATATACTAGATGCAAATTAATAGGATTTGCTGATTCAACTCTTGTCCCAGTTGCTTTTACTACTACTACTACTTAACATTTCTAGAGCGCTACTAGGGTTACGCAGCGCTGTACAGTTTAACAAAGAAGGACAGTCCCTGCTCGAAGGAGCTTACAATCTAAAGGACGAAATGTCAAGTTGGGGCAATCAAGATTTCCTGAATAGAGGTGTAGTGGTTAGGTGCCGAAGGCGACATTGAAGAGGTGGGCTTTGAGCAAGGATTTGAAGATGGGCAGGGAGGGGGCCTGGCGTATGGGCTCAGGGAGTTTATTCCAAGCGTGGGGTGAGGTGAGGCAGAAAGGGCGGAGCCTGGAGTTGGAGTCATTTTGGGTACATAATACATTTTTATGAAGGTATCCAACTATTAAAGGATCATATTTTAAATGACAACTTGATTCTATGTTCTCCTTCCAGGCAATTTATCTGGATGTTTATAATATCGTCTACTAGGTCACACACAACCTTTTCACTGTTGTATAAATGAATACACTTTTTTACATAATTCTCACCAGTGCATTTTGTCTAGCAAAAAAGGTGCCGGTACTCAAATGCCAGGCCACCCTTCAGGGGTGGAGTGATCATTGAGGGACTCACCCTATAATAGCCAGGACCCCTGCAACCAGTCATAGAAGCTATGACAAGGCAGAATTTGTATGTAGAACCTGAGCTCTTTCATTAAAATACGAGAACCATGGGTCAAGTTTAGCAGACAGTGGAAAAGGTGCCGGTACTCAGTACCCCCAAGTACCCCCTCAAAAAAAGCCCTGATTCTCACACATATTTACATATACACACTCTTTCTTAAATGGTGTATTTACTTTCCATCACTTCTTTTTGGAGTTTTTATGTCACATTTTCATCATTTGTTCTTAGCATAGTTTTTATGTCTCTGTTTTTGTTTTTTTTAATACATAAGTACATAAGTAATGCCATACTGGGAAAAGACCAAGGGTCCATCGAGCCCAGCATCCTGTCCACGACAGCGGCCAATCCAGGCCAAGGGCACCTGGCAAGCTTCCCAAATGTACAAACATTCTATACATGTTATTCCTGGAATTTTGGATTTTTCCAAGTCCGTTTAGTAGCGGTTTATGGACTTGTCCTTTAGGAATCCGTCCAACCCCATTTTAAACTCTGCTAAGCTAACCGCCTTCACCACTTATGTACTTATGACTTTTGTGAGATTGGTTTTCTGTTTGCTGTTGAATTTATTCTTTCATTTTTTCAAAAAAAATTGAGATTACATTGCTAAAGAGTGGGTTTGGTTTTCACTTTAGAGTTAGAGGTGGGATCTGCCCTGGGGTGGAGGAGGACGTGGGGGAGTGGGTGGAGTAGAAATACAATATGCAATGCTATATGTGGAGAAGAACAATGCAGGGAAGAGGGGTTTGGGGTTTTATTATTTTTTGGGTTAGTTTTGATCTTTGGCTAAATATTTCTATTAATTCAGAGAGCACTCAGACACGAAACTGTATTACTCTTTTTGATTCAAATAGACCTGTGCTTATATTCTATACTTTGGAACAGATTCTATATATGGTGCCTGAAAAATTGGCGCTGAAAATATGTCCACCTAGGCATATTCTGTAAGACGTGCCTAGAACCAGTTGAACCAATTTAAAAAGGTTGCTTTATTAGAGAAGAACTTTCTTTCATGTGAGATACTCTGGGTAATGGGCTTGGGGGGATTTACTATGGCCCAGGTGTTTGCTGTGTTGGGGACTGTAAAAAGGTTCTGTTTCTCTACTTGCCTATCAACCACACAGGGTAAGGGGTACTTTAGTGGATTATAACATAAGGCTCAGTATAAAATAATCACATGGAAAGTGGGTAGATTAAATCATCCCATTAAGAGAAAGAGGGTGCTAAAATGCCTTTGAGACATGCATGCAGACATGGAGGAGCATAATCGAACGAAAACGTCTATCTCCATGGGCGTTTATCTCCAAGAACGGGTCCGTGAAGGGGCGGACCGAACCGTATTTTCGCAAAAAATAGACGTCCATGTTTTATTCGACAATTTGTGAGCTGGGCGTTTTTGTTTTTCAGCGATAATGGAAAATGAAAGCGCCCAGCTCAAAAACGAATAAATCCAGGCATTTGTTCATGGGAGGGGCCAGGATTCGTAGTGCACTGGTCCCCCTCACATGCCAGGACACCAACCGGGTACCCTAGGGGCACTTTTACAAAAACAAAAAAAAAGGTAAAAGAGCTCCCAGGTGCATAGCACCCTTCCCTTGTGTGTTGAGCCCCCCAAATCCCCTTCAAAACCCACTGTCCACAAGTCTACACCATTATTATAGCCCTAAGGGGTGAAGGGGGGCACCTACATGTGGGTACAGTGGGTTTGGGGGGCGGTTTGGAGGGCTCCCATTTACCAGCACAAGTGTAACAGGTGGGGGGGATGGACCTGGGTCCACCTGCCTGAAGTCCACTGCACCCCCTAATAACTGCTCCAGTGACCTGCATACTGCTGCCAGGAAGGTGGGTATGACATTTGATAGTGAAAATAAAAAGTTGTGAAACATCATTTTTTTGTGGTGGGAGGGGGTTAGTGACCACTGGGGGAGTCAGGGGAGGTCATCCCCGATTCCCACCTTTATTTTTTCAATTATCGCCCTAACACGTACATCTCTCCTCGGCCGATAACCACGCCCCAGTTCCACCTTCGCCACACCTCTGACACGCCCCCATCAACTTTGTCCGCATCCGCGACGGGGTGCAGTTGAAAACGTCCAAAATCGGCTTTCGATTATACCGATTTATTCGTTTTTGTGAGATAAACGTCTATCTCCCGATTTGGGTCGAAATCTAGGTGTTTTTCTCTTTCGATTATAAGGTGGATAGTATTTCTACAAGAGATGAAGCTGTCCTTAAAAAGAGTGTGAGAAATTGAAGGGAATCTCTAAATGCAGGAGGGTAGGCATTTTGCTCAATAAGGGTATACCCTTTGAGGTTCTGGACATGGGTAAAGATACAGAGTGTCGCTTTAGTTGGGTAAAAGGGGAAATTGATGCTATGGAAATTATTCTGCTTAAAATCTATGCCCCAGTCGGCCCAAAAGGTTCCTTCTTTGAAGAAATCTTTTTTTAAAAACTCATGTCAATTGGACCAGAGGTGCTGGTTGTGGGAGGAGATATGCATTGTGAATTGAGACTATTAGACCGGGACAAGAAGAGATCAAGAGGGCAAGCAGAAGAGGCAAAAAAACCTTGCAAACAGTTCTGGACAAAGGGTGATTAGTTGATATTTGGAGGGGCCATAAGCCAGGCTATAAAAATTACACTTTTTATTTTGGGTGACACCAAACATATTCCACGCTTGATTATCTTTTTGCCCCCCTAGATCAGATACATAGATGGTGGAACTTAACAATTCACCCTATTCATATATCGGATCATACTATGGTTTCTGAGCTGATGACAGCTAACAATGGCTTAGGAGAATGAACATGAAGAGCTAACGTATCGCTTCTTAAATTAACCGAAGTGCTAACATGGTTGAAAAAGGAATGGGAGAAATATCTAGGATAGGATAGGGGATGGAACTTGACATACTGCTTTTCTGTAGTTACAATCACAGTGGTTTACATATCATGTACAGGTATTTATTTTGTACTTGGGGAAATGGAGGGTTAAGTAGCTTGCCCAGAGTCACAAGGAGCTACAGTGTGAATCAAACCCAGTTCCCCAGGTTCTTATGCCAGTGCACTAACCATTAGGGAGCTCCACCTCAACAACCCAATAATAATGAGGAGACCCTCCCTACACACTATTTGGGATGCAGGGAAAAAGGCAAGGGTAAAGTCCAAATATTTCTCTGCAACAAAAACTATCCCAGAAACAGGGTGGGGTAGGATTCCCAAATTTGTGTTCTTATTATAAAGCTGCTATTCTTAAGTCTCTAAAACAGCTTATGAACCAAAGGGAGAGAAACATTGGGTCCATTTGATGAGGGCAGTGCTGGCCCCTTTATCCATCTAAAAATGAAAGTAGAAGACTGGAAAGGGGAAAACATGTTGCAACGTCCAGTAATAAAGAGAGTGCGTGCTTTGCGGGGATGTGGGACACTGAGCACATATTTTTTTTAGTTACATTTGTACCCCACGCTTTCCCACTCATGGCAGGCTCAATGTGGCTTACATGGGGCAATGGAGGGTTAAGTGACTTGCCCAGAGTCACAAGGAGCTGCCTGTGCCTGAAGTGGGAATCGAACCCAGTTCCCCAGGACCAAAGTCCACCACTCTAACCACTAGGCTACTCCTCCACTAGCACCGTTCCATGTAGAAGTCGGCCCTTGCAGATCACCAATGTGACCGCGCAGGCTTCTGCGAGTCTGACGTCCTGCATCCATGTAGAAGGCTGCGCAGGCTTCTGTTTCTGTGAGTCTGACGTCCTGCACGTACGTGCAGGACGTCAGACTCACAGAAACAGAAGCCTGCGCAGCCTTCTACATGGATGCTAGTGGAATAGCAACATTCCATGTAGAATCTCCAATAGTATCTATTTTATTTTTGTTACATTTGTACCCCACACTTTCCCACTCATGGCAGGCTCAATGCAGCTTACATGGGGCAATGGAGGGTTAAGTGACTTGCCCAGAGTCACAAGGAGCTGCCTGTGCCTGAAGTGGGAATCGAACCCAGTTCCCCAGGACCAAAGTCCACCACTCTAACCACTAGGCTACTCCTCCACTAGCAACGTTCCATGTAGAAGTCAGCCCTTGCAGATCACCAATGTGACCGCACAGGCTTCTGCGAGTCTGACGTCCTGCACGTACATGCAGGACGTCAGACTCACAGAAACAGAAGCCTGCGCAGCCTTCTACCTGGAATGTTGCTAGTGGAATAGCAACATTCCATGTAGAATCTCCAATAGTAGCAACATTCCATGTAGAATCTCCAATAGTATCTATTTTATTTTTGTTACATTTGTACCCCGCACTTTCCCACTCATGGCAGGCTCAATGTGGCTTACATGGGGCAATGGAGGGTTAAGTGACTTGCCCAGAGTTACAAGGAGCTGTGCCTGAAGTGGGACTCAAACTCAGTTCCTCAGGACCAAAGTCCACCACCCTAACCACTAGGCCACTCCTCCATATGAACATCACTGGTGGGATTGTGTTTATAAGTAAAAGCATTTGGGATTTGGTATGGGGTAATATTTTTAAAGTGGATGGGTATTTCTTGACAAAATTTGCCAAGCATTTGCCTACTAGAGCATTTGCCTTCTACATGGACCTAGAGATGGATACTCGGGGCTACCTGATTACGACTTTGCTTTTGTCTGCAAAGATTTATTCATTTATTACATTTGTACCCCGCTCTTTCCCACATACAGCAGGTTCAGTGCGGCTTACATAGTAAAAAGAAAGCATTTTACATGGTAGAGAATAAAGCAAAGCAAGGAAATGCAGGAAGAGTATTATAAACTACTTACATTGTGAAAAGCTTTACAAAGGACATGTGAAAAGAATATTATGAACTGAGAAAAAAAAAACACAGTGGCAACAGCGCCCAGGAATATATGAGTTAGAATAGGGAAGGTAGACATGGATAGGATAGGTGAAAGGGGAGGAGATTGGGAGGGAAATGGTAAAGGATGGAGGGGAGAAGATAGGGATTGAGTATAAGGGGATTAGTGAATAAGGTCAAATGTATCATTGGGGTCAAAGTTAGTGTCGACGTCGTAGCAGGAGTATCATAGGTGGTCTGGTAGAATTAAGTTGGTCTATTAGGGAAAGCTTGCTTGAAAAAATAGGACTTTAACATTTTCCTGAAAGGCAAATAGTTGTTAATTGCTTGGATGGGTCTTGGGAGAGCATTCCACAGTTGACTTCCCAGGAAGGAGAAACTGGATGCATAGTAGGTTTTGTACTTGATACCTTTACAGTTGGGGAGGTGTAAATTGAGGTATGTTCGTGATGACATTGTTCTATTTCTAATTGGGAGGTCAATCAAGTTGCACATATAGCTGGGGGACTCTCCTGATATGATCTTCTGGATCATTGTATGGACCTTGAAGTATATTCTCTCTTTGATGGGGAGCCAGTGAAGCCTTTCTCGAAGGGGCAAGGCACTTTCAAATCTTGACTTGCCAAAGATGATAGTACAGGCCTAGAGATCCACTCAGGCCACAACCTTTCAATCCTGGAAAAATGTTTGTGATGAGCTTTGTAGATATGAGAAAATTACATCTGTGCTGCAGGGCAAGAAAGCTAAATATGAACAGAAATGGCTCTTAGTTAAGTGGTAAATTATGTATTCCACGTCATATACTCCTTGAGGCAACGTTCTGGTTTTTTTTTTCTTTTTCTTGAGCCAATAATACCTGGTACCTCAAGTGGTAAAATGCAAGGTGTACTACTGCTGGGGGTGGGGGTAGGGGGTGGGGAGGGAAATTGTAATCCCCCTTTCTATTTACTGAATTGCATTTATGCATGGAAATGTCATATCCTCTCATTTCTCCCTACACTTCTCCCCGGTAACTCTGTTCATCAGGTAAATCTCTCTTATCTGTACCCTTCTTCTCCACTGTGAACTCCAGATGCCATTCCTTTTTATCTTGCTGAGTCAGTAGTAAAGCTCCAGCTCTGGCTGTCTTCAAATCTAGGCTACAAGCCTATCCGCTTCCGCATATGGTTCAAACTTCTCCTTTTGACCTACAAGTGCATCCACTCCGCAGCTCCTCAGTACCTTTCTGCTCTCATCTCTCCCTACACTCCTCCCCGTGAACTCCGTTCTCTGGGTAAATGTCTCCTGTCGTCCCCCTTCTCCCCCACTGCTAACTCCCGGCTCCGTTCCTTCTATCTCGCTGCTCCCTATGCCTGGAATAGACTCCCTGAGCCAGTAAGTCAGGCTCAGTCTCTGGCTGTCTTCAAGTCTAGGCTTAAAGCCCACCTCTTTGCTACTGCTTTCGACTCCTAACCATGACTCTCTTACTCAACACCCTCACTTATCACCCCTACCACTGCAATTTCCCCACCACTAGCTGTCTGTTCGTCTGTCCAATTTAGATTGTAAGCTCTGTTGAGCAGGGACTGTCTTTTCATGTTAATTTGTACAGCGCTGCGTAAGTCTACTAGCGCTATAGAAATATTTAATAGTAGTAGTAGTAGAACAAGCCCACCTTTTTGAGGCTGGTTTTAACTCCTAACTCCTTTTCACTAGTTCAGTACCCATGTCTACAGGGCCGGTGCTAGGGTTTCTGGTGCCCCCCCCCCTGCAGTCTATTAGTCGGCACCCCCTACCCATCCAGCATCTCCTCTCTCTCCTTTCTCCTCCCAACCCCTCCCCTCCCCCGTCTAGCACCTTCTCTTTCCCCTTCCCTCACTGAAAATAGCACAAACTCCTCCACTACCAGACACCTGCCCCCAGTGTTTTGTTTGGTAGGAAAAAAGGTACTGATACTCATTATGGGTAACCTTAGGGGCAGGATCACTATGGCTCTACCCCTACAGTAGCCACACCCCTTTTACCAGCCATGGCGCATATAAACAGGCATTAATGAAAATATTACACCGGTATAGGAGAAGAAAATAATTTTTGGGTTTTTTTCATTATAAATAATTTCTGTACGCTGTTACAGCTCCAGCATACCAAAAATGACACAAACCAAATTAGCATATAGACCGTGAATTAGGAGAACAGTCTTGCCAAATCTGAAAAACAATATATTATCAAAATCTCAGAACCTATCAAACAGATCCATATTCAGACACTTGGCCTTGCAGTTACACCTGCAGAACAGAGATAGCCGCTCTTCAAATTCTTCAAAAATTAACCTGAAATCCTAAGAAGCTAGACTCTGCATGCAGCACAATACCAGAAAAAAAGAAAGAAATACTTCATCACATGAAAGCACTGAAAATGGATATAATGGGAATTGGATTATGGCATAACTGACAAATTTTACCTTGGTTCTGAGGCTAGTGCTTGAGGAATTTTAGATTGCAAAAAGTAAGAGACATGGAGGGGCATAATCGAACGGAAACGCCTATCTCCATGGGCGTTTATCTCCGAGAACGTGTCCGTGAAGGGGCGGGACGAACCGAATTTTTGAAAAAATGGACGTTTTTGAGCTGGGCGTTTGTTTTTTTTAGCGATAATGGAAACTAAAAACGCCCAGCTCAAAAACGTCCTAATCTGAGCCATTTGGTCATGGGAGGGGCCAGGATTGGTAGTACACTGGCCCCCCTGATATGCCAGGACACCAACTGGGCACCCTAGGTCTGTGCGGTGGACTTCAGAAAAAGCTCCCACATGCATAGCTCCCTTACCACGGGTGCTGAACTCCCAACCCCTCTCCCCCAAAACCCACTACCCACAAATGTACAACACTACCATAGCTCTTAGGGGTGAAGGGGGCACCTACATGTGGGTACAATGGGTTTTGGAGGCCTCCCATTTACTACTACTACTACTACTAACTAGCATTTCTAAAGCGCTACTAGGGTTACCAGCACAAGTGTTACAGGTGGGGGGGGGATGGGCCTGGGGCCACCTGGCTGAAGTGCACTGCAGTACCCACTAAAAGTGCTCCAGGGACCTGCATACACGCAGGCCTCTAGGACTGGTTGCTGCTATATAACATTGGCACACCAGTTGACACCTGAAGACTAATCTCTCCGAAAACGTCCTTTACTTGAATAACCACCTTTACTCACAGTTAACTGCAGATCAGAGGTTGTGCCCCACTGGCAACGAGTCTCCCTGGTACTGAGATGAGCAGTAGGTCAGAGCTGGCAGAATGATGTACAATGCCCTCTTTCAGCCACATTCAAGGGAAGAACTAAGTTGTCTAACGTGGCTAACACAGGAAAGGGAACTAAAACTGGCTTACAAAAATGGCCACTACCGCATGGACTACAACAGGAAACACAACAGGGCACACTCTGACCCAGTAGGCAGGGGGAAAAGCACCATGGGAGAAGAGCCTACCAACTACCAACATCGTGAGACTGTAATAGAAGCTAATGAAATCACGGAGCCCAATACCCTACACCCACCACAATGCAATGCTGATGTGACCCTGTACTGTACCTGAGAGCCACATCTGACCCAGGGAAAGGCTGTGACAGGATCGAACACATTCTGCTGTCATGGAGGTGGGTACGGCATTTGAGGCTGGAAAAAAGTTTTTAAAGTGGGGTTTTTTTGGTGGGAGGGGGTTAGTGACCACTGGGGGAGTCCAGGGAGGACATCCACGATTCCCTCCAGTGGTCATCTGGGCAGTTGGGGCACTTTTTTGGGACTTGTTCATGAAAAAAAAGGGTCCAAAAAAGTGACCCAAAATCGCGGTAAAAATGCCTTTTTTTTCGATTATCAGCTAAAGACGCCCATCTCTCCTTGGCTGATAACCATGCCCCAGTTCCGCCTCCACCACGCCTCCGACACGCCCCCGTCAACTTTATTCGTTTCCGCGACGGAGTGCAGTTGGAAACGCCTAAAATCGGCTTTCGATTATACCGATTTGGGCGCCTTTACGAGACAAACATCTATCTCCTGATTTAGGTCACACTATAGGCGTTTTTCTCTTTCGAAAATAAGCTGGATAATGAAAAATAGAAAGACTGCAAGATAATATGGCAGAGGGAGACTGAAAAGTGCATGGGCTTAACAGCTGATCGCATACTACTTGCAGCTGTCCTGTCAATGCAAGACTCAGCAAAGATGATCTGCGCTGTGGGTTTAATGATCCAAGATGGCAGTATGCACCTGAAGCGTTTGTGCTCCTCTCCACTTTCATGGCGTTTTTCCTTCTTTCTACATGCCTAAGTGGTGGGGTAAAGCCATGGCTCAAGTCTTATGGGCCGACTGTTGAGAGGCCCCAGAGTGGCGGAAAGGTCGGATGGCAACCTGATTGAGACGCTGGCTCCAGAAAAGGAAATGCTGGTGTCTCTTGGGCTTGATACAATTTTGAGCCCCGACCGAAGAGCCCCTCCCCCATAGCCATGAGGATCTAGCTCCCCACTGCTGAAGTCAGTGGCATCCTTACTGGCTGTTGCAAGTGATGTTAGTCTGAGTGGGGTTCGACAAGCAGGAGCTGTGAAGGAGACTTTGTAGTCCCTCCTAAAGTGAGCATTATGATGGCAAGTTCCCTCAAGGGAAGATCTTGGAAGTGATAGACTTCATCAGGTATCAGTGGTGCAGATTCCTGAATTCTTGGATAAGAAGCCTGAAAAAGTGACCCTGGACTCACTATTGGGCTCATTTTCGAAAGAGAAGGACACTCATCTTTCAACATAAATCGGAAGATGGGCATCCTTCTCACAGGGTCGTCCAAATCGGTATAATCGAAAGCCGATTTTGGACGTCCCCAACTGCTTTCTGTCGCAGGGATGGACAAAGTTCAAGAGGGCGTATCGGAGGTGTAGCGAAGGTGGGACTTGGGCGTGCCTAACACTAGTACGTCCTCGACCCATAATCGAAAGAAACAAGGACGTGCCTGACGAACACTTGGACGACTTTACCTGGTCATGTTTTTCTTATAACCAAGGCACAAAAAGGTGCCCAAAATGACCAGATGACCACCGGAGAGAATTGGGGATGATCTCACCTTACTCCCCCAGTGGTCACTAACCCCCCTCCCACTTTAAATACTTTATAACACTTTTAAGTGTATAAATAGAAAAGATAAATTTACTTCGAATCCAAGTTTGTTATAGTGAGTTTATGGTTTAACTTGGTTTGTTGGTTTTGATCTTCCTGCTTTTTTGTAATTTATGGAATTCTTAAGCCACACTCCAAGACACAGCTATTTGGCTTTCAAAATATTCATAATCTGCCCAATATTTAAAACCATTTAACTGGCCAGAAATGGTTCTTCGCTGGTTAAATGGCACTTAAACTATCCGGCAATATCCAGTGGGAGATACCTGGTTATCTCCCACTGAATGATTGTGCTTAGTGGATAGCCAGTTATATCACTCGATATAACCAGCTATCTGTTGATATTCAGCACATTGCTGGCTAAGGGGTCCTTTTACTAAGTAACGCATGTCAAATTGGAACTACTACCTGGCTACTGCATGCCCCGGGCGGTAATTGCTCTTTTGACACGCATAGAAAACATTTGGTAGGTATTTTCTACCACATGGCGCTAACCGGGTGGTACGTGTCAGTGTACATGCACTGATGCTTATTATTATTATTATTTGTTACATTTGTATCCCACATTTTCCCACCTTTTGCAGGCTCAATGTGGCTTACATATAACCGTTAACCGATTACGGTTTGAACAAACACATAGTATGAATGAATACAAAGTGATTTTGTGGTATGAGGTATGTATGGTAAAAAACAGTTGGGGGGAACTTAGAGAGGGAAAGGGGGAAGAAGAGTCAGGTAATGTCCATTACGGTCTTTGGTTATAGTGTGTTGCAAGTGACCACGTATATTTATGTTGGGTCGGTGGGGTATGCTCTTCTGAACGGGTCTGTCTTTAGTGCTTTCCGAAAATTTAGGTGGGCGAGCATAGTTTTTACTGCTTTTGGCAATGCGTTCCATAGTTGTGCGCTTAGGTAGGAAAAGCTGGTTGCATAGGTGGATTTGTATTTGAGTCCTTTGCTGCTTGGGTAGTGGAGGTTTAGATATGATCGAGCAGATTTTCTGGTGTGTCTGGTTGGCAGGTCGATGAGGTCTGTCATGTATCCCGGTGCCTCGCCGTAAATAATTTTGTGAACAGTCATGCAGATTTTGAAAGTGATACGTTCTTTGATTGGTAGCCAGTGCAATTTTTCTCGGAGTGTTTTGGCGCTGTCAAAATATGTTTTTCCAAATATAAGCATGGCTGCTGTATTTTGGGCGGTCTGAAGTTTCTTTATGATTTGATCCTTGCATCCCTCATAGATTTCATTACAGTAATCTGCATGGCTTAATACCATAGACTGTACCAGGTTACAAAATATTTCTCGGTTAGTGCGTGAGACCTTACCACCAAGTCAATGGTCTCAAGCCAAAAATGAACGAACGTTGGTTCTAATTTTGCCGCACGTCCATTTTTGGCCAAGGCCTTTTTTCCAGGCACACTGAAAAATGGACCTGTGTGCATCCAAAACACGCACCTACACCAGCACAGGCCATTTTTCAGCATGCCTTAGTAAAAGGGCCCCTAAGTTTGTCAGCCAAATCAGGCCACCAAAATAGCGAAATATCATGGGCTTTAAACTTAACCTAATTAGAGTAAATTCTAAATATAAATGTTAGAGCTAATAGAGTATCTCAATGTTTAGCAAACCACATCTAAATCTGTAAACTCTATTCATATAGCAACTTATGTGGTGGTTAAATGGAGGAAAAGTCTCAAATACAGATAGATACTCCTTTGTTGAGACTCAGCCTAAGGAAGCTCTATCTAATCATCACTGGCTAAAAAGCCTCCTCAAATTTTATTGGGTGATCCATAAAACACTCAATATTGTAGATGTGTATGGTTCACTTATCTTTCCAGCTGCCCAATTAATTTAGTCGTCTTCCACGGCCCAACTTTGGCCCGAGTTTCGACTCCTGCTTCAGGGTACCGTGGCGTCTTTTGACTGATACATTCGGTGCTCCAGAATTCTGTAAGTTATGTGCATATCTGCTGGATCAAAACGCCCACACTTACATCAGGTCTATGGCTGGTGTTACTGCAGATGCATAAATGTTAAGCACACTGATACCAGATCTGAGCTTCTAGGTTCCATTTTAAAATAGGGTGCCTTAATGTGTGCCCAATTCTAGAATTATCCCTAAATGTCCTGAATTCACATGTAAAAATGCTGAAAATTGCCAGATGAGTGAATTATGCCGTGTGCACATAATTTGATGTGAATATCAGCCACTTTGTTTTTTCCCCCCACCTGCTCCTTATGTGTTTCACTATTTGTAATGATTAGATACCTTCTTCTTGCATTCAGCTATTTGTTGACTATTGGGTTGGATCTTACTAATGCAGAAAACTTTAGGTCGTTACTGCACAGTTAATGTGTGAGACCTTAGCGCTAAGTCAATTAGTGGTGGTAAGGTCTCAGACCCAAAATGGACGCGCGCCAATTTTCATTTTGCCGCATGTCCATTTTCGGTGAAAATTTTTTAAAAAGGCATTTTTACAGGTGCGCTGAAAATGGATCTGCACGCATCCAAAACACGCGCCTACACTAGCGCAGGCCATTTTTCAACTCCCCTTAGTAAAAGGAGACAGGTATAGTGTTAGCTTGGTTTCATGAGTTTCTAAGTAGAGGAGTGTGGTAGCCGTGTTAGTCCACTCTTAAGGTTATCAATAGAAATCAAACAAAATAAAACATGGAAAAGAAAATAAGATGATACCTTTTTTATTGGACATAATATATTTCTTGATTAGCTTTTGAAGGTTGCCCTTCTTCGTCAGATCGGAAATAAGCAAATGTGCTAGCTGACAGTGTATACAAGTGAAAACATTCAAGCATTACTATGACAGTCTGACAGGGTGGGAGGATGGGGGTGGGTCGGAGGTATGCATGGGGACATCAAAGCATATCATTGATATTCTAACAGGATGGGTGTGGATAGGTGGATAGAAAGGACTTAACAAGGATCTGGGGTTCCTGGCCCATTATAAACCATAAAGCTGTATGTCTCTGTTGATCACCCCACCCCTCACCTATCCACACCCATCCTGTTAGAATATCAATGATATGCTTTGATGTCCCCATGCATACCTCCTACCCACCCCCATCCTCCCACCCTGTCAGACTGTCATAGTAATGCTTGAATGTTTCACTTATATACACTGTCAGCTAGCACATTTGCTTATTTCCGATCTGACGAAGAAGGGCGACCTTCGAAAGCTAATCAAGAAATGTATTAAGTTATGTCCAATAAAAAAGGTATCATCTTATTTTCTTTTCCATGTTTTAATGAGTTTCTAACTAAGCAGGCTTACTGTGTCAGGAAGAGTGGTACCACCTCTGTGTCCTGGCATTCCTTATGTGATGTTCCCCAAGGCTCGCTGCTTTCTCCCTCTCTGTTTAACATTTTTCTTAGACCTCTAGACACATTTTTATAAGGTCTAGGGATATTTTGTCTTTCATATGCTGATGATATTTTCTTTTGAAGATACCTTACATAATCTGTGGCAAAACATTTCCTTGATTGATAGGTGGTCCCGAGCCAATTTATTAAAACTGAAAAAGAAAACCAAAATGTTATGGTTTGGTAATTTTTAACCTACGAGTTAACACTGGACATGAGTGAAATACTGAAGACTGAAAATGAATCAAAAGTTTTGGGAGTTATATTAGTCTCTGATTTATCCTTTGAGCCGCAAATTAGTCATCTTACAAAGACGTTCTTTTTTCAAGCTCCATCAACTAAGAGCTATAAGATCTTCTTTGAATCAAGAAAGTTTTAAAATTATTACACAATATATACTACTTCTGTAGCTTGATTATTATAACTCTTTGTATTACACCATGTCGTCTAAACACAACTGCCAGACTCATTTTTGGCTTGGGCAAATTTGATAGAACTTCCCCTTTATTGGATTCACTGCATTGGCTTCCAATGAATTCACGAGTCATTTTTAAATTGGGTTGTCTGATTTTTATCTCGTTTAATGGGTCTACTTCTGATTGGCTTATTAAGATCTTGAATTTTTCTAGTAAATTGTTACGTATATGCAGTGTGTTTTTTCTAGCAAAAAAGGTGTCAGTACTCAAATGCAAGGTCACCCTTCAGGGGTGGGGTGATCACTGTGGGACCCACCTCACAATAGCCAGGCCCCCTGCAACCAATCATAAAACCTATGATAAGGCAGAATTGGTGTGTAGAGCCTGAGCTCTTTCATTAAAATTTAGGGTCTCTGGGTCAATTTTAGCAGACAATGGAAAAGGTGCCAGTACTCAGTACCCCCAAGTACCCCCTCAAAAAAAGCCCTGCGTACACGAATGGCTCATAAGATGAATCTCAGCTTCTCTTCTTTGAAAAAAGTTAAATATAAGAAGTAGGTTGAGTTGTCCTTTTCATTTTATGGTGCCAGACTATGGAATGGTTTTCCTAGGCAGCTAAGAGTACCTACCATCTTACTTATTATTCAAGATGATGTTCTGTGCATTTATTAATTTATCTATTGTTTTATTATAGTTCCCTCTATTGTTGAGGTTACTCTTTTGTAATCTACTACTTACTACTACTACTTAGCATTTCTATAGCGCTACCAGGGTTACGCAGCGCTGTACAAGTTTAAACATGGGGAAGGACAGTCCCTGCTCAAGAGAGCTTACAATCTAAATCCATGTAGAATCCTGTGAAATATGTGAAATGTAAAACCCTTGATGGTATGGTATGTTTGTTCACATCCATGAGGCAGTCTAATAAAATATAACAAGAATGTGTATTAGAAATGATTTAAGTTTAAATCAATATGCAATGGAGTTAATACGGACCCCTTGGCAAACATCGTAAGACTATGGGGCTCATTTTTGAAGGAGAAAAATGTCCAAAAAGTGTCATAAAGCACCATTTGGCCAGATTTCTTCTCAAAATGTCCAAATTGGTATTTTCAAAACCTATTTTGCAGATATGTATCTATGCAATTCATCTGCAGTGCATTCAAATCACAAGGATGTGTGTCAGGGGCATTTCAAAGGCGGGATTAGGTAATGCCAAACACGTGGACGTTTAACAGCCATAATGGAAGAAAACCAAAACGTCTAGGGTGAGAACTTCAACGTTTTGGTCTAGACCTGTTTTTCTAATTAATAAGACACAAAAAGGAGACAGACCTAAATGACCAGATAACCACTGGAGAGATTCAGGGATGACCCCCCCCCCCCCTTTACACCCCAGTGGTCACTGAACCCCTTCTACCCCCCAAAAATGTGAATAAAAATAGTACTCACCAGCCTCTATGACAGCCTTAGATGTTATAGCCAGGTCTATTAGAGCACCATGCAGGTCCATAGAGTAGTCTAGTGGTAGGTGCAGTGCACTGTAGACAGGTGGACCCAGGCCCATACCTCCCCCTACCTGTTACACTTGTGGTGGAAACTGTGAGCACTTACAAAAAAATCACTGGGTCCCATTAGAAACTGGATAGACCTTCAATATCTTGTCGAACATAGATATCCATATAGTTTTTGACTTTTCCATATTTTATATGTCTTAATTTCCTGACCTGAGGAGGGAGGTTTTAATCTCATGGAATGGCCTCCCGGTGGAGGTCAGGGAGACAAGGACTGTGTCAGAATTTAAGAAAGCATGGGATAGGCAAATGGAATCTCTTAGGAAAAGGAGGAGTTGGGAGTTACTGAAGATGGGCAGACTGGATGGGCCATTTGACCCTTATCTGCCATCATGTTTCTATGTTTCTCTAAAGGTTAGTCCAAAAAGTATCAGCTTATATTCCTTTTTGTGTTTGTTTGTTTGTTTGTTTGTTTTATTTTATTTATCTTAAACAAAACTGTCATCCTTATTTAAATAAACACAATAGTACAACGTATATATACTATTACTGTCAACTGGCAAAAATGAAAATGAGGGGAAAAAAGAAATTTGACTTTGTCTTTGTATTTTCTGAATAAGAAACAGAATTATTATTATTATTATCAACATTTGTATAGCACTACCAGACGCACACAGTGCTGAACACCTGACATAGAGAGCAGTCCCTGCTCAATAGAGCTTACAATCTAAAAATATAATACAGACAGACAAGACAAATTAAGGGCGAGGAAAGTACTGGGTGAGAAGGAACAAGAATAGGGGAATTGAGTAGTGGTTAGGAGCCAAACGTAGTGGTGAAAAGGTGGGTTTTCAGCATAGATTTGAAAACAGGTAGAGATGGAGCTAGGCGAACAGGCTCAGGAAGTCCATTCCAGGCATAAGGTGCCGCGAGGGAAAAGGAACGAAGCCTGGAGTTAGCAGTGGAGGAGAAGGGGGACGACAAGAGAGAATGGTCTATAATGAAGACTGTAAGGCCCAGATCCTCTGTGCTTGTCCTATAATATCGTTTACCTCCATCGCCTCCTTTAGAAAGTCTTTTACTAAGGTGAATCCACTAAATAAGTAATAGAGGGGAGTGGGGACAACAAATCGCTAGAAAATAGTAATGAGATCTGGAGTGTCCCCAGGTAATATAAATAGAACGAAAGCTGCCTGAACTGACTATTTCTCAGAAGGAAAAACGGCCTCAAAGAGCTCACTGATATAATATATCTACAGAGCTGAATCGGATCACACAGACCCTCTCTTCATCATCGGCACGTGAAAAAAAACCTTCATAAATGGAGTGTAAACCACAGGAAAAAAATGCGGATAAGTATACGTTAATTATGCAACCTTGAATAAACTCCAGGATTAGCTGAGCTATATACTTCAGGCTAAGCAGTTGGTAGAATGTGCTTAAGTACAAAAACGGCACTTATCTTAGATAGTTAGTGCCACCAGGCTTGTCCTGTGCCTGTGTCTGCTGAACGAGTCCGTGTGCAACAAGCGCACTTTCTGCTGATGCGGCAGTTTAAATCATCTCACCCCAAGGTTGCATAATTAACGTATACTTAGCCGCATTTTTTTCTGTGGTTTACACTCCATTTATGAAGGTTTTTTTTCACGTGCCGATGATGAAGAGAGGGTCTGTGTGATCCGATTCAGCTCTGTAGATATATTATATCAGTGAGCTCTTTGAGGCCGTTTTTCCTTCTGAGAAATAGTCAGTTCAGGCAGCTTTCGTTCTATTTATGCTACCTGGGGACACTCCAGATTTCATTACTTTTTACTAAGGTGAGCCAGCTGATCAGTGGCGTTCCTAAGGGGGCTGACACAAGGGGCAGATCGCCGATGTGCCCCGCCCCCGGGTGCAGCGCCCCCCCCCCCCCCCCCCCGGTGCAGCGCAACCCCCCCGGCGAAAGGACAACCCCCCACCCCCGGGTGCACGCCACTGGGGGGGTGCCACGCGCCGGTCAGCTTTGTTCGTTTCCATGCTCCCTCTGCCCCGGAACAGAGGGAGCATGGAACGAACAAAGATGACCGGCGCACGGCACCCGGGGCGGACCGCCCCCCCCCCCCCCCAAAAATATAGGTACCCGCATGTTGGGCATGCCAATACTAGGTTATTCTTGTATTTTGTAATGGAACTTGGGTGCCCAGTTTCCATTATAGAATAGACTCAAACTGAACAGCCTTGGGGTGATTAAACAGAGGTGTCCAGTCATAGAATCACCCCCAGAGTGGGAAAAATGTCGTAGTCAGGCATCATGTCTACCTATTCACAGAAAAGGAAATATACCCCAGTGAAGAATAGATAATAAATAAGGAATGTGGGGTAAATATTCAACCAAAGAAGACACTTATTTAAGTAGAAAGTATATACCATAAAGTCTCTATTATCAGACCTAAACGGGACTGACCCGTTGTCAGATAAATGAAAAGTTAGATAATATGGAAAACAATGGTAATCCCTCAAACAATGCAGAAACAAAGGCAGTAAAAGCAGGGTCCCGGCCAGTGCGCTTTTTCTAGTGTAAAAGGTGCCGGTACTCAAATGCCAGGCCACCCTTCAGGGGTGGGATGATCACTGAGGGACACACCCCACAATGGCCAGACCCCCTGCAACCAGTCACACAATCTATGACAAGGCAGAATTGGTGTGTAGGGCCTGAACTCTTTCATTAAAACTTGGGGACCATAAGTCAATTTTGGCAGACAATGAAAAAGCTGCCGGTACTCAGTACCCCCAAGTACCCCCTCAAAAAAAGCCCTGGTCCTGGCTCACAATGGTGGTAAAAGTAAGGTCCTAGATTCGGAAAATGGAAAGAGAAGCTGTGTGACATCACCAGGGGAGTCTTTCGGATATGCCGGATGGTCGGATCAGCGAAGGTCAGATAATCGAGACTGTTCCATACGATGTAGGAAAAGTCTTTTTTTTTTTTTTAAGCTGTGGAAAAGCTAGATTAAAAGAGAGTCATTTGTGAAAGTGAAGGCTGGGTATTTACACTACGTCTGAAATTAATGCAGAGGAAATGTTTGGATGGAAAGAAGGAAGCAATGTCTGGCAGGGTGTGGATGGCATGGATATACACAAAGGAAGTGTTTATTACCTAAGATGGTGGAATGGAACGCTAAATTTGCTGGTGTCAAATAGCAGAAGGTCATGTCATGTCACTTCTGTCAATCATATTTGTAAGTCTGGCTGAGTGTGTAATAACAAGACTGTGTCGGTAAGCCCACGTGAACGAGGAAAATATATGCACAATGCTTCTGCTAGTTGGTTTGCTTCTTTTTGTCTAAGAAATTGTCATATTTTTAAAAAAAGGTTTACAGTGAGCCAATGTCTTTCACAGGATGATTGTTCATGGTTCTTCCAGGAAAAGGAAAAAAGGGATTTTATCAACTACCAAGGCTGAAAGATTTTTTACTATACATTAATAACCAACGTGAATCAATGTGCAGAGTAATTCAGAAGATATTGGTGTGAACTGACTGGTTGTGATTTGCTCCCCTTCTTAGCTATGACACAACGTTGTTGACATATGAGGACAAAATTCAGAGAAAGGTAACTGAGCAGGAGCATATCTTGCCTAGTTAATGCCCACTAACCAGGTCCTGGCCAGATTTTCATCAACACTTAATCAGATTTTGCCACTGATTATCTGGTGAGATTGCCTCTGTATCATCTGGTCAGTGCCAGGATAGTCTGGAGATGGAGCAAAAGTAAAGCCAGAAGTTATGTGGGCACTGGAGATGCTTTGCCAGTGCCAGGGTAGATATTAGAGCAAGTCAGACTGCTTAGCAGTGCTAACCTGTCCAATAGCTATCCAGGTAACGGCGCTGGCGGTACCTGAATAACTTACAGTGGCCACTGAAGACCTGGGCGTGGTCAGAGTGTAATAAGGACCCGCACGCTAGAACACCTGAAAAAGCTAAGTACTATCGGGTGTGGATTAAATGTACTAAGCAGTTTAGTAAAAATTTAGAAAATAACAAAAAAATGAAAAAATAAGAATGAACTGAATACGTTCAAGGAGTTTTTATGGCCAATGATGATGAAGTCCAGCCCCCGAAGCTTTAAGTCACGCTGGGGGCTTCTCGAGGCCTTTCCTCCGTAAGCAGTTTTTACTGTTTCAGGTAATATCTTGATAGACAGACATTTTTGATGCTTTTTCCTGCATTATCTCCTTACTTTTCTAGATAGATGTGTCAATGATTAAAGAGATTACCTCTTTTTTGAATTTATAGTTTGGGACCTGGATACTCAGCCAGATATGGCCCAATACTGACTATCTAGATATAAATCAGTACACAACAGCTAATATTTAAAAGAAAATGTTGACTTCCGTAGGCTGAATGTCGACCCAAGGATATTTAATTATCACATGTAATCTTTCTATGGATGGAAATGTGCATGAAAATTGACTACAGGGCCTGATGCTCTTAGGTGTAACCTGGGTCTCACCCTGTACTAGCTCCAGACCCGGCCCCCAAAAGAAACTCACACTTATTCAAACTTTATAGTATTCGTTCACTCTCAGACCAGTCGTACCAGGCACCTCCTTCCAATCCACGTACAGTCGAGCTGGGATGGGTAATGGTCCAGAATAGCAATCCAGGGATTTGGGACACACATTTCCAGTTTGGGGTTCCACTCAGCTCTCCAGTCCAGAAACCACAAGACACTCCAGTTGGCTTAATAACAAACTTCAACCTTTTTATTGTAACGTCTGCAACTGGCAAGCTCTCAATTCAGTGATCTTTACCACAGTCAATGATATAAACTCTTCTAAAAACACATCAGAATCAACACGTTCATATCTAAATCTGCGCTACCCAAGCTGCAAAGGACTTAAATACAAATCAACTTACGCATCCAGCTTTTCCTACATAAGCACACAATTGTGGAACGCACTACCAAAAGCCTTGAAAACGATGTACGACCACCTAAACTTCTGGTGGACTTTGGTCCTGAGGAACTGAGGAACCGAGTTGGATTCCCACTTCAGGCACAGGCAGATCCTTGTGACTCTGGGCAAGTCACTTAACCCTCCATTGCCCCATGTAAGCCGCATTGAGCCTGCCATGAGTGGGAAAGCGCGGGGTACAAATGTAACAAAAATAAAATAGATACTATTGGAGATTCTACATGGAATGTTGCTACTATGGATATTCTACATGGAATGTTGCTACTATTGGAGGTTCTACATGGAATGTTGCTATTCCACTAGCAACATTCCATGTAGAAGGCTGCGCAGGCTTCTGTTTCTGTGAGTCTGACGTCCTGCACGTACGTGCAGGACGTCAGACTCACAGAAGCAGAAGCCTGCGCGGCCACATTGGTGATCTGCAAGGGCCGACTTCTACATGGAATATTGCTAGTGGAATAGTAGAATCTCAAATAGTAGCAACAGTGGAGGAGTGGCCTAGTGCTAGGGTGGTGGACTTTGGTCCTGAGGAACTGAGTTTGATTCTCACTTCAGGCACAGGCAGCTCCTGGTAACTCTGGGCAAGTCACTTAACCCTCCATTGCCCCATGTAAGCCGCATTGAGCCTGCCATGAGTGGGAAAGCGCAGGGTACAAATATAACAAAAATACAATAGATACTATTGGAGATTCTACATGGAATGTTGCTACCATTGGAGATTCTACATGGAATGGAATGTTGCTACTATTGGAGATTCTACATGGAATGTTGCTATTCCACTAGCAACATTCCATGTAGAAGGCTATGCAGGCTTCTGTTTCTGTGAGTCTGACGTCCTGCACGTACGTGCAGGACGTCAGACTCACAGAAGCAGAAGCCTGTGCGGCCACATTGGTGATCTGCAAGAGCCGACTTCTACATGGAATGTTGCTAGTGGAACAGCAACATTCCATGTAGAATCTCAAATAGTAGCAACAGTGGAGGAGTGGCCTAGTGGTTAGGGTGGTGAACTTTGGTCCTGAGGAACTGAGTTCAATTCCCACTTCAGGCACAGGCAGCTCCTTGTGACTCTGGGCAAGTCACTTAACCCTCCATTGCTCCATGTAAGCTGCATTGAGCCTGCCATGAGTGGGAAAGCACGGGGTACAAATGTAACAAAAAAAAAAAAAAACTAACCTGTTCAAAAAGGCATACCCCACTGATCCAACATAAATGCCTGATCCCTGCAACACAATAAAACTAAAGTATGTAATGGACAAAACTCTTCTGATGTACATTTCCCTGATGTGGCCATGCCACATGAACTTTATCTTACCATAACATCACTTTGTATTTGTTCTTACCGGAGTCTGCAAATGCCTCTCCGGTACAATGTAAGCCACATTGAGCCTACAAATAGGTGGGAAAATGTGGGATAGAAATGTAACAAATAAATAAATAACTCAATGTCAATCTTCTGTCGTTCTGTGGGGAACGCCTTTACCACTGTACTTGTCAGGAATATTTACAGGGAGTGTTTCTTTCCAGGCTATTCACATATATACAGTTTCTCCACTTATGCCTATCCTGCAACCAGATGTAACCCCAGGGCTGTTTTCTCCTCCTCCAGATGCACTCCATTACCACCAGGCAGAGATCCCTTATGGCTGTTCTCCTTCGGCGGGTGTACCTCACAGGGCAGCACCCCGGCCTTAGGCAGGCTTCTTCCTGCCCTAAACCTCACTTGCAGGCCGGACTCCCCAATCCACCCAAAGTTCTTGCTCCTTCACCAGTTGTTGTAAATTGGACAACCGACCCTTGATTTTAACCCAAACTTAAGGTGGGCACTTCAGGATCCCCTATCTCCTTCTTCGGGTCACTTGGCAGGGGCTTGCAGGCAACTAAAGACCTTTTCCCGCTCTAATTCTTCTCTTTTATCTCCTCCCAGAGTTGTCGCTCTTCCCCACATGTTCACTATCTTTCTGCATTTTATTCCATACACACTCATAGTGGCGTAGCCACAGGTGGGCCTGGGTGGGCCAGGGCCCATCCACTTAGGGCTCAGGCCCACCCAACAGCAGCACACGTTTAGCGGTAGCTGGTGGAGATCCCAAGCTCTACCAGCTGAAGGCTTCCCCCCGATGGTAATGAAAACGCTACTCTCCACGATACTGGCACCTGTGCATGTTCAGTTTTCAGCGCATGCCTGCTGCAGACTGCCAAGGCGGAAAGAAGCATTTTCCTACCTGCTGAGATGTCTTTTGGTGGTGGTGGGGGAGAACATTTGGTGCCCACCCACTTCTTGCCTAGGCCCACCCAAAATCTGTTGTCTGGCTACGCCCCTGCACACTCCCTGTGGGCTGGGCTTCCTCCCACCCAGGGACCTCCCAGTCACTCCCCACAGTGGCTCTCTACCAAGGCTCACCCGTTCAGTAATCCCAACCTAACAAGGGATTACATTGGTATTATAATCATTCTGAAAAACTCAGTACATGAAGGTGTTTTTGTACTAGTGTTCAAACTAATGAACTGTTTTGATTACTTATGCATGAAAGTTTAGTATGAGGAGGGGCCGATTTTGCGAATTACAAAGGCCCGAAACACCAACATAGTTGAAAGTTTCAGGGTCCTTTGCATGTGTGTATTTCCTGGTCTGTGAAAAATGTAGTTTAGTTCTATCAGTTTCCAAGTTAAAAATGACAAAATGTCTAAAAAAAAAGTTGAAATTTTAACAGTGTGAGAAAATGGTTTGCTTTTTTTCTCCTAACACAGTTCTGAAAGGTGTGGTACAAATAATGAGCTGTCATGGACTGAAAGGGCAGTGCCTTGATATCCTCGGGACCGTGATGCTGAGAAAAACTAAGCAGAAGGAATTTGTAGAAAGTTTAACATTTTTATGTGAAATATGTAACAAAGCTTACACGAGAAGGTTGCTAGTTATTGGAAATTACAGAGAAGAAGAATTGTTCTCTTTGTTCAAACAGAAATATGAAACATTTCCAATAATGCTGTACTTTTAGGGAATAATTCTATAAAGCCTGTGTGCCAAAGACAAGTGTATAAATGCCATATGGGTGCATATATCGAGATTTACGCTTTCAGCACCTCTCTCAACCTGTAATTAAACTCTGGAATTTGTTGCGAGAGAATGTAGTAAAAGCAGTTAGCTTAGCGGGGTTTAAAAAAGGTTTGGATGGCTTCCTAAAGGAAAAGTCCATAGACCATTATTAAAATGGACTTGGGGAAATCCACTGCTTATTGTACTGTTTTGCGATCTTGCCAGGTACTTGTGACCTGGGTTGGCCACTGTTGGAAACAGGATGCTGGGCTTGATGGAACCTTCGGTCTGTCCCAGTATGGCAATATTTATGTACTTATGTACTTATTTATTTTATAAAGGAGAGTAATATGTGCATACATGGGCCATCACACAGAGAAATACAAACCTATGGGCATGATGCTGAACTAGGTGCCTACCATATATTTTGGAAGTATGTACCTATGACATCAGAAATGGGCACATGTATTTAAGTGGTCCTTTTACTATGCTGTGGTAAAAGGGGGCCTGCCCCAGCATCAGCATGTGTTTTTGACACACTCTGAGACCCCCATTTACTGCAACGGGTAAAAGGCTTCCTTTTTGCTGGAAAAGAAATGGCCATGCGGTAAGTGAAACCACTTGCCGCACGGCCATTTTGGGGGGAGCACTTACCGCCACCCATTGAGTTGGCAGAAAGGGCTCATGCGCTAAGCCGTTGGTAACATGTTGGCTGTGCAAAAATCCAAGTATTCTATAACACCACACCTAATTTCTAGGAATGCTCCTGACCTGCCCATGCCCCACCCCCCTTTGAATTGCCCGCTATGAAATCTAGACATGCATGTCCTAGAATAGGGCATAGCAGGCAGATGCATGCATGATTCCTAATTAGTGCCAATTAGCTCCAATGATCGTTAGCACCTAATTGACTCATTCGGTGGTTCCCATACCTGATCCTGAAGGAACCTCAGCCAATCAGGTTTTTGAGATATCCACAATGAATATTTATGAGAGAGATTTGAATGCAGCTGAGGCAGTGCATTTAAATATCTTTCACGAATATTCATTGACTATAATATAGTCCCACAACCATAAATCATCTTCAAACATTTATTATATATTGCAAAATATTTAAAATCTCATATCCACCATTACATCATTATAGCGCTGTCTATATGCATATTCCCCTCTACAAATTAGCACTACACAGATAACCTATTTAACAGCATGTGACCCCCACATCCTCCTACTCAGAAATATAACCAACTCTCATCATACAGCGATGCCCATCAAATCACATCGCAAATGTCAAGATGTGATATCAACTGTCCACATACTGTTCCGTAATTGGCATAACCATGTGTTATCCAGCCAAAACTCCACCTCTTCATAAACTGAATGGATCAAATAAACATATCAAAATACTTCCAAGGTTCCAGGTGCAGTCCAAAGTCATGCTATTGATGTTGCGACTGAAATGCGCTCTTTCCCGATAGAATCCACGTAGGCAATGGTTCATGCACATGCCCTAAGGGGACAAGAGTATGCAGTATATGTACGTAGTACACATTCTAAGAAGAAGAGACACTATCACTGGCAGGCAACCTTTGTTTCAAATGGCAGATCATCCCTATCAATGATACCTAAGCCTCAAAGAACTTGACTTTTGGTAGCTAGTGCAGAGATTACTGGTTAGTTCTGGAAATTATTTTGAGAGTTAATCTTCTTCTTTATACTTTACCCTGTACCTCATCTCACACATTTGTCCTCTATTAATTTTCTTTTTACCTTCTGACAAGGTTATAGTGAAACATTAGCGTACCTGAAAAAAAGGTGAGCAAATTATATAAACCTCTGGACACTAGATACCATGCCCATTCCAATTGTTGGATGTTCGAACACTCCAATAAGTAGGTGTTCTTTCAGGCTGGGCCTCTGCTTTCCTCTTAGTGATGTGTTGTAATGAGTTTTAGACGTATAGATCTAGAAATGGCGACCGAATTGGAGGAGTAGCTTAGTGGTTAGAGCACCAGTCTTGACATCCAGAGGGGGCCAGTTCAAATCCCACTGCTACTCCTTATGATCTTGGGCAGGTCACTTAATCCTCCATTGCCTCAGGTACAAAATTAGATAGTGAGGGACAAAGAAATACCCAGTGTACCTGAATAAAACTCACCTTGATCTACTACTGAAAAAGATGTCAGCACATCCAACATTTTAATAATAATAATTAAATTGGGAAGGGGAAGCTGCCCAGATGCAGGTGATCAGGAGCAGCCAGAGAAGCACATGCAGAATATATGTTTCTGTGGTAACAGCAGTTAGCATATCTGGTTTTAAAAAAGGTTTGGACAAATTCCTGGAGGAAAAGTCCATTGTCTGCTATTGAGTCAGACATGGGAAGAAACTGCTTGTTCTGGCTACCCTTATGTTCTAGGATGGAATACAAGTAAGCTGGATCTTTAATGCGTGGAACTCCAATGTGTAAAAAATGCCAGCCTGTAGCATTTTCGGTTACTCCCTGAAATAGCTGTAAGGGTGCATATGTATAAAAACTGTGAGGCTGGCTTTTTGTGTATTTTGGCCTTAGTGTAGCAATTGGCTACCAACATGTCAATGCATTAGATTTAAGATGGTATGTTTAGTTTTGAAATCACTTTTTGGATCAAATGCGGAAGATTGGTGGATTTGTTTGTTATTTCCTCTTCTAGGAGAAATCTCTGCTTCCATTGTACTTTTACACTAGGTTTTCCTACAAAGAAAAACGTCAGGTTGAAATCAATTCTTGAAAATTCTTTCGCTCTTCAGAGGGCATGTTATTGGAACTCAAGGCCTGTTAATTTGAAATTTCTGCCTTCATATTTAGCTTTTAGGAAGATGCTAAAGACTTATTTATATGAATTTTAGTATATGAGTTTAAATTAGTAAATTGTACTGTTTTGTGATTTTGTCATTCTCTCTTGTAGAGATTTCTTGCTTTGTGAACTGCTACGAATCCTTATTTTGGAATAACGGTCAGAATAAAAGACCTGGATAGAATAGAATAGAATGTGTGCATTTTCAAAGCATTCAAAGCATTAATACACTCAATGTATAAATAAACTCTGGAATTCATTGCCACAGAATATGGTAAAGGCAGTTAGCTTAGCGGGGTTTAAAAAAAGGTTTGGACGGCTTCCTAAAGGAAAAGTCCATAGACCATTATTAAAATGGACTTGGGGAAAATCCACTGCTTATTTCTGGGATAAGCAGCATAAAATGTATTGAGCTTTTTTGGGATCTCGCCAAGTATTTGTGACCTGGATTGGCCATTGTTGGAAACAGGATGCTGGGCTTGATGGACCTTTGGTCTGTCCCATTGTGGCAATACTTATGTATTTAACTATGATCTACCTATAAGCTGTTTGACTGCTACCTGATACCACAAGCAACTAGTCCTGTTTCTGACCACATATGTGCTTGTCCTATATCCTTCAGTCGATCAGACCTACTTGTTTTAGTTCTGGCTTGACTCAATTTCATCTAGGTGTTGATGGTTCTGACTACCTTCTGCCACTGTTTTATAAATCAGCAAGCATGGAATGAGGTGAAGGGCAGGCCAGAGCATTAGCTCTGGAATATGATCCCTTGGATAGTCAGGCAAGCCTGCAACCAGCATTTTACAAAGGCATCAAGTTCCAGGACAAAATTTGCACTTTTTTCAGACCACCTGAGTGGTACTGAGTGGCACCACCCGAACTCTCATCCACGCTCTCATTACCTCTCGCCTTGACTACTGTAACCTACTGCTCACTGGCCTCCCACTTAACCACTTATCCCCCCTTCAATCCGTTCAGAACTCTGCTGCACGTCTTATATTCTGCCAGAACCGATATACTCATATCACCCCTCTCCTCAGGTCACTTCACTGGCTTCCGATCAGATACCGCATTCAGTTCAAGCTTCTCCTTCTTACCTACAAATGCACTCAGTATGCAGCCCCTCAGTACCTCTCTACCCTCATCTCCCCTTACGTTCCCGCACGAAACCTCCGCTCACAGGACAAATCCCTCCTCTCAGTACCCTTCTCCACCACCGCCAACTCCAGGCTCCGCCCATTCTGCCTCGCCTCACCCTATGCTTGGAATAAACTTCCAGAGCCCTTACGCCAAGCCCCCTCCCTACCCATCTTCAAATCCTTACTCAAAGCCCACCTCTGCAATGTTGCTTTCGGCACCTAACCTCTATACCTTTCAGGAAATCTTGACTGCCCCAATTTGATGACCCCTACTTGACTAACTGTACATTTGTCCTTTAGATTGTAAGCTCTTTGAGCAGGGACTGTCCTTCTATGTTGAATTGTACAGTGCTGCGTAACCCTAGTAGCGCTTTAGAAATGTTAAATAGTAGTAGTAGTAGTAGTACTTGAACACTGGCAAAAATGAAAGCTGGCTCCTGGCTGTTCAGCTGCACTTTATGTATACCATTTGACCTTATTTGTGGGCCTACTAGCGACATTAGAATTAAACTTTCCTAGACACAAAGAAGGTAATTCTGTAGCACTGTGCCTATATATAAGTACCCAGAGAGTGCCTGATAGGTATATATTCTATAAGAGAAAGTAGGTGCCTACTTTCTTCTATAGAATTCTAACATAACTGAGTATACTCACAAATATGGACTTAGGCGCAAGCATTTATTACCGCCATACAGCAAAATATTTATTTATTTATTTGTAGCGTTTATATCCCACATTTTCCCACCTATTTGCAGGCTCAATGTGGCTTACATTGTTCCGTAATGGTGATCACCAATTCCGGAAAAGAGAAAATACATAGCTAAGATGGAGGTGACAGAGTGGATTAAATATGGCTGCTTGAACCCTAGCAGTAGTACCAGATGATAGGGGTCTCTGGCACAATTTTTGAACCCAGCACTGGCAGGGACAGGTGCAACTGGGGGCAGTTTCTGCATGGAACCCTATAGACCCCCAAGGATGCCTTAGGTAGGCTCTGGGGTCCTACAGGAGATCGAGGAGGTGTAGGCATTTGTCTTCAAGGGATGGGGGTGGGAGGGTGTGACTTGGCTTGATACATTAATGTGTCTTGGGTGCAGCGGGAATGCAGGGGTATCTTTGAGGGGAGGCGGTGTCTTCAGGGAAGAGAAGGATCAGTTCTGGTGTTGCATACCAGCCCCTTTAACATGCCACTTTGGATCATAAAACCATGAATGTCCCCTGATCTTTGTAGTTTTTGAAAGAGTGAAAAGTCGATTCACTTCTACCTGTTTTACACCACTCAGGATTTTATAGACCTCAATCATATCCCCCTCAGCTGTCTCTTTTCCAAGATGAAGAGCCCTAACCTCTTTAGTCTTTCCTCATATGGGAGGTGTTCCATCCCCTTTATCATTTTGGTCGCTCTTGGAACCTTTTCTAATCCTGCTACATTTTTTGAGATATTGCAACCAGAATTGAATACAATACTCAAGGTCAGGTTGCACCATGGAGCAATACAGAGGCATTATAGTATTCTTGGTCTTATTTTGCATCCCTTTCCTAATAATTTTATAAAATTATTTACGGTGAGGCACCTGGATAAATGACAGACCTTATTGACCTGCCAACCAGAAACACCACAAAATCTGCACACCTCCACTACCCAAACAACAAAGGACTCAAATACAAATCCACTTATGCATCCTGCTTTTGCCACTTAAGCGCACAACTATGGAACGCACTACCAAAAATAGTAAAAACTATGCCAGACCACCTTAAATTCTGGAAAGCACTAAAAACAGACTTGTTCAAAAGAGCATACCCCACCGACCCAACATAAAAATGCATGGCCACCTGCCACACAGATGTAACCAAAGAACATAATGGACATTACCTGACTCCTCCTCCCTCCCTCCCTCCCTAAATTCCCCCCAATTGTACCTACCATACATGTACCTTATCTACCACAATATCACCTTGTATTCATTCACACCATGTATTTGTTCAGACCGGAATCGGCTAATGCCGTTAACGGTAATATGTAAGCCACATTGAGCCTGCAAAAAGGTGGGAAAATGTGGGATACAAATGCAACAAATAAATAAATAAATGTGTTAACAGCCTGATGAATAATGAAGCTTGCAAGGATGATTGAAAGCTTTGTTATTCATGTACCATGGGAGTCGCTAACCTGTACCACTGAGATACAACAGGTTAAAGACTCCCATGGTAAACTAAGGTGCACTAAAAGGCCAACTTTCTACTGCAACTTAACAACTATCCCCCTTAATATAGCCACCTGGTGATTTTGCTGTTCAGCAGGATGAAAGTTTCATGGGATCTTGGCCCCCATGTCTAAATCCCAAAGATGCAACTTCTGTGGTGTTTTCTTATGGTAGGCAAATATATTTACAATGTGCACAGAGCCGTTTCATATAGTACTGAAAGGTTGCAAGCATTTCTGTCTGCATTAAAAGGTCAATGGAGACGTCATTAAATGAGAAGGATTATAATGTTAACAAATGCAATATGTCATCAACAATCAATTTAAAATCAAAATAACCTTAAAATATCATGGCATAATTTTTTTTTTTTTTTTACAGGTTAGGGGTCATATTATTGCCCTTTAAAAACTTCAGGGCAGGCAATTTTATATTGACTGGGAAATGGGTAGTGGATATTTGTTTAGTTGTCTTCTTGTGCTCTTTTCCTGTGACGTCACTGTTTTAGCTTTAAAAGGCATTTCTAATGCTATAACAAAACATCCTCATGAATAACAAAGCCAATGTGATTTATTATACATGGAGGATAATTTAGAACTGGCTGCATAAGCAGATGTGACTGGTGTATGTGTAAATAGTGAAAATTTCTGAAAGGGAAGGTGCTAGAACAGTGGTTGTCAACTCAGTCCTCGTGACACATCTAGCCAGTCAGGTTTTCAGAATATCCACGTTGAATATGCATGAGATAGATTTGTATACAATGGAGACAGTGCATGCAAAGGTTTTCATGTATATTCATTGTTTCACACACATGGCTAGGTGAACCAAGTACCAACATAGTAAAATAGTAAATAACGGCAGATAAAGACCTGTACAGTCCATCCAGTCTATCCAACAAGATAAACTCATTTACATGGTATGTGATACTTTATATGTATACCCGAGTTTGATTTGTCCTTGCCTTTCTCAGGGCACAGACCATGCACTGTTCTTGTACTAAGTTCTGGAGCTAATGTCGAAGCCCCTTAAAATTTACACTCCAGGACATCCCTATCTATTCAGTCACAATCAGGACATCGACCGTAGAAGTCTGCCCAGCTCCCATTTTGTTTCCCAATTACCGAAGTCGTCACCCAATCTCCGCTAAGATTCTGTGGAACCATTCCTTCTAAACAGGATTCCTTTGTGTTTATCCCACGCATGTTTGAATTCCATTACTGTTTTCATCTCCACCTCCTCCCGCGGGAGGTCATTCCACATATCCACCACCCTCTCCGTGAAAAAATACTTCCTGGCATTAGTCCTGAGTCTGCCCCCCTTTCAACCTCAATTCATGTCCTCTAGTTCTACCACCTTCCCATCTCCGAAAAAGGTTCATTTGTGGATTAATACCTTTCAAATATTTGAACGTCTGTATCATATCACCCCTGTTTCTCCTTTCCTCTAAGGTATACATGATCAGGTCAGCAAGTCTCTCCTCGTACGGTTTGCAACGCAAATCCCATACCATTTTTGTAGCTTTTCTTTGCACCACTTCCAGTCTGTTTACATCTTTAGCAAGATACGGCCTCCAAAACTTAGATTGTGATCCCTCTAGGACGGAGAAAGTACCTGCATATAATTTGTACTGCGCTGCCGTCTAGGTGCACTATAGAAATGATTAGTAGTAGTATCAAGTGATGTGCGTATTTTATAGTGTTCAATAATCTATGTGTGTAACTGGGAGACACACCCATAGCCCATCCACGCTCTACTCATATGTATACCCTTTTGCGGCTAGGTGCTATAGCACTTAGGTACTACCTTATAGAATAGTGCCCAGTGCAGAGGGGCATTTTCGATATGACGTCTAAGTCCAACTTTGGATGTTTTACAAAAAACGTCCAAAATCTGAATAGAAAAGAAGGCCATTTTCAAAAAAAAGAAAAACATCTTTTTTTTTTTTTAAATACTGTTTTGAACAAAAAGGTTTTGTGATGTGGACATCTTGTTTTTTGGTCCATTTTCAAAAAAATAAAGTTCAAGTACAAAACACACAAAATCAAGTCATTGGGATGTAGGAGGAGCCAACAATTTTAGTAGACTGGTCCCTCAGACGTCCCAGAAGATAAATGGGGCACCTACATCAAAAACATGCTCCCTGTTGCTCCCTTATTTTGTCTGCTGAGCCCCCCAAAACCCACTACCCCCAACTGTACACCACCACAATAGCCCTTATGGGTGAAGGGGACACCTGTATGTGGATACAATGGGTTTCTGGTGAGTTTTGGAGGGCTCACAGTTTCTACCACAAATGTGACAGGTAGAAGGAGATAGGGACCTGAGTCCCCCAAGCCATGGTGCACTGCACTAACCACTATACTACTCCAGGGACCTGCATGCTGCTGTAATAGACCTGGCTCTAACATCTGAGGCTATCATAGAGGCTGGGAAGTCATATTTTTGTTCACATTTCTAGGTGGTAGGAGGGGGGTATTGGGGAATCACCCCTGATTCCCTCCATTGGCCATTTGCAGCACCCTTTTGTGCCTTATTTATTATAAAAACAGGTCTAGCTCAAAACGTCTTAGTTTTAGTCCTGGGCGGTTTTGTTTGATTCCATTATGGCTGTACAAATCCCACCCTTAACACACCCCTGACACGCTCCTTTGTGTTTTGAATGCCGGAGGAGAGATTGCAGAAGGAACAAACGTTCTGGAAGAAATATTTGCCTCCCAGGAAGAGAAAGATCTTGAGAGAGTTTTGCCTGGACAATTACCGACTAGTAATTCATTTTTACCACTTAAACCAGCAATAATAACTCTGGACTCGATTTGGGAGGCCCTAGTAGGACTTGGAAACTCTTTCACACAGAGACTGTTAATGGTGTCCCACGCTAACAAATTACCACTGGAAAAGATTACTAATTTGGAAACAAGGATGATTAATAATGAGAAAACTTTAACATCAAATACTGAAACTTAAAAAACATGTCAGCAGTTACAAACTAATTTGATAAAGGAAAATATTTTTACAACAACAAAAAGTTGAGAATTTAGAAAAACAATTAAGAATTAAGACTCTTAGGTTAATTAATTTTCCAAAAATTTCGGTCGGTGGCTCCACTAATAACATTTAAAAAGTATCTTTCAGAAATTTTAAAAATTCCTGAACAAGCATATCCACCTGTTTCAAAAATTTATTACTTACCTCCATATAAAAAAAAGAAGAAGAAAAAAAGCAGGAATGGATCAGAATGAATGTGGAACAGAAACTTCCTTTGATGTTTTGAATTTGACACAAATGATTCAAGAAGAAGAGAAGGGGACACCAGCTACTTTGATAGTCTCTTTTGTTTTAGAACCTGATCGAGATTGGGTGCTTAAACAATTTTTTCGTCATAGAGATGAACTCTTGATGAATAATAAAATCAGGATTTTTCCTGATATTGCGAGAATAACACAAAAGAGACGACAAGCTTTTTTAAAGCTTCGTGCTAGAGTTCTACAGTTGGGAGGACTATATTGGTTAAATTTTCCTTGTAAATGTGTCTTAAAAATTAACTCAGTCAAATATATATTTTATGATCCTTCCCACCTGAGTGCATCTCTAGATTCCAAGATGAGTGTCACTCCTAAGCAAGAACTAGTAGCTCCCCAGAAACGCCACAAGATCATCCCACAAATTTCTCAACCTGCACTTCCCCAGCTGTAAAGGGCTAAAATACAAGTTGATGCATGCCACTACCTTCTCTTACATGAGCACGCAGTTATGGAATGCATTACCTACAGACCTGAAAACAATCGACGAAACAACTATCTTTCGCAAATCTCTGAAGACATATTTCTTCAACAAAGCCTACAATGAGAACCGATAGCCTGACTAATCCACCTCACCAACCCACTCAGTTATGAAAGCCCACCTTCTATACCTACCCCAATTACTCCCTTCTTTCTTCCTTTACTTAATCTCTGCACATTACTAAATGTATCTGATATCCTGGAACGACAATGTTAACAAACCTATGTAAGCCACATTGAGCCTGCAAATAGGTGGGAAAATGTGGGATACAAATGCAATAAATAAATAAATAAAATCTACATCCACTCCGTAATAAGGAATTAGACCCATTAGCGTATTTTCGTTTTCCAGATATGTTGGCAATATTTTCTTTAAAAAGTGTGTTTTAATGTATTGCCTGGATAATAATGTATAATTTGATTTCACGAAATTGTACCTTGTTTTTGTCTCCTTAATTGTGGACTGGAAATGGATATGATCAGAAACGTATTTTTTTTCCTATTTTTTGATACGATTTGTAATATGTATAATCGGTTCCATTTTTTCATCACAAGAGATTTCTTGTCATTATTGTTAATACTTATAAATTTTTAAAAAAAACATGTAATGTTAGTCAAATAAAAAAGGTATCATCTTATTTTCTTTTCTCTGTTTTATTTTATTCTATATCTATTGACCACAACATTTTTGAAAGCAGCATTGGAAGCTGTATATGTCTCTGTGTTAGTCTGCACTTTTGTCATGCAAGTGTTTGATGAGGTGTTACCCTAGTAGCGTCTAATTAATTGGCAATGATGAAGAATAGGAACACGGTTAAAGTAAATTCGCAAATGGAAAAACAGGCAACTGCAGCAGCAAAACAGGAGTCAATGAAATAATTCCCCAGTGTGGAACAGCTCTGGCCTGTGGCACACTTTAAATTTCAAAAATGTGATCATTATTTCATAAAGATTTATTTCCATCCCGCCCTGAGGGACCTTTTAAATGCACCTTTGCTGGGAATCTGGAGATAGGGTCGTGACCTTTCTCTGCCTTTCTCTAGCTTTGGCCAGCATTATGTAGAAAATCAATGTGTTTATTGACGTCCGTCCTTTGAGGATCATATAAGTTGAGGGTACTTGTTCCGAGCAAAAAAGGAGGCATAAGAAGAAAGAAAAAGTAGTTATCTCTCCTCATGGTGAATGACTATTCTGCAGTGGTAAGGATAGTTTCTTTCCATGCACTCACAGAAAACTGAAAGGTATAGCACATCACAAATGGTTGAAATATATGTTACCCGATTCTCAGTACATTTTGTCTAGCAAAAAAGGTGCTGGTACACAAATGCCAGGCCACCCTTCAGGGGTGGAGTGATCATTGAGGGACCCACCCTACAATAGCCAGGACCCCTGCAACCAGTCATAGAATCTATGACAAGGCAGAATGTGTTTGTAGAACCTGAGCTCTTTCATTAAAATATGAGACCCATGGGTCAAGTTTAGCAGACAGTGGAAAAGGTGTGGGTACTCGGTGGAGGAGTGGCCTAGTGGTTAGGGTGGTGGACTTTGGTCCTGGGGAACTGAGGAACTGAGTTTGATTCCCACTTCAGGCACAGGCAGCTCCTTGTGACTCTGGGCAAGTCACTTAACCCTCCATTGCCCCATGTAAGCCGCATTGAGCCTGTCATGAGTGGGAAAGCGCGGGGTACAAATGTAACAAAAATAAAATAGATACTATTGGAGATTCTACATGGAATGTTGCTACTATTGGAGATTCCACATGGAATGTTGCTACTCTTGGAGATTCTACATGGAATGTTGCTACTATTGGAGATTCCACATGGAATGTTGCTATTCTACTAGCAACATTCCATGTAGAAGGCTGCGCAGGCTTCTGTTTCTGTGAGTCTGACGTCCTGCACGTACGTGCAGGACATCAGACTCACAGAAGCAGAAGCCTGCGCGGCCACATTGGTGATCTGCAAGGGCCGACTTCTAGTGGAATAGCAACATTCCATGTAGAATCTCAAATAGTAGCAACAGTGGAGGAGTGGCCTAGTGGTTAGGGTGGTGGACTTTGGTCCTGGGAAACTGAGGAACTGAGTTCAATTCCCACTTCAGGCACAGGCAGCTCCTTGTGACTCTGGGCAAGTCACTTAACCCTCCATTGCCTGCTGCATTGAGCCTGTCATGAGTGGGAAAAAGTGCAGGGTACAAATGTAACAACAAAAAAAAAGTACCCCCTCAAAAAAGGCCCTGCCGATTCTAAGAGTTCTTAGGAAAATGCAGATAAGTAATTTTTAAATATTTAGGGTTATTCCTTGCTAAAGATGCATTAGTGGGCCAGGGGATTCTCCTTGATACTCACAGTTTACAAAGCAATTTCAGCACTCATTAGAGCACTCACAGCATTAAAGTTATCCCGGGTAAGTTTAAGCAGACATTTTAGTGGACATCCTACTGCTGATAACTTTAAGCCTGCTGTTTGCATGACCCATTTTAAGTGGACAAAGATGGCTTTAATTTAGTCATATCTGGTATAACTATACTTCTGGAATACCCTGAGCCCTTAAATGCATAAATTATGTTTGGTCTTACCCAGTCATCAGGGGAAAGTCTAGAAAAGGAGGATTTTCAAAAGCAAAGATTTGGGGCTAGAGTTACAAATGTGCATTAAGGGAATAAAGTTCATTATTGGCCAAAAAGTGTGCTATATACCCTTAATGTACGATTGTTTAGTTTAATCCATGTTAAGTAATGAGATGCATCACTTGCAAATATATTCAAAGCAACTCATTATTATCAAAATGAATGATACAAATTCCCGAACCGTATTATTGAAAAAGATGGCTGGCCATCTTTCGTTTCGATAATACGGTTGGGGCCGGCCAAATGTCAGAGATGGCAGGGTTTGAGATGGCCGACATCGGTTTTCGCCGATAATGGAAACCGAGGCCGGCCATCTCAAACCCGGCCAAATCCAAGGCATTTGGTCGTGAGAGGAGCCAGCATTTGTAGTGCACTGGTCCCCCTCACATGCCAGGACATCAACCGGGCACCCTAGGGGGCACTGCAGTGGACTTCAAAAATTGCTCCCAGATGCATACCTCCCTTACCTTGGGTGCTGAGCCCCACAAATCCCCTCCAAAACACACTACCCACAACCGCACACCACTACCATTGCCCTTAGGGGTGAAGGGGGGCACCTACATTTGGGTACAGTGCTGTCATGGAGCTGGGTATGACATTTGAGGCTGGCATAGAAGCTGGCAAAAAAATGTTTTGTTTTGTTTTTTTTGGGAGGGAGGTGGTTGGTGACCACTGGGGAAGTAAGGGGAGGTCATCCCCCATTCCCTCCGGTTGTCAGTTGGGGCACCTTTTTGAGGCTTGGTCGTGAAAAAAAAGGGACCAAGTAAAGTCGGCCAACACTCGTCAGGGCCAGCTTTCTTTTTTCCATTATCGGGCGAAGCCGGCCATCTCTTAAGCATGCCCCCGTCCCACCTTCTGTACCCTGCCAACACGCCCCCTTGAAGTTTGGCCAGCTCCACGACATACTGCAGTTGAGGCCGGCCAAAATCGGCTTTCAATTATGCCGATTTCGCCGGACTTGAGAGATGGCCGGCCATCTCCCAATTTGTGTCAGAAGATGGCCGGCCTTCTCTTTCGAAAATAAGCTGGATAGGCACCTACGCGGCTTAGTAAAAGGGCCCCTATATTCCTGTGGAGTACAAAAAGTATGAAAAGGAAAAGGCCTCAGCACCCACACCTCCACCCGACAAACGCTTACTGGGTAGAATGGACTTTAACAGGGTCAAATCTCTTCACGGGCATTAAAAAAACCCTTCATACAAAATATTGTTGAAACTCCACAGAATATTCAATTTAAATGGATCCACCTCAAAACGTAGCAAACAAAACAAAAAAGCAAGCACTTAGCTTTTAACTTAGCTGAAGTCAATCACACCTACTAAGGCCAGAGTTTCACTATAATCAGCTGTCTCAAGGCATGAACAACCAATCTACAAAAATTAAAAATAAAAGTTTGAAGATATATTTCGAAAGTTTGAAGTCAACAGCATAAGAAAAATGAAAATGAATACGCAGGAGGCTTTTGGTCAATGATTACACAACGGTCCTTTGAGTACTAAATCAATTAGGTGTATGATCACCGTGTACTCTGATTCATTTGAGGTCTTTCCCTCCTTGCTATTTTTGAGTGATTTGAGTGTTAGAAGGGCTTTTCCACAGTATTGCGTTAGAAGTAATTCGGAGGTTCTGTGGTGCAGTTTCTTTATGAGGTATTTCTGAACACACATGTGTAAGCAGGGCTGAATTAAGGCCAACTGATGATACCCCTTGGCAGGGCCGCTGAGACACTGGGCCGGGCCTGGGGCAAGGCCACCCCCAGGGCCCCGCCCCTGCCGCCCTCGCCGCCTCCCCCCAGAGGTTGCTGCCGCCGGTCCCCCCTCCACCCCCTCCCGAGGTCGCCGTCGCCGCTCCCCCCCTCCACCCCCCCCTAAGGTCGCCGCAGCCACTGCTCCCCCCCTCCGTCCCCCACCGGGCCGGGCCCCCTGCATTGAAATCGCAGTCTCACCTCCGTGAAAGCAGCGCTGCAGGCAGCAGATCACCTCCCTTCGGGCCTCCTTCCCTCTTTGTGTCCCGCCCTCACGGAAGTAACATCAGACGAGGGCGGGACACAGGGAGGAAAGGAGGCCCGAAGGGAGGTGATCTGCTGCCTGCAGCACTGCTTTCACGGAGATGTGACTGCGATTTCAATGCAGGGGGCAGACGGTCGACGACGGAGGGTGGATGGAACTGTGGCGCCGGGCCCCCCTTGGAGGCCCGGGCCAGGGGAATTTTGCTAAGCCCCTTGGCCCTTCCATTGCTTAACTGACAAGATATTAAGACTCAATTAGTGCTCAGAAATATCATTATTGTACAAAACAAAACATTGTATATATAAGGATTAGAAAAGCATTGAAATTCTTGTTGGATAATGGGTGTGGCAGATGGCAATGAAAGAGTTAAGGGCATGATAGCTAGGGGAAAAAAAAACTCTGTGGTGCACCCCTTCCTTTGATGCCCTAAGCATGAGCTTCCTTTGATTAATAGTTAATCCAGGACTGTGTGTAAGTGCGGACACATACGTAGATGTGAATGTGCCATTATAGAAATCTGCACGGCTATATGTAGTCAATTAAGTACAGATACTGGAATCATTCAGCAGAATCAATTTGGGAGCAGGGGAAAATGGGATGAATAAGTGGTCAACCTCCCCTAATCCCTCCTGTAGTTTGCTGCCCAAAACTAACACTTTCAGAAAACCTAAATGTCCTCGGGTGCAGCAGTAAATCCATGCAGTCAGAGCAGCGGGCACAGCCATGCCTCCCCCTTCTAAGAAAAGGAAAACATATATTTTGCCCCCCCCCCCTCTAAGAAAAGGAAAACATATATTTTGCCCCTGCTTAAGCCTCACTCTAACCATGCCCAAGCCACACCCACTTGTCACGTATATGTATTTGCGATTTGCATATGTAAATCCCAGATTTCTAAAATTAGGGTGTGTACATTTATGTGATATGCACATGTAAATGCAACTATTCACATATGCAAATCACAAATGGAGCTTCTAAAATAACCACCAATACATTTGTAGTTTACTGAGGGGTCCTTTTACTAAGGTGCGCTGAAAAATGGCTTGCGGTAGTGTAGGTGCGGGTTTTGGGCGCACACCAATCCATTTTTCAGCGCACCTGTAAAAAAGGCCTTTTAAAAATTTTTGCCAAAAATGGACGTGCGGCAAAATCAAAACTGCCGCACATCCATTTTGGGTCTGCAACCTTAACACCAGCCATTGACCTAGCGGTAAAGTCTCGTGCAGTTACCGGGAGGTAATGACCTATGCGCGTCAAGTGCCACTTAGCGCGTGTCCGATACGTGTATCCGAAAATAAAAATTAATTTTCCAGCCGCGCTTATCGGACATGCACCAAAAATGAAATTACCACGAGAGCCACGCGGTAATTCCATTTTGGCATTCATTGGGCATGTGTAGGGGATTACTCGGAGATTATCCTAATTCAAAAGCACTTTATAATAATCTGGATTCTGTATATCTTCCTCTTCAGCTATCAGAAAACAATCCATGACTCTGGATAGTGAGCCCAGTAGGGACAGAGAAAGTACCTACATAGAATAAGTAAGCCATTTTGGTTGCATGACAAAAAGGCGGTATATCGATTCCATGACCCTTCACCCTTTACTCTTCCTTTCTGTATAAGACTGAAAGTAAATATGCTGTTCAGGCCTCTACTAATCACTGATTTATTCAATACCACTATGTTTCATTTTGAATTTTAAAAGGGTGCATTATGCAACAAAGCAGACATGAACGATTCTGACAGCAGGAACTCTTAACTGCTGACAGGATACATAAAGAACTATTCATAGAATGGTTTAAGGTAAAGATTCTATGACATTTATTTTTCCTACTGCAAAAACAATTTAGGAAAACCTACTTGAGCATATTTTATTACATTTAAATTTCAAAAATGTGTCTTTCTTTCAAAGCAGCAAAGTCACTTTCCTCTTCCATCTCTCTCTCACACTTTCCCTTATTCTGTACCACTTTAGGAATCTTGAATGAAAAGCCTTCAGTTTAGAAAATGATTCCTGTTTTTTTTTTTTTTTTCTTTTGCAAAGCTGTCTTGAGGTTGGGCTCGTGGTCCACAGGCCAAGCTATATGGATGGAGCCGATACCATTTCAGATGGAGGGCTCTAGTTTCACAGAGTGATAAGGACATGACAAGCCACAACAACCACGCTAAAATATGATATTGAGACCAGCCCAGTCTTAAATATGCTTACTTGTGGTGGAAGAAAAGGTGTAGAATGGTATTAGATAAATCCCTTTATGACATCAGCAGAGAGAGAGATAATGGAGATTATTAAAGGGGTAACCCGATAGCCACACTAATCCACTTTACAACCCACTCAATTAAGAAAGCCCACCTACTATAATTACCCTAATCATTCCCTTCCTTCCTCTTTCTTCCCTTACTTAATCTCTGCACAGTACTAAATATATCTCTTATCCTGTAATGACAATGTTAACAAAACTATCGTAAGCCACATTCAGCCTACAAATGGGTGGGATAATGTGGGATACAAATGCAATAAATAAATAAATAAATGAAAATCAACTGTTACAACTATAGAATACAGGCAGTTTGTAATCAAAGTTTTGTGCATTAAGAGTTAAAAGTTTAGGACCCCTTTTAAAAGGGGGCCTGCGGTAGTGCCAGCACGTGTTTTTGACGCACACCAAGACTTCCTTTTACCACAGCAGGGAAAAAGGCTGGGTTTTTTAAAAGGAAATGGCCGTGTGCTAATCACATGGCTTTGGCGTACAACCTTCTCTATTTAGGTGACGGTAAAGACTCCTGTGCTAACCCGCCAGTAACTGGGCAGCTCAGAATTTGAGCGGTGGTAGCTGTACTGCCACTTTGAAAAAGGGCCCCTTCATTTTCTTTTGAAAATGGTCTTGTGCTTACCATTCTCCCCTTCCTTTCCTCCTGCCCACCACCTCCATAGCAATCTTTGGGACTCTTTTACAAAGCAGCGGTACAGCTACCACCACTTTACCGCGTGCCAAATCGGTGCTACTGCCGGGCTAACGCAGGAGCCCAGTGGTAGTTCCCACCCCCAGCACGTGCCATTTTTTGTGCTACAAAAATATTTCATATTTTTCTAATTCCGGGTTAGTGCAGGAGCCCTTACCATCGCCTGAATCCCTGTGATTAGCGCATGGCCATTTCATTTTTTAAAAAACAACCAGCCTTTTACCCACTGCGGTAAAAGGGGGCCTTGAAGCTCATCAAAAACACACACCGACGTTACTGCAGGCCCCTTTTCACTATAGCTTGGTAAAGGGGGCCCTTTGTGGGGAACTGAGTTCGATTCCCACTGCAGCTCCTTGTGACTCTGGGCAAGTCACTTAACCGTCCATTGCCCCTGATACAAAATAAGTACCTGAATATATGTAAACCACTTTGAATGTAGTTGCAAAAACCTCAGGAAGGCAGTATATCAAGTCCCATTTCCATTTCCCTATTTGAGATTCTAGATGGAATGTTGCTACTATTTGAGATTCTACATGGAATGTTGCCATTCCACTAGCAACATTCCATGTAGAAGCCTGCCCTTGCAGATCAGCAACGCGGCTGCACAGGCTTCTGTTTCTGTGAGTCTGACGTCCTGGAATGTTGCTAGTGGAGGAGTAGCCTAGTGGTTAGTGCAGTGGACTTTGATCCTGGGGAATTGAGTTGGATTCCCACTGCAGCTCCTTGTGACTCTGGGCAAGTCACTTAACCTTCCATTGCCCCTGGTACAAAATAAGTACCTGAATATATGTAAACCACTTTGAATGTAGTTGCAAAAATCTCAGAAAGGCAGTATGTCAAGTCCCAGTTCCCTTTCCCTATTTGAGATTCTACATGGAATGTTGCTATTCCACTAGCAACATTCCATGTAGAAGCCTGCCCTTGCAGATCAGCAACGCGGCCGCGCAGGCTTCTGTTTCTGTGAGTCTGACGTCCTGGAATGTTGCTAGTGGAGGAGTAGCCTAGTGGTTAGTGCAGTGGACTTTGATCCTGGGGAATTGAGTTGGATTCCCACTACAGCTCCTTGTGACTCTGGGCAAGTCACTTAACCTTCCATTGCCCCTGGTACAAAATAAGTACCTGAATATGTAAACCTCAGAAAGGCAGTATATCAAGTCCCATTTCCATTCCATTTAAAAATTATTGAGAGGAGAGGAAGCTGTAATACTTCCAGTTCTGTCATGATGATGTACAAACTAGTAGCAGTAGCCCTGTGACTCAAAAAGTCTGTGTGTCTGACATTTGGTCTCAGTGGCACTGCACTGATTTGATGTTAGAAATGTTTTCTGTGTTCCATGAAGACAATCTTCTCCGTCCTTCCTTTTTGATGAAATATGCCAACACTATGATGCTTTTTACTAAGCCACGGTAAAAAGTGGCTTGCGGTAGTATAGGCGTGGGTTTTGGGCGCGCACAGAAATATTTTTCAGCGCAGGTACAAAAAATGTCTTTTTAAAATTTTTGTCAAAAATGGACGTGCGGCAAAATCAAAATTGCCGCGTGTATATTTTGGGTGTCTGACCTTACCACCAGCCATAGACCTAGCGGTAAAGAATCCGTGTGGTAATGACCTACACACGTCAGATGTCACTTGGCGCACGTCCGCTACGTGCTTCCAAAAATTTAAAAAAAAAAATTTTCAGACACGCGTAGCGGACGCGTGCCAAAAATGAAATTACCGTAAGAGGCATGTGGTAGTCGGGCTGTAAGTTCATTTTGGCGTGCATTGGGCATGCGTAGACACTTACGCAGCTTAGTAAAAGGGGCCGTAAATTAGAGTTGTGTGCGGTTAAGAATATTCTTGGTTTACCCCAATGACAGGAGAAATGGATTCATCCCATGGATTAATGAAGTTACTCTTTTCCTTCCCCCCTCCTCCCCCATTTGATTAGAGTGGGGTAATTTATTTATTTATTGCATTTGTATCCCACATTTTCCCACCTATTTGCAGGCTCAATGTGGCTTACATAGTACAGTAAAGGTGTTCGCCAAGTCCAGTAGCGGAACAAATACAAGGTGATGTTAGGGTCGAATAAGGTAGGTATGTTTCAGGCACATTAGGGGTCGAAGATAGGGAAGGGCTAGCTAGAAGGTGTGCTGGTATATCTAGGGTAAAATAATAAACTGTTTGTCCAGTTAACAATTCACAGCCAACTGCTCAAAAAATCAGGGCTGGTTTTAACAATGAGGCAGCCCAGGGAACTGCCTAAAATATGTTTCAGGAGAAAATCTTCTACAATACCACATTGTAGCTTGAAAGCCTGGTCCATGTTCCATGTTTATATCTAATGGTGTGGGTCCTAAAAAAAAAAAAAGAATTTAGGGGGTTATATTCATTGGCAATGCCTGCGGTTTTTAAATTAATGCATGCATTCAGCACTGCTACATGTACAGAGTCCCATTTCAGACAGAATTAAGAAATTGGAACTGATATGTCTAGGTCAGGACATGCAAACTAGAAAAAGTTGGTAAAATATCAGATTTAATTGCACCGCTGGCCTGACCAACGGGGCTCATAAATACTGCAAAAAGTGGATTTAGACTTAGTTTTATAAGAGGAATTATTCCTTAAAAATAAAATCCCTAAGTGATGGAATATGGGGGCTCAACAGATCAATCCACCCATGGCCCTAAAAAACCACCAGTATAAAATCACAAAAAGGCATCACTGTACCCAACTCCTTACATCCTTTTGTTAAAATTTTATTAATTTCCAATATTATTTTCCATTTAAAAAAAACATAAATACAATTCCACACAAACAGTGCAATAAATGTTTTGGAAACTTATCTTTTGTCCTATTATTATTATTATTATTTGTAGCATTTGTATCCCACATTTTCCCACCAATTTGCAGGCTCAATGTGGCTTACATTTGCTGTAATGGCAGTTGCCATTTCCGGTTAACATGATTACAGATGGTATTGCGTTAATGTGCATACATTCATGGTAACATACATGGTCCTATGTTAGCAATGTAAACTTTTGAACTCCATTCACCAAATGTGAGCTGTGAAAAGAATACTTTTAGGTGCCCCTGTTGTAGACATGTTCAGGGACAATTTTATGGCAAAACACAGGCTTATCAGAATTAACATGAGTATTTTATAATCTATAGATGTTTTTACATACTTTGCAAGTGAACATTTAAGGCCTGACATTGACTTGCAGGTTGTGTTGGCCCAATGTCTGCCAAGAACTTAATTCTGTCCCTCCGTGTGATATGATAACGGCCTAACATAGCAATGGTGCAGCTAAGTAGTTTATGATAAAAGATGTTGAGTTCAACTATTAGATAGGCAACAGTTATATAACAGAGATTCCCACTATAAAAATCATATACATGGGTGAAACTTATGCATTCTGAATGCTCCAACTTTCCAACCCAACATTGTTCTTCGCATTTGTTAATTTGAGCTGTATGTTCTACGTATGTCATTCAATATATCAAGAAGCCAACCATGAAGGTATAGGAAGAATGATAAAACCGTTGTATTTCCCATGATTGATGAGTCAGATAGGAAATGATGTTCTGTTGGTTGGTTTTAAGGAAAATGTTGCTGGTTGCCCCTGCCCAGTTAATCCGAGGTCTCTGGGTTCCACGGATAGTGTTGCTAAATATCCGGACAGACTACTGCGACACAATCCAGGCAGTGCCAGGGTGGACAGTGGAAGAGTCTAGGTGGATCTGGGAGTTACCTGGATAGCGACAATATTCAGTCCATTAACCAGGTAACTATCTGGATAAAGTTAAGATACCAAAAGGGCTTACTTTATCTGGGTATTTATCCCGGTACCGATCTGAATATTGCCAGTACCTGGTTAAGTCTTTGAGGCACAATGTACCCAGATAGTCAGTGTATCTATCTAGGTAAGACCCAGCACTGAATATCTGGATATAAAAAGCCTACAGACAGTGACCAGCATTTTAAAAATGCTGACCGCTGTGGACTGAATATTATTTATTTATTTATTTATTTATTGCATTTGTATCCCACATTTTCCCACCTCTTTGCAGGCTCAATGTGGCTTACAATACATCATGAATGGTGGAAATGAGAAGAGAATGGACAATTGGTATTACAGAAGGATCTTGGGTAACATTATAATGATAAAACATGATAGTATAACGAGCAGATATTATAAGACAATTCTGGATGTATGTGGAGGAGTTCACATTTGTTGATCTTTGTGGTATACCTTGTTAAAGAGATGGGTCTTCGGTAATTTGCGGAAGTTAGTTAGTTCGTAAATCGTTTTTAAGTTGCGCGGCAGCGCGTTCCAGAATTGTGTGCTCAGGTATGAAAAGGTTGATGCGTGCGTTAGTTTGTATTTTAGACCTTTACAGTTGGGGAAGTGAAGATTAAGGAATGTGCGGGATGATTTTTTAGCATTCCTGGGTGGTAAGTCTATCAGGTCTGACATGTAGGCTGGGGCATCTCCATGAATGATTTTGTGAACTAGAAAGCATATTTTGAACGTGATGCGTTCTTTAAGTGGGAGCCAGTGTAGTTTTTCTCGTAGGGGCTTAGCACTTTCATATTTTGTTTTACCGAATATGAGTCTAGCTGCAGTGTTCTGGGCTGTCTGAAGTTTCTTGATTATTTTCTCTTTGCATCCAGCATAGAGTGCGTTGCAGTAGTCTAGATGACTGAGTACCATTGATTGTACTAGGTTACGGAAGACGGTCCTTGGGAAGAAAGGTCTTATTATCCATTTAATTTCCACATTGAGTGAAACATCTTCTTGGTTGTGTTTTTCACATGGTTCTCAAGTGTTAGGTGTCTATCAATGGTAACTCCAAGAATATTTAGGGTGTCCGAGATTGGGAGATTCAGTTGTGGTGTGTTAATGGTGGTGAATTTGTTCGTGTTATGTTGAGAGGTGAGTATTAGGCATTGGGTTTTTTCCGCATTGAGTTTCAGCTGAAATGCGCCCGCCCATGTATGTATGATATGTAGGCTTTGGTTGATGTCATTGGAAATTTCCGTTAGATCTTGTTTAAATGGGATGTAGATCGTTACGTCGTCTGTGTATATGTATGGGTTGAAGTTTTGGTTTGATAGTAGTTTGGCCAACTTGTAAATATACAGAACAATGGTCAATTTAACTAGAACCTTCAGAAGATATGCAATGGCATGTTTCTAAAAGTCCTTGTTAAATTGCTTTGCAAAACCATGAATGGAGCATATTTGTTCTGCTCTCCTTACTATGAAATAGGCAGCACCATCATTGGTTTTAAGCTCAGGGCTTAATTTGTACACAAAAAATGAAATGGAACAGTGGAGCCTGGGATAGCAGCAGGCAGGCTCGAAACAGGAGACGAGAGACCTGATTACAGAATAGAGTGGCAGTTCTCTCTTCTACCCCAGGCTCTGCCACCATTCTTATACTGCGCTTCCAAGTGCAATATTTAACAGTTAATTAAACCAGTCTAACTTCCAACCCAATATTCATAGAAGAGGCTCAGTCGTTTAGTTTCCAACTATTTAATGCAGGCAAGTAATAGTTAAACAACGTATTGCTCTACGTGCAACATTGAACCAAGAGAGCAGCAGGTATAATCTGCCTGAACTGCTTCTTCTGATAACTGCACGACTTCCATGGGAGTGAACGTAAGTTTATGTTAAAATGATGAATATCAGCTTGTTGAATATTGATCTGGTGAAAAGACTTGCCAGGGGAGAGGAGGTGAAGGAAGAGGAGGCTCGTGTGACCTTGCCTGAAGAACTGAGCCAAGATGGAGATTTTTCTCCTTAAGGGGAGGGATGTAGAGGAATACCTGCAGGGCTAGGTGCTCTGAAATCAACCAATAGGGTCAAAGGTAACTCCTGGCTGAGGCACAAGCGCAAACATTTCAGAATGATTTAGGGTGCCACATACAACACAAATTACCCCTCCCTGGATACAAATGAAGACACTGGCTCAATATAAGGGTGATCAGCATTCGCTTCACATACAGAGTTGGCTCCTATGGGCTGAGGTATGAGCAAAGCAGATCTCTAGGAGACTGGAGAGAAGAGGGGGACTGCGGTGCCGGCGGCCTGAGAGCAGGAGAGGGAGGTGATAGTGGTAGCGATTGGGGGCGGGGGCCCTGGGGTCGGCCTTGCCCCGGGCCCGGCTCAGTCTCTCGGCGGCTCTGTATTGCGGTACAAGGAAATGAAAGCCACAGAAAGAATCCCCTTTGTAGTGACATACAACCCAGAGGTAGAAAAATTGAGGCGAATCATAAAAGATCTACAGCCATAGGAGCCAACTTTTCAAAATTATTGGGGGTGCTAAGCCCAATGGAAATGACCCCTCCCTGGACACATACAAGGAATTTTCTCAATATTGGGGGTGCTCAAGCACCCACAGCACCCACAGAGTCAGCTCCAATGTCTACAGCCACTACTCCAGGAGAATGAACTAGTGAAAGAGATATTCCTGCCCCCACCAGTGCTGGCCTTCCAACAGCCACCCAAATTAAAACACAAACTAGTGAAAAGCAAGCTCCCGATAGGAACTCAAAAAGAAGAGAGTAACACACATCCTTGCAATACATCTAGCTGCAAACTGTGCCAACACATTTCACAGGATGCCACAGTCATTCACAAAGGAAAAATATTCAACATAAAGGAATCCTTCACATGCTCATCTTCAAATGTGGTATATCATTCACAATGCAAAAAAGTGTGAAGAAGGGTGCTATATTGGAGAAACAAGTCAGATGCTAAAGATGAGATTTAATTTACATAGACATCATATGAAAAATGCCAGTGCCAACCAGGATGTCACCTCTGTGGGATAGCACTTTACAAAGCCAGAACACTGTATCAGTGATTTCATGGTGAGAATACTAAAAGGAAACTTTAAGACAATCCAGGAACGTAAGACCTTTGAAGTCAAAATGATTAAATATTTTGACATGCACCAGACAAAGATCTGGGTTTTCTAGCCCATTATAAACCATAAAATTCAACTGCATGGTCACCCTCTTATCTACCAGGGGCGTAGCCAGACAACAGATTTTGGGTGGGCCTAGGCAAGAAGAGTGGGCACCAAGTGTTCTCCCCCCCCCCCCCCCCCCCCCAAAAAAAAAAAAATCTCAGCTGCTGGGAAAACGCTTCTTTCCACCTTGGCAGCACTACTACTACTACTACTACTTAACATTTCTAGAGCGCTACTAGGGTTACGCAGCGCTGTACAATTTAACAAAGAGAGACAGTCCCTGCTCAAAGAGCTTACAATCTAATAGACAAGTGAACGGTCGGTCCGATCGGGGCATACAGCAGGAATACACTGAAAACTGAGCATGCGCAGGTGCCAGTGTTGTGAAAAGTAGCGTTTTCGTTACCATCAGGGGAAATCTTCAGCTGGCAGAGCTTGGGACTCCCACCAGTTACCACTAAACATGTGCTACTATTGGGTGGGCCTGAGCCATAAATGGGTGGGCCCTGGCCCATCCAAGCCCACCCGTGGCTACGCCACTGTTATCTACCATGCATCTCTCCCTGTTCTTATCCACCTAGTTCCCCCTGTTTCTTACCTTACCCACCCCACCCTCTTCCTGTGAAACTGTTATTGGAATGCTATGGTGTTTCACTTATATATGCTGTTATTTATCAACATTTGCTTATTTCTGATCTGAAGAAGAAGGGTTACCTTCGAAAGATAATAAAAAAATGTATAGTCCAATAAAAAGGTGGATGTGAAGCGTCTGTTCACACTTTCCAAAAATACTAGGACTAGGGGGCATGCGATGAAACTACAGTGTAGTAAATTTAAAACAAACCGGAGCAATTTTTCTTCACCCAACGCATAATTAAACTCTGGAATTCGTTGCCGGAGAGCGTGGTGAAGGCGGTTAGCTTGGCAGAGTTTAAAAAGGGGTTAGACGGTTTCCTAAAGGACAAGTCCATAAACCACTACTAAATGGACTTGGGGAAAAATCCACAATTCCAGGAATAACATGTATAGAATGTTTGTACGTTTGGGAAGCTCGCCAGGTGCCCTTGGCCTGGATTGGCCGCTATCGGGGACAGGATGCTGGGCTCGATGGACCCTTGGTCTTTTCCCAGTGTGGCATTACTTACTTATCTTATTTTCTTTCCTATGTTTTGTTTTATTTCTATTTATTACCTTTAAAAGTGGACTATCACAGCTACCTCATCACTCTACACACGTATCTCAGAAACCAGCCAACGTTATTGAGGGATATCTGCTCTTCTGACAAATATGCTTGGGTCAGACTCAGTCAAAGTCACATGTGGAAGTCTTTGAAAATTAAACTAATGTCTGCTGCTGTACTGTTAAGTCTGTCACTGTTTGATGTGTATTCATTAACTAAAAGCCATTTACACATTTCCTATGATTAAATATTTCTTTAGCTAAAGTAACAACCATTTTTATTTTTTTTATCCTCTTTTTTGTCTCTGCAAATATGGTAACCCTACCTGCAAGGCTTCTCCACTCCCCCTGACTTCCTTCATGTTTACAATACCATAGACCTTACTTGATTTCTGGCATTCTCTTTGCCACTACACATCTTCTGTGTTTATCCCATGCCTACTTGCATTCTGTGATGGCATCCTTTCTTCTACATCCTCTGTGAAGGCTTTCCATGCATCTACCACCCTTTTCATGAAGAAATATTCTCATATGCTATTTCTGTGTCTGACTCCCTTGAGCCTTATGTCATCTCCAGCTCACTACCAGCAATGATAGGGGGTTCCGGGGTACTTCTCCATACTGGCAAGTATTCATGCCAAGGCCCACTCATGGAAAAGCAGAGTACATGGTTATAGCAGCAGTTTATTCTGGAGGGGGGGGGGGGGGGGTGCTAGTGGATGCTGACCATACCCAATATTGAGCACGCTTCCTCATTGTGTCCAGGAAGCGGCAATTTGCATTGGGTTTAACACTCCCAGTGATTTTAAAACTTGGTGCCTATGTTACCACAAATAGATGTTCTCAAAAGACTTGCATGCAATATCATGAGAATTTCAAGTCTATGCTGCTTGAATTCTCCACGCTGTACACAGTTCATTTAACGTTAGTGTTGCCATTGCTGTAGGGTTACCATATTTTGTCCCCCCCAAAAGGAGGACACATGCCCCGCCCCACCACACACCACACCACGACCCCTTTCACACCCCGCTCCGCCCCCTTTCACGCCCTCGCTCCGCCCCCTGTCACATTTTCCCCTCCCCCTTGTCACACACCCCGTCACCCCCCCCCTCCCCTTACCTTACTACTGCCCTGGTGGTCTATGCTGGTCCCCAACTGTAAAGGTCTAAAATACAAACTAATGCACGCGTCAACCTTTTCCTACATGAGCACACATTTCTGGAACGCACTTCCGCGCAACTTAAAAACGATATATGAACTAACTAACTTCTGGAAATTATTGAAGACCCATCTCTTTAACAAGACATACCACAAAGATCAACACATGTGAACGCCTCCCACATGTAACCAGAACTGTCTTACAATGTTTACTTGCTATACAACTATCATGTCTTACAATGTTTATTTGCTATGTTACTATCATGTTTTATCATTATCATGTAACCCAAGATCCTTCTGTAATACCATATGTCAATTCTCTACACACTTCAACCATTCATGATGTATTGTAAGCCACATTGAGCCTGCAAAGAGGTGGGGAAATGTGGGATACAAATGCAATAAAAATAAATAAAATAAATATGTAGCCCTGCCAGTCAATAGGAAAAGGCTGCCTGCGTTTTGCAGCAGCAATTTTTTCTAGGCCCCTATCACTTAGCAAATAGACAACTTGGAAGCAAGTGCTCATGCAGCCTTTAGGTGAACTTGCTGTTTCCTTCACCTGTCAGGAAATCTCTACTATTCTCTTAATTCTCTCCCTCTCTGGAAACTTCTAGTGCAAGAATATTTAAGTCTCTGGAAGCTTGGGCAATAGTAAGAGGGTTTGTGGTAACAGGGAGAAGGACCTGGTGGCAGCAATAGCTCCCCCCCCCCCCCCACAAATGTTGTAAGCCTTCTGCTTTCACACCAAATTTGTCTTGGGTTCCATCTCCTGCCTTTGACCCATGCTATTAGGGAGATCCCTCCTATCCAGCCTGATACAGTAACATGAATGCAGAATCAGTCTACTATACTCCCATGAGTAGGGTTACCATATTTTGTCCTCTCAAAAAGAAGACACATGTTCCACCCCTGCCCCGCCCCTGCCCCTCCCCTTTTGTATCCTCGCCCCTCCCCCGGGTCACATATTTCCCTCCCCTGCCCCCCGTCACCTCCCCTCCCTCGGGTCACCTCCCCTCCCCTTACTTGCTATCTACTGCCCTGGTGGTCTAGTGACCTCTTCGGGGCAGGAAAGAGCCCCCTCTTTTCTGCCCGGAGCTCTGTCCTTGCCCTGCATCCTGTTGCTGTGACGGCCTCGGCATTCAAAATGGCCGCTGAGAGTTTCAAATGATGGAAAAAATGAAGATTCAAAACACAATAAATAGTCTATTTAAATTCTGTCTACTAATAGATGGCAAGAAAACACTCCACAACAAAAGAGTCCGGGAAATATTATAAAATATAGTTGAAATAAAATATGCTCCTATTCGTAACCTTTTCTTTTCTTATTCGGTTTTATAAAGTGTTACAAGAAATGGGAGGTTTCTTCTACTGCTTTCTGAACTGTAGGTTTTGAACAGTTGTCACTCTTCTGAAAATAATAATAATAATGATGCTGTATTAATTATGATGATCTATTTACTACAGGTAAACTATGACCACTTTACTATTAGTGTTTGTGTACCTGCGAGTTATTGCTGCAGCAATATCCATAGAAGTTTTGGGTAAGTACCAAAGGGAATTTTTTTTCTCTCCATCTTCGTTCCATAATATAATGAACTTGTTCTACTTCGTTACCTGAATTCAACTCTTAATTAAGAGCTCATTCAATGGATATTTTTCATAGATGTTCATTTCCATGTAGAATGTATATTTCCCCTGTAATTATCCTGTTGTACCTTCTTTCATCCTCTCTGTAGGGCACTGTACCATTCGTTGAGTTATGTCAAGAGATTGCAGATAGTTTCTGCTGCTGGAGTACGCATTGGGGTGTGCACGGGGAAAACCTTCCGTTTGCTTCATTTTAATTTTACTATTTTTTTTTTTCAATTCATTTGGGGGCCCTTTTACTAAAGGGTTGCAGCGTGGCAACCCGGAACTGCTGCCCACCCAGCACAAGTGCCTGCGGTAGTTCCATCCCCAGCACGTGCCATTTCAAAATATTAAAAAATTATTTCTGCAGGGGGTTACGGGCAGAAATCGGGTATGCGTCACACGCTGCCCGGTTACCGCTCGGTTTGCACAAGAGCCCTTACCACCACCTCAATGGGTGACGGTAAGAGCTCCCCCAAAAAATGACCGCATAGCCATTTTATTTTTTGGTCTTTTTACTCGCCGCAATAAGAGGGGCCCTGGCACGCGGCAAAAATGGCCAATGCCGCTAGCGCAGGGCCCCTTTTACCGCAGCTTACTAAAAGAGCCCCCTTGTTTCTACGTTTTACCACGTTCTAAATTATTATACTACTACTTCACATCATGCCTGATAATTAATGGGGCCTTTTACCAAGCTGAAGTAGCCACTGGCACATACCTACCGAGCAAGGACATAGCTACATGGGGCCACGGGGGCCTGGACCCCTGTATATTTGGCCCTCGACCCCCCTGCTGACGACCCTCTCAACCTTCCCTCCCGCCACCAACCCTCCCCCGCCGTCGCTGTCTGCTACCCTTGCTGGCGGGGGACCCCAACTCCCGACAGCCGAGGTCCTCTTCTTCCTTCATTCTGTTTCTGAGTCTGATGTCCTCAGACACAGAAGCAGACCTAAGGAAGAAGAGGACTTCGGCTGTTGAGGGTTGGGGTCCCCCGCCAGCAAGGGTAGCAGACAGCGACGTTGAGAGTTGAGCATGGAAGTTTTCGCTCTTTTGGAAGTTTCCCACAGTCTACAGCAGAACTCCTTGTAGATCTGATTGGTTTTTCTCCTAATCACAGTCTCTACAGAACTTTATTCTCATCCAATGAAACAATGATCAAAGTAACGTGCTTCGGTTTGGCATTTCTTATTGACTACTAACATTGCTCTCATTCTACTTATCTCCTTTTTGAATTGTGATTTGTAGGCGATGGTAACGCACTGAGTGTGAGCATACCTGAGCAGTCTCCACTGAATGGCATCTTGGGAAACTCCCTGACTATCCCCTGCTATTTCATTGATTCCTTGGACCATGTGACTGTGGCTCCTTTCACATCCCCAGTGACCCCACGAATCAAATGGAGTAAAGTGTCCAAAGAAAACGAGACTGTGCTCTTGGTGGCTACTGATGGACAGGTTCGCATTAGCAGTGACTACAATGGACGGATTTCTATGCCCAACTTCCCTACCATTCCTACTGACGTTACCTTGGAAATCACAAGCCTAAAGTCCAGTGATTCAGGAGTCTACCGTTGTGAGGTCATGCATGGCATTGAGGACAGCCAGGACACAGTAGAGGTTTTTGTGAAAGGTGACTTTTTTGAAATGTTTAATTTTCTTTTGCCTTCTAAGGCATATTTGTATCATTTGTTTCCTAATGTGGAGCTTCAGTTCTATTGATACTTAGGATGCATGGTAGGAATGTGCATGGAAAAAATATTGTTTGTTTCCATGCAGTTTGTAGACTTTTCTCCTAAATTTTGGACATTTTTTCAGCTTGTTTCATACATTTGGTTTAATAAAATTCTTTAAAGTCCATTAGAACTATTTAATGCATGCATATGATTGTTTGCATACTAATTCATAGGTGAATGGGCATTAAATTGGTTTTGCACGTACTAAACCTTTTAAGGTATACTAATAAACCAAATGCGTACTAACAATTGCACTTCCTAAATGCAATATCTTGCCTGCCTGTGCTTTATCAGAATTATAGGATAATGAGGCGGTAATTAATTTTCTATTGCTCATCTCCTCAAGAATGATAAATTTTATTAGCTGCTGGGTCTGCCTGGTAGGCTACAAGCAAAGTAATAAATAAAAGACCTAGCTGAAATGCAGACACTCATAAAGTAGGGTCTATCTGATACACTTCACAAGGGACTTAGGAGCCTAGATGTCCAATCAACAGCCATGCTGTACTGATAGCTATTTAGTTCATGGTGAGATATGGGAAGGGATAGATGCCGGGTGAAGATTCTATGCGTTGATCTGTTCAAGAGGATAGTGTACAACTGAAGAAGATGACAAAAACTGTCCTTGATCAAGTGAGATCTTATAATTGGTCTTGGATGTGCTCTTCCTAGCAGCATGGACACAAATAGCTAGACAGAATGAATTGATCAATTAGTTTTTATCTGCTATTATCTATTATAGTAGGTACTATATAAGTTCCACTCTTGGCTTGTAATGCACATACTGTATTACGGAAAATGACCTTCTGCTGTTCATTATCAACACAAAAGAAAGTGAAGGAAAAGATGTGTGAGTATTAAACCACTTATTATCTCAGCCACCATTTGACTTTGCCCATAATAACATTTAATTGGATGATTCATAACAACTACAATCTAGAAATGTTCTACAGAAACTATGCACTTAAACTTTGAGAGGGAAGTTCTCTAAGCAATTTACAAGTGAATCTTGTTCTCTCTCAATGCATCTAAAAACATGCATATTTTTCCACAACTCCTGGACTTTCAGCTGCACTTAGAAGAGGCATTCTTAGAGGAGGAGGGGGTGGGGGGGTTACTATAGGTCCCAGAAGGCTGGGATTTGGATCTTATTACTCCATTTTCCAAACGTAACCTGAGTTACAATTCAGGTACATTCGGCAGGTCCCTGCTCCAGAGTTCTTACAATCTAAGCTGACACCTGGGCGGGAGAAGCGGAGGGGCATTTTCAACACGACGTCTCAAAACGTGCAGAATCAGAATAGCAAATATAACGATTTTCAAAACAGCAAAATGTCTACTTTTTTTTTTTTTTTTTTTTCAAAAATGGCCACTTGCTAGATGTTTTGTACTCTGTGTGGTTTTTCTTTTTGGTCCATTTTGCAAAAAAAAAAAAAAAAAAAACGGCCAAGTGAAAAACGCACAATATCAAGCCATTGGGGTGTAGGTGGAGCCAACATCCTCAGTAGACTGGGTGCACAAACATCCCAGGAGAGCAGTGGGGCACCCTAGGGGGCACTGCAATGGACTTCACATCAAAGTTTCCAGGCACTTATCTCCCTTACATGGCATCGTGAGCCCTCCAAAACCCACCCAAAACCTACTGTAAAATCCACCCAAAACCTACAATAGCCCTTACGGCTGCAGGTATCACCTTTATGAGGGTACTGTAGGTTTTGGGTAGATTTTGGAGGGCTTACACTTTCCACCACAAGTGTAACAGTTAGAGTGGATTATTGGCCTGGGCCCCCTTCTGCACAGTGCACTGCATTGACCACTAGGTGTCTCCAGGAACCTGCTTGCTGCTCTAATAGGACTAGTCATAACATAGAGGCTGGTATGTACTGTTTCTTTCACATCTTTGGGGGGGTGGGAAGGGGTCATTGACCACTGGGGGAGTAAGAGGGGGTCATTCCTTTATTCCTCCACTAGTCACCCGGTAATTTAGGGCACTTTCTTAAGGCTTATTCTTTCAAAAAAAACAGGTCTAGCTCAAAACGTCTTAATTTTAGTCCTGGGTTTTTTCATTTTGTTCCATTATGGCTGAAAAAAAATCAAGTCTTAGGAACACCCAGATCCCACCCTTAACATGCCCCCAATACACCCTCTTGAGATTTGGATTCATTGCCAATGAACAGCATAGAAAAACGCCTGAAAAATGGTTTTCTAAAATACCTATTTGGACATTTATGGTGAGAAAGAATGTCCAAATGCTGCTTTATGCCACTTTTTAGAGTTTTTATTTTATTTGTACCCTTCACTTTCCCACTCATGGCAGGTTCAAAGTGCTTTACATATTATATACAGGTACTTATTTGTACCTGGGGCAATGAGGGTTAAGTGACTTGTCCAGAGTCACAAGGAGCTGCCTGTGCCTGAAGTGGGAATTGAACTCAGTTCCTTAGGACCAAAGTCTACCACCCTAACCACTAGGCCACTCCGTTTTTCTCATTTGAAAATGAGCCCCAAAGTGACTTCCCCTAGGTCACAAAGCCCATCAGTTGTAGAAGCAGGATTCAGACCTTGTCTTCCCTATTTTTACACCCACTGCTCTAACCATTAGGTAACTGCTCCACTGATATGTTTGCTTTTTAAAAACTATCTATATTAGTTTCCATGCATATAGGGGGCAATTGTATACATTGACAATTCATTGTAGGCAGCACAAAGGTGTATGCTTAGAGACAGTTCTATAATGGCTTAAAGGCATGCCTAACCCATTATAGAATACTAGTGCAAAATCACTTCGGCTCACCAAAAATTAGGTAAGCCAACTTTATTTCACGTCAATGGCTGGTGGAAGTTGACAATCCTAAGTGGACCAATTGATGCATGAAACTGATAGCAGGGCCGCCGAGAGGGGGGGTGTGAGGAGGGGGGGCAAAATTCCTGGCCTTGGCACACAGGAGCAGGAGAGAGACAGACCCCAGTGCAAGGCCCCCCTTGGAGGCCGGGAAAGAGCAGACACATTGACGCAGGAAGGTAAAGGGCTGGGGCAGTCACGGCCCGAGCGAGTGAGTGGCAGCAGCAGCAGCTGCATCCCGAGTGGGAGGGCGGCGGCTGCGGTGGCCCTGCCCCAGGCCCGGATCTGTCTCTCAGTGGCCCTGACCGATAGCATTCTATAAGTTGGGAAGATCACTAGGCAACATACCCATGACATGTCTATGCTCCACCCTTGGAAGCTCCTCCATGCAGTTGCATTCTATGTGCACTGGATGCACTGTTTATAGAGTAACACCCAGAACATAACTGTCAATTATATGCACCAATACTAGCATATGTCCTAGTATGCTATAAGTGGCCCTTTACCGCATGCTAATCTGGAGCTACCGCTGGCCCAATGCGGGCACCATTGGTAGTTCCAGCCGTGGCACGTGCCACTTCCCATGCTAGGGAAAACCAGGCCGTATTTTTTAGCGTGGCACTAACCCAGCAGTAATCAGTGTTTAATCTTCTGCCCTTCCCAAACCCAATAGAATGTTCCACACACTCATACAGTTAGGGAGAGAAGAAGTGAAGGCCACGCACAGATGAGAAAATATTCCCTTTATTACTTACCAAGCAAGAAAACAAACTATGATTCTTTTCTCATGAGAGAATAGCATATAGCGCTTGGTTTTTTTTTTTTTTTTTTTGCACCAATTTTTCAGTGCCATATACAGAATCTATCCCAAAGGGATAATTCAGTACAGGTCACCTATAATTAGAGGCTGGGATGCCGCAAACTAAGCAGAAATTCTATATCGGTAATTATGCACATAATTTCCACTTTAAAATACTAGCATGAGTCTGTATTTATTTATTTAGGGGTATGTTTACTAGGAGGGGCATAATCGAATGAGACCAGCCATCTATAAGGGCAGCCCCGTAAAGCGGCATACCCGACCGTATTATCGAAACAAGATGCCGGCCATCTTTCATTTCGATAATACGGTCGGGGCAGGCCAAATCTCAACATTTGGGCCAGCATTAGAGATGGCCGCCATTGGTTTTCGCCGATAATGGAAACTAATGGCGGCCATCTCAAACCCAGCCAAATCCAATGCATTTGGTCATGGAAGGAGCCAGCATTTGTAGTGCACTGGTTCCCCTCACATGCCAGGACACCAACCGAGCACCCTAGGGGGCACTGCAGTGGACTTCACAAATTGATCCCAGGTACATAGCTCCCTTACATCATGTGCTGAGCTCCCCAAAACCCACTGCCCATAACTGTACACCACTACCATAGCCCTTACGGGTGAAGGGGGGCACCTACATTTGGGTACAGTGGGTTTCTGGTGGGTTTTGGAGGGCTCACATTTACCAGCACAAGTGTAACAGGTGGGGGGATGGGCCTGGGTCCACCTGCCTGAAGTGCACTGCAGTACCCACTAAAAACTGCTCCAGGGACCTGCATAGTGCTGTGATGGAGCTGGGTATGACATTTGAGGATGGCATAGAGGCTGGCACAAAAATGTTTATTTATTTTTTTTGGGTGGGAGGGGGTTGGTGACCACTGGAGGAGTAAGAGGAGGTGATCCCCGATTCCTTCCGGTGGTCATCTGGTCAGTTGAGGCACTTTTTTGAGGCTTGGTCCTATAAATAAATGGACCAAGTAAAGCCGGCCAAGTGCTCGTCAGAGCTGGCCTTCTGTTTTCCATTATCAGCCGAAGCCGGCCATCTCGTAACCATGCTCCCGTCCCACCTTCCATACCCTGCCAACACGCCCCCTTTAACTTTGGCCAGCCCTGCGACAGAATGCAGTTGAAGCCGGCCAAAATCGGTTTTCGATTATACCGATTTGGCCGGGTTTAGGAGAAGGCCGGCCATCTCCTGATTTGTGTCGGAAGATGACCGCCTTCTCCTTCGAAAATAAGCAGGTAAGGCGCATTAGCATTGTTAATGCACCTTCAAAGCTAAGGCGCATTAAATGCTAATGCGCCTATACATTTCCTATGGATGCATTAATATTTAACACGCAACAACCATTTACGCGTGTTAAAAATGCTAACGCGCCTATAGTGCACCTTAGTAAACATACCCCTTATTTATTTATTTATTTATTTATTTATTTTAAGCACTTCTAACCTGCCTATAAACTAGGCAGTTTCCATAAAAACATACATAGCAATATAAACAAACCTCTTTAATAAAAATATAACACAAAGTGCTGCTGTCATGTTTTCCAAAACTGTACTACATGTCAAAAAAAGGCTTGAACAAAAAACTGTGTTTTCAGTGGCTGCTGGAAACTAGCGGTTAAGCGAAGCTGTCCTTTCAAGGCATTCCACATTAACGTTCCTGCTATAGAAAAAAACTGAGACCCGAGTAAAGACATAATGTACTGAAAAAAACAGTTACAAACTACAGGCATTTAGAGAAATTTGATCTCAAAGACCTTCCCGATTGTAGACAAAGTAAAACATTGACCAAAATACCATGGCATTTTGCCATATATTACTTGGTGAATAACGCTCAAAACGTTATGCTGCACTCGGTATTTCACGGGTAACCAATGAAGATGTTTCAAAATTTGAATGATGTGTTCAAATCTAGAAATACCAGAGACTAACCTAGCAGCTGCATTTTGTACTGTTTGTAAAGCTTTAATCCTGTACTCTGGCACACCCAAATAAAGAAAGTTGCTGAACATAACATAGGTTTTAAATGAAACAACATGGCCACTTACACAACATAAACAGCTGGTGTGAACGTTCTTGACTAAATGTTGCAGCTGCGTGCATAACTGTCAGTATTTTATAATCTTAGGGCATAAGTGTTGGGCATGTTTGTCTTTTGTAGACCAGAGAGTGACGCTACATTACCTGAATTATATCGTTATAGCCTTTATCAAGACTATCCGATATTACATTCACTTTTCAAGCTTCAAGGATTGATTGAGACTCCTGAGGCAGGCCTGTGGCCGAAACATAGTACTGTGTCGAGTCTGTGAATAAAGTTGTTTCCTTTACCACCATAGTCCTGTTTCCCTGGAGTCATTGGTCCACTTCCCACTCCCTAGCAGATGGGCACGCCCATGACCCATCCTTGCCCCTCACATGTCCACACCCCCTTGCATGTGGGCACTAAAGAATTTCAGCCCTAAGGTTATAGAATTACAACTAAGTGCAGTTACATGTGTAACTGCAAATTAGTGCAATTAATTCAAATTAACTCCAATCATAGTCGATTATCAATAATCTGTCCATGCAAGTTAATGCACTAAGGGCCAGATTCTATCTATGGTGCCTGCAAAATCCATGCGGAAACAAAATACGCCTAGGATTCTGTAAAGTATGATAGAATAGGCTCAAATTTCTGCATGATCTATAGAATATGCCCAGTGGCTCTCCACGTGACCAAATTTGGTTGCATCCATTTAGGCCACGTTTTACTCAGTGTAAATCCCAATGCCTAAATTAGGCACACATTGGGTGTATTCTATAATAATGTGCATAGATTTTAGAAACACCTATGCCCCACTCATGGCCATGCCCCCTTTTCAAATATGCAACTTAGAAATTAGGCGCACCACATTATAGAATACACTTAGTGAATTGTGCGTGTACATCTGAATTAATGCCAATTAGTGCTGATAGTTATTTGTTAACATCCAATTAACAGCACTGATTAGCTAGTTATCCAATTAAGTTATGTGCATTGCTATAGAAGACACTTCAATTTCTGTGTAGAATCCTACCACTTAGCCCCTATATGTAAAAATGGATTCCACATCTCATAAGAGCATAAGTATTGCCATATTGAGACAGACCAAAAGTCCATCAAGCTCAGCATCCTGTTTCCAACAGTGGCCAATCCTAGTTACATCCCAAAACAGTACAGTACATTTTATGCTGCTTATCCTAGAAATAAGCAGTGGATTTTCCCCAAGTCCATTTTAATAATGGCCTATGGCCCGTAACCTCCGTTCACAGGATAAATCCCTCCTCTCAGTACCCTTCTCCACCACCGCCAACTCCAGGCTCCGCTCATTCTGCCTCGCCTCACCCTATGCTTGGAACAACCTTCCTGAACCCTTACGCCAAGCCCCCTCCCTGCCCGTCTTCAAGTCTTTGCTTAAAGCCCACCTCTTCAATGCTGCCTTCGGCACCTAACCCTTACCGTTCAGTGAATCCAGACTGCCCCAATTTGACTGCCCCTATCGGACCGACCGTTCACTTGTCTATTAGATTGTAAGCTCTATGAGCAGGGACTGTCGTCCCATGCTCTTTATCATTTTTGTCACCCTTCTCTGCACCTTTTCTAATTCCACTATATCTTTTTTGAGATGCGGTGACCAGATTTGAACACAATATTCGAGGTGCGGTCGCACCATGGAGCGATAAAAAGGCATTATAACATCCTCATTTTTGTTTTCCATTCCTTTCCTAATAATACCTAACATTCTATTTGCTTTCTTAGCCGCAGCAGCACACTGAGCAGAAGGTGACACCTAGATCCCTTTCCTGGTCTGTGACTCCTAATCTGGAACTTTGCATTGCATAGCTATAATTCTGGTTCCTCTTTCCCACATGCATCACTTTGCACTTGCTCACATTAAACATCATCTGCCATTTAGACGCCCAGTCTCCCAGTCTCGTAAGGTCCTCTTGTAATTTTTCACAATCCCCTTGCGATTTAACAAATTTGAATAGCTTTGTGTCATTAGCAAATTGAGGGGCCCTTTTACAAAGCAGCAGTAAGTCCAACGCGGGCTTACCATTTGCTAAAAGGGAAGTACCGCTGGTCTACTGCAGCAGCCCGGCAGTAGTTCCCACCCCCAGGGTGTGCCATTTCCAGCACTACAAAAATTTTTTATTTTTGTAGCATTGGTGTGTATCCAGCGGTAATCAGGCAGTGCCACGTGCTGTCCAGTTACCGCCAGGAGAGAGAGCCCGTTGTTAAAACTTTACCAGCACACCCCTGCTTACGGGTACTACAGTTTGAAGTAAGGCTGCTGAGAGACAAAGCCAGGCCTGGGGCAAGCAACCCCCCCCCCCCTTGCATGCCCACGACCCCTGGCCTGCACGTGCCCACATGCCTCCTGTGCCTGCTTACTTGCTTCCCTCCTCCTCCTCTGCTCTGCTGCACAGGTCTTTCTTCTTGCTGCATCCAAACAGGAGGTTCTTCATACAGGAAGTGGGACGAGGCAGGAAAAAGGACGTGTGGACTGGTGAGCAGAGTTAACGCGATAATGTGTTAACTCAGCACTGCTGCGGCACACGGGAGCAGAAGAGACCATCTGAGCCAAGCCAGCGCCGGGCAGGCTAGGGTTACCATACATCTGGATTTACCTGGACATGTCCTCTTTTTAAGGACATGTATGGGCGTCCGGGCGGGTTTTGCCAGTCCGCCCGTTTGTTCGGATTTCTGGACAAATGGGTGGGCGAGCGGCGGACCTATGCTAACCTCCGCTCCCCTTCCCTTACTTACTATCTACTGCCCTGGTGGTCTAGTGACCTCTTCGGGACAGGAAAGAGCTCCCTCTTTCCTGCCCGGAGCGCTGCCCTTGCCCTGCATCCTGTTGCTGTGTGACGGTCTTGGGATTCAAAATGGCCACCGAGAGTTGAAGCAGCCTCGCGAGACTTCAACTCTTGGCAGCCATTTTGAATCCCGAGACCGTCACAGCAACAGGATGCAGGGCAAAGGCAGCGCTCCGGGGCAGGAAAGAGGGGGCTCTTTCCTGCCCCAAAGAGGTCACTAGACCACCAGGGCAGTAGATAGTAAGTAAGGGGAGGGGAGGGGAATATGTGACCCGGGGGAGGGGAGGTGATGGGGAGGAGGCGAGGGGAATATGTGATCTGGGAGGAGGGGAATATGTGACAGGGGGCGGGGTGAGAGCGAGAAAGGGCAGGGTGAGGATGCGAAAGGGGCGTGATGTGGGCAGGGCAGGGACATGGTGTGGGAAGGGCAGGGGTGGGGCAGGGGGCGTGACATGTGTCCTCTTTTTCAGAGGACAAAATATGGTAACCCTAGGGCAGGCCCTTCTTGGAAGGTGGGCCCTGGGGAATTTTGCCCCCCCCCCCCCGCCCCCCCCCTCTCGGCGGCCCTGGTTTGAAGTGTTTGTAGAAATGGTTACTTCTTTCTTATGTTTGTAATATTTCTGGTATGTTTACCCTCTTTCTTCTGCCATTATGGGAACTTGATTGCATGATGTGCGTTCTTTGACTTCCCATTACTTTTTAATATATTCTATTTTTTGCTTATTTATTTTTATTTATTTATTTATTTATTTATTTATTTTATTTGTTACATTTGTATCCCACATTTTCCCACCTATTTGCAGGCTCAGTGTGGCTCAATGTGCCTTACATAGTACCGTTAACGGCGTTAGCCGATTCCGGTCTGAAATACAAAATTGGAAATATTGAATTTAAAAAATGCATTAATGCCCAAGAAATGAGAAAGTATTAGGTAGAGATGTGACTGCTTGTCTCATGTTGGGCTTTTATTTGCTCCAGGGATCGTTTTTCACTACAGAGCAATTACCACCAGATATACCTTGGACTTTGAGATGGCAAAAAAAGCATGCATTCAGAACAATGCAGTCATTGCTACCCCTGAGCAGCTGCAAGCTGCCTATGATGATGGATATCACCAGTGCGATGCTGGCTGGCTGGCTGATCAAACTGTCAGGTATGATATGGCACTGAACGTTTTTGTTCTCTGAAATACAGTAATTATAACACTGAAGACAATGTGTTAGTGAAGAGTGTGCGATCGGTTATCTTAGATGAATGAAATTGTTTTGCACTGCAGATTATGAAATCTAGATAAAAAGACTACCATAAGATCAGAAATGTCGCTCGGGGGGGGGGGGGGGGGGTCTTATATTGACCACTGCAATATTTTTTCTGTTTTAAACTATAATAAATTATAATTTTCATATGTTTCATCCTTAGTAGAAAATAGAAAGTTCATATTTAAGCATCTTGTTGACATTTATTTATTTATTAGGATTTATTTACCACCTTTTTGAAGGACTTCACTCAAGGCAGTGTTCAGCAAGAATAAGTCAAACACAAGCAATAGACAATTACAGCAGTAAAAATATTCAAACAACAATAACAAAGTACGGCATAGCATGCTACATTATGCCAACACGATACACAATAAAACATTTGAATAGACAGCATAGACACAATATTTTAGCTTATTTTGTGGTATTTGTACTCATGAATATGTGGAGGGGCATTTTCGATCATGGGCGCCCATCTCTAAGGGCGTCCATCTCCAAGGACAGTGCGTGAAGGGGCGGGGCCAACCGTATTTTCGAAACGAGATGGCCGGCCCTCTTCCGTTTCGATAATACGGTTGAGGCTGCCCAAATGTCAGAGATGGCCGGATTTGAGATGGCCAGCCTCGGTTTTTGCCCATAATGGAAACCGAGGCCGGCCATCTCAAACCTGGCCAAATCCAAGGCATTTGGTTGTTCTTTTTTGAAAATAGAATGCTGAGACATTGACCATCGCAATTTCAGCAAGGAACCTATAGGGATCCTTTCCAGCTTATTTTCAAAGGAGATCGCCGGCCATATTCCGACACAAATCAGGAGATGGCCGACCATCTCCTGAAGCCGGCCAAATCAGTATAATCAAAAGCCGATTTTGGCCGGATCCAACTGCTTTCCATCGCAGAGCCGGCCAAAGTTCCCGGGGGCGTGTCAGAAGGGTAGAGATGGGCGCCCTCGGCCGATAATGGAAAAAAGAAGGGCGTCACTGGCGAGAATTTGGTCCACTTTCTTTGGTCTCTTTTTCTTCAGGTCCAAGTCCCCAAAAAGTGCCCAAACTGACCAGATGACCACCGGAGGGAATTGGGGATCACTTCCCCTAACTCCCCCAGTGATCACTAACCCCCTCCCACCCTCAAAAAAACAACTTTAAAAACTTTTTTTGCCACCCTCTATGCCAGCCTCAAATGTGATACTCAGGTCCATTGCAGCAGTATACAGGTACCTGGAGCAGTTTTAGTGGGTGCAGTGGACTTCAGGCAGGCAGACCCAGGCCCCCCCTACCTGTTACACTTGTGGTGGTAAATGGGAACCCTCCAAACCCACCCAAAACCCATTGTACCCACATGTAGGTGCCCCCCTTCACCCATAAGGGCTATGGTAATGGTGTAGAGTTGTGGGGAGTGGGTTTTGGGGGATTTGGGGGGCTCAGCACCCAAGGTAAGGGAGCTATGCAGCTGGGAGCTATTTTTATTTTTATTTTTAATTTTAGAAGTGCCCCCTAAGGTGCCCAGTTGGTGTCCTGGCATGTCAGGGGGACCAGTGCACTACAAATGCTGCGATTGACCTGAGTATGGCATTTGAGGCTGGCATAGAGGCTGGCAAAAAAAGTTTTTAAAGTTGTTTTTTTGAGGGTGGGAGGATGTCAGTGACCACTGGGGGAGTCAGGGGAGGTGATCCCCGATTCCCTCCGGTGGTCATCTGGTCAGTTCGGGCACCTTTTTGAGGCTTGGTCATGAAAACAAATGGACCAAGTAAAGTCGGCCAAGTGTTCGTCAGGGATGCCCTTTTTTTTCCATTATCGGCCAAGGATGCCCATCTCTTAACTACACCCCCGTCCCACCTTCGGTATGCTGCCGACACTCCCCCGGGACCTTTGGTCATCCCCACAACGGAAAGAAGATAAGGACACCCAAAATCAGCTTTCGATTACGCCGATTTGGTCAACCTTGGGAGAAGGACAACCATCTCCCGAATTGTGTCGGAAGATGGGCGCCCTTCTCTTTTGAAAATAAGCAGCATAGACTTCAAATCTCCTGGTAGGGAATAATACACTAAGTATTAGAACAAGAACATAAGAACATTGAAGTCACACTACTTTAGAAATAATTTGACATCTTTTTATCTGTTCAGTGCTGATTACAGAGTAATTGGTGGGAAGAGAAAAGAACAAAACAAAATTGCACCCTTCAGATTGGTTTCCATTCGAGACAACTCTTTTTTTTGTGCTGATGTTTTGTAGATATCCCATCCATGATCCCCGTGAAGAATGCTATGGGGATAAGGATGAATTCCCTGGAGTGAGAACTTACGGTGTTCGAGAAACTGATGAAACCTACGATGTCTATTGTTATGCAGAAGAAATGAAAGGTGAAAATTCTCGAATTCCTTGACAGATGGTGTTGGTCATAATTGTTGCAGATCCTTGAGTGACTGCCTTACCATGCAATCTTCAGCAGGGAAGGAAAGGGGCAGGCAATCAGATTTATGAATGTATTTAGTTGGATTTATTAACCAGTTCTATGAAGAAATTCACCCAAGATGGTATACAGCAAGTACAGCTTGACATAGGGGCCCCTTTTACTAAGCCGCGTAAGGGGCCTACACGTGCCCAATTTGGAGTTACCGCCTGGCTACCGTATGGCCTGTGTGGTAATTTCATTTTTGATGTGCATCCACTACACACGCCAGAAAATAAAATATATAGTAGTGGATATTTTATTTTCTGGCGCGGCAAAAATCGGGCGGGAACACCGACTTGATGCACGTAGACAATTACTGCACGGTTAACGCGAGAGACCTTACCGCTAAGTCAATGGCTGTTGGTAAGGTCTCAGACCTAAAATGGACGTGCGCCAATTTTTATTTTGCCGCATGTCCATCTTCGGCAAAAAGTTTTAAAAAGCATTTTTTTTACAGGTGCGCTGAAAAATGGATCTGTGCACGTCCATAACATGCGCCTACACTACCGCAGCCTTCTTCAGCACGCATTTGTAAAAGGACCCCATAAAACTTACAATTGTATCAGGGTCACATGTTAGAATATTTAACTAACATGGATATGATACTAACTCTGTTCATACAATACAATGAAATATCTTAATAGGTAGCCCGAGGGAACAAATATAGAGATGGGACAAGATTGGCAGTACAAAATCATTGGGATAAATAGATAATAAGATATGAGGAAGTGATATAAGTTACAGGGTGCAGAGCAAGCTAGAAACCAGAACTTCCATCATACCTATTATGTCCCTTAGCTTTAGATCATTTTTGATCCAGCACTGAATTTATTCTGATCAGGTATAGTAAATCATGCAAAATTGTGACAGTTTAAGCATTTGGTGGGTGATGTGGAGGGGCATAATCGAACAGCGCCGGCCATCTATATGGGCGGCCATCTCTAAGGCCGGCGCCGTAAAGAGGTGTCCCAAACCGTATTATCGAAACAAGATGGACGGCCATCTTTCGTTTTGATAATACGGTTGGGGCCGGCCAAATGTCAGAGATGGCCGGTGTTGAGATGGCCAGCATCGGTTTTCGCCGATAATGGAAACCGAGGACGCCCATCTCAAACCCGGCCAAATCCAAGGCATTTGGTCGTGGGAGGGGCCAGCATTTGTAGTGCCCTGGTCCCCCTGACATGCCAGGACACCAACCGGGCACCCTAGGGGGCACTGCAGTGGACTTCATTAATAGCTCCCAGGTACATAGCTCCCTTCCCTTGGTTACTGAGCCCCCCAAATCCACCCCAAAATCCACTCCCCACAACTGTACACCACTACCATAGCTCTTATGGGTGAAGGGGGGCACCTACATGTGGGTACAGTGGGTTTCGGGTGGATTTTGGAGGGTTCCCATTTACCACCACAAGTGTAACAGGTAGGGGGGGATGGGCCTGGGTCCACCTGCCTGAAGTGCATTGCAGTACCCCCTAAAACTGTTCCAGGGACCTGCATACTGCTGTCATGGAGCTGGGTATGACATTTGAGGCTGGCAAAAAATGTTTTCTTTTTTTTAGGGTGGGAGGGGGTTGGTGACCACTGGGGGAGTAAGGGGAGGTCATCCCCGATTCCCTCCGGTGGTCATCTGGTCAGTTGGGGCACTTTTTGGAGGCTTGGTCCTAAAAATAAATGGACCAAATGAAGCCTTTTTTTTCCATTATTGGGTGAAGCCGGCCAACTCATAACCACGCCCCCGTCCCGCCTTCTGTACCCTGCCGATATGCCCCCTTGAAGTTTGCTGGCTCTGCGACAGAAAGCAGTTCAACCCGGCCAAAATCGGCTTTCGATTACACCGATTTGGCCAGGTTTAGGAAAATAAGCAGGATAGACTGTCATTTGGATTGTGATGGAGCTCATCAAAGCAAATATTTCTTCTGACTACAAACCTACCCCCCCCCCCCCCCCCCTGTTTACTAAGCTGCGCTAGTGGCTACCATGAACTAATGCTGACACAGTCTAGTCATTTTTCTTTTATTATCTGTCTGTTTGTATGACATTTTTGGCTGAATGTTTATCTGCCCTTTATTATTATGGCGTTCTTTTCCTAAACAAAATTTTAAATTTATTTTATTGTACTCCGCCTTGATTTGCTCTAGTGATAAAGGCGGTTTAGTAACTTTTAATAAATGATAAACGATTATCAGAAGAATTTGGAAATTATCAGTATAAATTGTCAGTGCAATTTGTTTTCTAGGTGAAGTATTTTATACGACATCTCCACAAAAGTTCACCTTTCAGGAGGCATTGCAACAATGTCAAAATCTTGATGCTCAGTTGGCTACTACTGGCCAACTATACCTGGCCTGGCAGCGTGGTATGGATGTGTGCAGTGCAGGATGGCTGGCAGATCACAGTGTGAGATACCCAATCTCTACAGCACGCCCCAACTGTGGTGGTAACTTGGTTGGAGTAAGAACAGTTTACCTCCATGCGAATCAGACTGGGTATCCTGACCCCATGTCTCGTTATGACGCCATTTGCTATAAAGGTGACTGCATCATGTATCACAAGAATTTTAACTCATTTGATTGCTTTTCAGATTCATCTGAAGGGGGGGAGAGAAGGGGGCTAATTTACTATTGGCTTCTTTTACTAAACGGCGCTAACGATTCCCGTGCGGCAAATGAGAGGAAGCCCATAGGAATTGAATGGGCTTCTTCTTATTTGCCATGCTGGGAATTGCTGGTGTGGCTTAGTAAAAAAGGCCCTCTACCTAGATACATTCGGTCAAATGGTGAATATCTTTCCTTTAGGAAACTCTTGAAAACCCATCTGTTCAAACAGGTTTACCCAAGTGACTTGACCTACCATAAGCAAACATAAGCAACCCATCTATTTACCGGTTCAACTAATCATTAACAACAATGACTCAGAAAATATCTCCTATCAACCTTCCTACCCTCCATGCTCTTCCTAACTTCTCCCCTATTGCTCCACATCCTTACCTATCCCTATCCTTTCTCTCATACCTCTTTTATCCCATTTACTCCTTGTTCATTTGTCCTATCATATACCTCCTTTACTGATTCTGATACTACAGATTGTATTCTCTTGATACTATGTAAGCCGCATTGAACCTGCGATGAGCGGGAAAGCGTGGGGTACAAATGTAATAAATAAGTAAATAAATAAATATATTGGTTTAATTGAAAGGAAAGAACCAGGCACACCCATTAAAGGGGGGCCGACCACAACCGGGCTGAAGGCCAGCGAAGACAGAAGTGTGGGGGAGGGTACAGGGAGGGCCTAGCTAGAGAGCAGAGGTAGTAGTGGGAGGGAAACAAGGGGTAGCAAGGGGAGGGGGCAGGAAAGAAGGGGAGGAGCAAGGGAGGAGGAGAGAGGAATTTGAACTGCACAGGAAGTCCTTTTGAATTTGGAAGCAGGAGAAGAGCAACCCTGGGCAGCAGCTCCTGAAATTTTTACAGGCACATGTTTTGTGTCTGCCCTGGGCAGAGCTTGTGCAGAGTACAGCCAAAGAAGCTCTTACAGCAGAGCACGATATTCCAGCGAATTGAGAACAATTTTTACGATATGTAGACATTTAAAACTTTGTGCAAGGCATTTTAGCTTTCTTCTGCCGACCCCCATTTAGCTTTTCCAGGATGGCCGGCCATCTCGGGTTAGTTGCCTATCTCACGGCATTACGCGCACTAGGCTAGAGTCCCACATACGCTGCCCATGGCGCATGGCAGATGGGTTTGCCGCAGCGCGGTTGCCGTTTTTGGCCGGCCATGCAGTGCTCACAATCCGCAGTGCATAGCACGGCACTGAGGCACGACTCGGAAGACCTTGTGCACAGTACTGAACCGAGGCACAAACGATCTCAGGGAGACGAAAACACCTTTAATGGTACGTCATTTTTGCTCTTCTCCTGCCTCAGCGGCACACCGCACGTTAAGATGCGGTGATGGCCGGCCACTAATACTTGGCCGACAGTTACGCACTATACGGCAACGGACCTTCGAGCCCCGTTGTGGCCGGCCACGCCGTGTTATCTAATTCGAAAAATTAATGCGTTATAAGCTGTCCATGCCAATACGGCGATGGACCTTAAAACCCGTTATGGCCGTTGATTGTTCTACAGGCATACGTGTCTAGGCCCATTTCGGTTGATCCGGCAGACCTAGTGCATAGCACGGCACTGAGGCACGACTCGGAAGACCTTGTGCACAGTACTGAACCGAGGCGCAAACGATCTCAGGGAGACGAAAACACCTTTAATGGTACATCATTTTTGCTCTTCTCCTGCCTCAGCGGCACACCGCATGTTAAGATGCGGTGATGGCCGGCCAATAATACTTGGCCGACAGTTACGCGCTATACGGCAACGGACCTTTGAGCCCGTTGTGGCTGGCCACGCCGTGTTATCAAATTCGATAAATTAATGCGGTATAAGCCATCCATGCCATTACGGCGACGGACCTTAAGCCCCGTTATGGCCGGCCACACCAGATTTTCGATGTAATGCGGCAAAAATGAGTGCAGTATAAGTCGCTCATGCTGTATAAGCCGCCCAGGCCACGCAGAGCTATACAAGCCCCATTGTGGTCGGCCATGCCGTGTTATCTAATTGGGTAAAATTTAGTGCGGTATAAGTCGTCCATGTTGTATAAGCTGCCCATGTCACGCAGCACTACGGCAATAGCTGCTGATCAAAAACACATGCATACAAATACCAGATCAGTAGCTATTGCTGTTTATATATAGTAATACCATAAACCCAACTTTTCTGTATAATTGCTTTCTCTTTGTTACTCTTTAAGTTCCAAACTGACTTCAATTCAATTCCAACCAACATAAACGATCTCAGTGGAAAATCCGAATTGTTTATGGAGTTTGCAAAAATAAACAATTGGGATTTATCCACTGAAATCGTTATGTTGGTTGGAATTGACTTGAAGTCAGTTTGGAACTTAAAGAGTAACAAAGAGAAAACAATTATACAGAACAGCTGGGTTTATGGTTTTACTATTTTGTTACCCTTACTGATGTTTTGGACCACTTAAATTGGTTTATATATAGTAGACATATGAAGGCAGATTTTAGATTCATCATAGGTTTGGGAATTGAGACTTCCAGTTTGGGACACCTCAAATTCTGCTCGTATTTTAGAAAAAAGATCTGCTGACTTAGAGGGGAAGTTATCAACATGGGCCACCATTAAAATACATGTTGTTTTACTGTTAACCCAGTTATTGTAACTAGGTCTCATTGCATAAAATAGGACCTGTGGTAAAATAGCAAAGATCACAAAAAGTGGGAAGAGCACATATGTCCCACGGAATAGACAGAGTCAAAAACAAGGAGTGGGAACTGGGTCGGGCTCTTCAAGACAGACCAGGGACTCACAATGTAGAATTAAAAACGGAGGAGGGAAAGGTGAGTAGTGGAGTGCCTCAAGGATCGGTGCTGGGGCCGATTCTGTTCAATATATTTGTGAGTGACCTTGCCGAAGGGTTAGAAGGTAAAGTTTGCCTATTTGCGGATGATACTAAGATCTGTAACAGAGTGGACACCCCGGAGGGAGTGGAAAACATGAAAAGGATTTGAAGAAGCTAGAACAATGGTCTAAGGTCTGGCAATTAAAATTCAATGCGAAGAAATGCAAAGTGATGCACTTAGGGAATAGAAATCCACGGGAGACGTATGTGTTAGGTGGCGAGAGTCTGATAGGTTCAGGTCTTTTTCTGCCGTCATCTACTATGTTTATTTTAGATGACTTGACACAGTACCATGTTAGAAGTCTTGATGCGTATATTAGACAATCATATCTTTCTTTGGCAATATGTCTTTTAAACTAAACATAAGTTTAAAAAGTCTGTTAATAAGAGTAAAAATGTATATAGCATGTAAATGCCGCTGTAATGAGAACTATATAGGGTCTTTTTTACTAAGCCATACTAGCGATTCCCAGCAAGGCAATTCCCAGGAAGCCCATTCAATTCCTATGGGCTTCCTCTCATTTGCCACACGGAAATCGCTAGCACGTTTTTAATTCTATATTGTGAGTCCGTGGTCTGTTTTGAAGAGCTCGATCCAGCTCCCAATCCTTGTATTTGACTGGTAGTAAAATAGCCCATGTTGATAACTCCCCTCCTTACTGTGAAGAGTTTCAGTCTTTGGTAACCAGAGCTGATATTGTGATATCATAATGTCTCATTCCACCAATGTCCAACCTCATCAGTGATGTCACAATGGCTTGATTGCCCTATTCTTGGCTCACTTTTATTACATACAGCAGTGACTTTGATTTCAAGAGACATTTCTTTTTTCACTAATTAAGGAAGGAAAATTTCAACATGGGCCACCATTAAGATGTGTTATTTTACTGTTAACCCCAGTTCTTAGTAACTAGGGACCCTGTTTACAAAGGCACACTAGCATTTTTAGTGCGCATAAAAATTAGCATGTGCTAACCATGTAGATGCCCATAATATTCCTATGAGTGTCTACACAGATAGCACGTGCTAATTTTTAGCACACGCTAAAAACGCTAGCGCGCCTTTGTAAACGGGGCCCTAGGTTTCATAGCATAAAATGGGACCTGTGCTAAAATAGCTTGAGTTAGTGGTAAAATAGCATGTCCTAACAATAGCCCATGTTGGTAACTAAGCCCCTTAGAGCCTTTTCTAAAAATGGACATGAATATGCCGATTGCATATGGTGACAGCACCCATTTTGAAAATGTAAATGTTTACAATATTAATGGAGACAACTCAGCAACATACAAATTTACATGCCAGCAACTACCTGTGTGTGTTGGTATTTCAGAACACGATAGTAACCAAAAAAATATAAGGCTCAAAGAGACAGTAAATATTCTAACATTCACTCTTTGATACAAATATAACTAAAAGTACTTAATATAATGACTTATGCACTCTGGAGTATGATTAAAGATTTTTATCTGGAAGGAAAAAGTCTCAGAATCCCTGCTGTCACCCTTTAAAATAATTTCAGAGTAGTGGAACCTGGTGACACCAAGAATTAGAATGGTGCTTTAAAACTGATCAAACACGTTGCACCTTGAGACAGCCGAATGGCGAAACTCTGGCCACAGACAGTGTATCGTCAATTTGAAGTCAGAGAGCACTGATGAATCAAAGCTAAGCTATATTCTAAGATAGTCACTGTTTTATGGGTTACCAACTGGAGCAAGACTCTTTGGAATTTTAATGATTGATTATTCTGTGAAGGTTTATCCCGTCAAGTCCTTCCACCGTTCTGAAAGCACGTTAAAGGGTGGAGGCAGGGAATCCGAAGATAAAAATCTTTAATCATACTCCAGAGTGCATGTCATGTATTAAGTACTTTTAGTTATATTTGTATCAAACCCACTCTGTGATTTGACCCCAAATCCTGTCCCACCCCTAGAACAACTGGAGTTCCTGGTCTCACAAGTGAAGAACCAACCACTGCTTCACTAATGTTGCAGATCCTCCATTTCCGCAATACAAGTTCTTGCATTAGCACTCAAAATTAAACAGATGAATTTGTCAAAAAGATTAAACACAGGGTTTGGGTATTTCAGAACATACATGTGAATATACTGGCACATAGATGTGTATGCCAGCCATTTTAGAAACCCAAATGCCCACGTTTCCCCAAGTTGCCATTATTGCTTTTATAAGGGGGGGGGTGCAACACTGAGAGATTAGGCGGTGATATCCCCTAAACCTTCCAATATAGCTTTGTTCAAAACAGAGGCATAGTTAGGTGGGGCCACGGGGGCCTGGGCCCCTGGTTGGCTGGCGAGGGTCTCCAACCCCCTCCAACTGAAGACTTCATCCAGTGATGGTCTGCGGTGGCGGCACCGCATTGCCTGCCCTGCACTTTCTTCCCCTCACGTCGGGCACGCTCCTTTTAGTGAAGTTGAGAGTTTCACTAAAAGGAGCGTGCTGGACGTAAGGGAAAGAGAGAGCAGGGCAGGCAATGCGGCGGCGCTGAAGACCAGCACTGGATGATGTCATCAGCTGACGGGGGTTGGGGACCCCCGCAAGCCAAGGTATTTGCGGCGGCGGTGCTTCAGCTGGCGGGGGTTGGTGACCCCGTCAGCCAAGATGTTACAGCAGCAGCAGTGGGCGGTGTAGGGGGTGGCGTCGAGGCAGTGACTAAAATGTGCCCCCCCCCACCTTGGGCTCTGGCTCCCTCCCACCTTGAGGTCTGGCTACGCCCCTAGTTCAAAACATGCACCTTTCAAAAACTTAGACATTCCTGGGATCCGCTGTAAATCCCTATGTTCATCTCGGAGGTCATGAAATACATTCTCTTTCTGAAACCGGGAAAATATGTGTATTTTTTTAAATCCATCTAAAACACACACGTACACCCCCTTGACATATACACATAATTGGCTTTTCTACATTTATTTGGCATAGACTTGCTTTACATATGCCGAAATTGTGACTAGTTCTTCTAAAATAACTGTCATGGGGTATATATAAATCTTATAATGTTTGAGCATATCTCTTTTTCTTCCATTTTGTATTATTTATATAGGTGAATTTGAGGTTGAAAGGTTAAGCCCTGAGATTTTCACAGATCTAGAAGAGGGATTTACTGAATTGGGGAGTGCACTTATCACCGTTCAGACGGTTACAGAACCTGATGAGGAGATTACCTTCCCACGCAATGCTACAGAAGAAGAAGCCCGGGGAAGCATCGCAACTCTGGAACCACTTGACGTTACGCCCACCCCTTCTGATGAGAAGGAAGCTTTCACAGGAGCGCCCGAGAGCTCAGAAATTGCCCTAACTGTGGAAGCCCTGTTCACAGAGGCTCCATATGAGAGCAGAACTGATGAAGGCCTCACTGTATCTGATGTGGTTCCAGAAGAGTTTTCAGTCTCAGTCGTGGAAACCATCAGAACTTATCCTGTCACAGATGTTTCTGGCCCCACTGCAGAGGTGGCTGCCACTTCTGAACCAGAATCCACTCCAGTGTTCACCATGGAAGAGAAGATCATTCCGGTAACAATGGGCAAAGATGACGCACGGCCTCCTGAAGAGCCCATCTCCGAAACAGGTGAGCAACATCTATTAGTTCTCAAGTTCCCTTTGGTCATCATTTCGACTATCAACTGAAAACTCCAATCCTATAATAGTCAGCCTCCTCTTCAGTGCATACCTGTCTAAATAGCCGCACTTTCACAGCCTTTCTAAAATGCAAATCAAGGGTCAAGGGTTTGATATTCTGCCTTTCTGTGGTACAAGCAAAGCCGTTTACATTTTTTTTAATGTATATGCAGGTACTTTCTCTGACTCTAGTAGGCTCACAATCTAAGTTTTGTACCTGGGGCAATAAAGGGTTAAGGGGCCCTTTTACTAAGCCACGTAGGCGCCTACGCACACCCAACATGCACCAATTTGGAACTATCACCCAGCTATTGGCATTGTATGTGTGCTGACAATTACGATAAGGTTAATGCGTGAGACCTTACAGCTAAGTGAATGGGTGGCGGTAAGGTCTCAGGGCCAAAACGGACGTGCGCCAATTTTCATTTTGCCGCACGTCCATTTTAGGCCAAAATAAAAGGCCTCTTTTTGCAGGTGAGCTGAAAACTGGACGCATATCTAATACTCGTGTCTACAACAGCACAGGCCATTTTTGGTGCACCTTAGTAAAAGGACCCCTAAGTGACTTGCCCAGGGTAATCAAAGGAGCTGCTGTGGGAGTTGAACCTAGTTCCCCAGGTTCTCAGCCCACTGCACTAACCATGGGAACATCTTCATTGGCAAAGCATTCCAACAAAAAGGTGCTGCCCCAGAAAAACCCACTCTGTGATTTGACCCAAAATCCTGTCCCACTTCTAGAACAACTGAAGTTCCTGGTCTCACAAGTGAAGAACCAACCACTGCTTCACTAATGATGCAGATCCTCCATTTCCGCAATACAAGTTCTTGCATTAGCACTCAAAATTAAACCGATGAATTTGTCAAAAAGATTAAAAACAGGGTTTGAAAACCATTGCTGTTTGGCTTCTACATAAGATAAATCTTAGAGACAAAACTGAGTGTTTAGAACATAAGAAAATAAGAATAACCATACTGGGTCAGACCAATGATCCATCTAGCCCAGTATCCTGTCTCAAACAATGGCCAATCCAGGTCACAAGTACCTGGCAGAAACCCAAATTGTAGCAACATTCCATGCTACCAATCCCAGGGCAAGCAGTGGTTTCCCATGTCTATCTCAACAGCAGACTATGGGCTTTTCCTCCAGGAACTTGTCCAAATGTTTTAAAGCCCAGATATGCTAAACTTTGTTACCACATCCTCCAGCAACAAGTTCCAGAGCTCAACTATTCGTTGAGTGAAAAAATATTGCCTCCTATTTGTTTTAAGGGTATTTCCATGTAACTTCATTGAGTGTCCCCTAGTCTTTGTACTTTTTGAAAGAGTAAAACATCAATTCACCTCTACTCATTCTACACCACACAGGATTTTGTAGATCTTAATCATATCTCCCCTCAGCCGTCTCTTTTCTAAGCTGAAGAACCCTAACCTCTTTAGCCTTTCCTCATATGATAAACCTAATTACTAGATTGTGGATTCCAGGAAGTGGATGAAACAGAGATTATGCTTGGCGAGGGAGGGGGAAATCATGGCAATTTCCCTGGGCTCCCATGCCACAGGACACCTCAAGCTTGCCTAAATCATAGTCTGTAGGTGGACTTCTGGGCCCTCACCCCAATGTCTGCCTTGAACCCCAGCATGTCTGGGATGGATGAGACTCAGTTCTGGCCCCTTGCTCTGCTTTCTACTTTACTTTCATCCCTTTGCTCTACTTTCTTTCAGGTGTCGTGTTCCATTATCGTGCCTCCTCCACCACATACTCATTCAACTTTGAAGAGGCCCAACGTGCATGCCTGGATAACAATGCTATTATTGCTACAGCAGAGCAGCTCCAAGCAGCTTTTGAGGCTGGTTTTCACCACTGTGATGCCGGATGGATCTCTGACCAGACCGTCAGGTAACGTCAAGTAAAATATAGTAACCAAAGCTGGAAGGAGCACTAGGCAAACTGAACAGCTACCTTGAACACCACACTTTGAGGAGCAGCAACCAACTGCATCAATTGACCCCACCTCCTGCACCCTTGATTTTGGCCCACTACATGGAACAAGTGGTTACTTTGAAGCCAGCAGTCCCTGGATAGCACATTGAGGGAACTAAATTGCACTAGAAGCCATTGCTATTGGCTTCTCCCTGCACACACCCTCGACTTATACTGTAAAGCTACCAAAGGGGACAAGAAACAGAAGTCACAATCAGGGGCATAGCCAGCAGCCCATTTTGGGGGGCCTTGGGTGGACTGGGGGCCACCTCTCCCCCCCCCCCCCCCACACACACACTTCCTATTAAATTTGTTTACCTTTGCTGCCAGGGATACCCAAGTTCCACAAGCCAAAGATCCCCATGGCCCAAAACTCCCCCAGTATGAAGAGGTCAGCAGCATGCTTTCCAGATGCCTCCAGCCATTAAAAGTACTGCAGTTTTGGGGGGGACCAAGCCGAAAGTGGGGGGCCCAGGCCCCCAAGGTCTTCCCCTGGCTACGCCACTGAGTCACATGCGTGCTGTGCTGCAGGAGATACATTGAGGCAGGAAAATTTCCCGGACACTGGCTCATCCATCACATTTTGATGCTATTCTGTTTCTAATGAGGTCATTCCGGGAGAAAGTCTGCAATTCAAGGGGAGAGGAGAGTTGTGCATGTAGAAGTAAGTGGTGCTAAGAGGGAAGGTAGATCCTGTCTGCACTGGAGTGGAAAGGGGAAAGAGAAGGGAATATTCCTGAACTGGTGGGGAAAGAGAGGAGACTCCTCCTGAGATGGGGGAAAAGAGAAAGATGGAATGCTTCAGGGGCTAAAGAGGAGGAGGGATACTCCTGGTATAAACACGTACCTCTGAGTGTGTTTCTCCAGCTTATAAAATGGTTATTCTCTCAGTTCTGTAAAACATTAGGAAAAACCGTAAGATGCAATAGCTGATTGCAGAGTAACTAGGATAGTCTTCCAATTGGAGTTTTGTCAAGAGTCTCTGAACTTCTTAGATGTTACTTTTGATAAGCAGTATATCAAGCAATGAAGAACTTGAACGTGAGGTAATCCTTGGCAGCCACTACAGTATACCAAGTTATATGCATGCATTTTTATGTCGTCTGCCATGGTGTCATATAATTGTTAGATGAACATATCCTTTGCTGTGTGAAATATTATTTTCCCTCTGATGCTCACCATAGACTGTAGCTGTATATTTGTATGACATGACAGTAAATCAGAAATGTTTCTATTTCTTTTCACAGATACCCAATTGTAACTCCACAAGACAATTGTACGAGAGACAAAAATAGATTCCCTGGAGTGAGAAGCTATGGGGTGCTTAGTCCAGTAGAGAAGTTTGATGTCTACTGTTATATTGACAGCCTGCAGGGTAGGTGATTCATTGAGTGTTCATAATAGCAATCAAATGCATCGGTCGGAGCCTTGAATAAAAAATATGGAGAAAAGCATATACTGCAAATCTAAGCTCAGTTTGGGCATGCCTTTCAACAGGACAACCAACCCTCAATACATGTTACAAGACAATACCATAACCTATTAAAAATAACTTAGTAATATGAATATACTACTATACTACTACCAAGTCCGCTACTAAACGGACTTGGAAAAATCCAAAATCCCAGGAATAACATGTATAGAATGTTTGTACGTTTGGGAAGCTTGCCAGGTGCCCTTGGCCTGGATTGGCCGCTGTCGTGGACAAGATGCTGGGCTCGATGGACCCTTGGTCTTTTCCCAGTATGGCATTACTTATGTACTTATGTACTTATATATATAAAAGAATAAATCTTGCCTTATTCAATTGCATTTCTCTTATGTGGTTCTACTTCATAAGAGGCTTGTTTCTGTTCCTTTTTGACCATTTGCAATGCAATGTTTTGGGAGTGACCTCCATGTATTTGTTGTTAACGTTTCCTGGGCTCAATAAAGATAGTTTTAAAAAAAGACAGAAAATACATCTGCTGTATCACATATATGAAATTTTAACAAAGTATTACATTATCCAGCAAACATTTACTTTAATTCTGAATTTACTGTATTTATAAATAAAGATGTTCAAGGCCAGAGAAACTAAGTATGTCCTTTTCAGAAGGAAGAATGGAAAAAGCCTTTTGTACATCTGTACAGTTTCCAAAATGCCAAATGCTGCACACACACTGTCCTTCACAGAAAATGGCTAGTGCCAGCAGAAGAATAATGAGGGATGAGAATCGATTATAGTCTTGGTGTTTTCAAGGGATACAAGTATCCAGTGCATGTTTTCTAGCAAAAAAGGTGCCGGTACTCATATGCTAGGCCACCCTTCAGGGGTGGGGTGACCACTGAGGGACTCACCCCACAATAGCCAGATCCCTTGCAACCAGTCACAGAATCAATGACAAGGCAGAATTGATGTGTAGAGCCTGAGTTCTTTCATTAACATGGGTCAGTTTTAGCAGACAATGGGAAAAGGCGCCAGTACTCAGTACCCCAAGTACCGCCTCAAAAAAAGCCCTGCAAGTTTTCAAAATTAAAAAAAAAAAAAAACCTTTGGTTTAATAGCATTAAGGACATAAGCACTGCCATACCTGAACAGACCAAAAGTCCATCAAGTCCAGTGCCCTGTTTCCAACAGCAGCCAATCCAATTGTTAGTCTACACCAGTGTTTCCCAAGTCCGGTCCTGGAGTACCCCTTGCCAGTCAGGTTTTCAGGATATCCACAATGAATATGCATGGAAGAGATTTGCATATAATGGAGGCAATGCATGCAAATCAAGTTCATGCACATTCATTGTGGCTATCCTGAAAACCTGACTGGCAAGGGGTACTCCAGGACTGAACTTGAGGTCTACACTAGGTCTATATTAGTTAGCATCCCCATGTGTAAATGGCAGTATTTAAACATCTAGAGAAGCCCAGACATTTAAATGCCATTTCAGAACAGGGGCCATTCACAAATGGGGATGCTAACTACATACAGATTTCAAAGGGCTGTGGGTAGGGCGGGTAGGGTTACCATATGGCTCCAGAAAAAGGAGGACGGATTGAGCCAGCCGGGTTTTACTTCCATTGCTGAAAGCAATGGAAGTAAAACCCAGCTGGCTCAATTACTTCCATTGAAAGCAATGGAAGTAAAACCCGGCTGGCTCAATCCGTCCTACTTTTTCTGGAGCCATATAGTAACCCTAAGGGCGGGGATATGGAGAGTCCTGGGTGGGCCCTGCCATACAATACAAATTTCAAATCCACATCTGTACTGAAAAAGATAGACATTAGTATTTACAGCTGACTCAAGGCATTTGTAAGTGCCTGCTGTAAGAAGCAGATGTATATCCCAATGTTTCACCATATATGGAAGCATGACCACTAGCAGTAATATCATGATATTACCATTAGAGGTTTTTGCAGTCATTTTAGAAGACCTGATCATTGAGGAGTGAGTGGGCATCACTCCCACCCCACTAGACCCAGGGTCTCATGTTAATCTTAGGAAGTAGTCAAGGGATCCCCATTTTACCACCCTAGTCCCTTGGGGGAGGGGGGTTGGACCTCAGAAGGAAAGTACCATGTGTTGGGAGCTTAGCTACACATGGGGATATTTACATAGGGGGCTGCTATTAGGGAACTGCCATCGAGGGTTATTACCATGGAAGGGGACTGCCAGTGGGGGATTATTTCTGGAGGGGCTGCAATCAGGAGGGTTGGCATTGGGGAGGGGCTGCCAGTGGAGACTTCTTACTGCAGGGTGCTGGCATTGAAGGGTTGTTGCCTTGGAGGAGAACTCTGATACCAGGATCAGGGCTCTTTACGGGGAAAGAGGCAATTTTGGAAAGCTGCTCACCTATCTATATGGTTCGGGGGGAGGGAGGGGGAGGATTTCTATGTTGTTGTTTTCCCCAAGTGAAACATTCTAAAATTGTTGCTCCCTCTGTTACATGGAGGCACTTCGACATGCCATCAAGGGGTTCTACATTTGGTAAAGCATCTTATAAAACTGTATGGGAATTCCCCGTGACCTGACCTAGACCCGTAGATTCCCCTCTCCATGTACTAAAATCTGCCCGTAAAACTCACAAGCCAAATTATAATAGACCGTGACAGAGAGGAACTATGTATACAGATCACTTGTTTCTAAGAAATGTCCCTTCCTATAGGATTACAGTGATAATACATTTACTAAACGTTTCATCTCTTGTGATGGAACAGTTAATTCCTCTTGCATTGCTCTATAGTAAATCCCATTTGCTTCAGGAATAGATGTGTAGTGCAGTGACATAGATCAGTGCCTGGGCACTTACCTGTAGCAGGGCAGCGAACAAAACAGACAGGTGGCACTACTTGGGAACCGTAAACAGTAAACTTGGCAGCTTTGTGGTTCAAAGGCAGTGCCATGAATCTGGTGCTTTTGGCATAAGTAGTGAGGAAATCCAGTTGATGCTAACTCATCTGCAGTCTGTAAGTAAGTATCATTTTATCTTTTCGTGCATGTAAAAAAATGCATAACAAAAAGGAAAACAACACAGTTATGAAAAGCCGTTACCCCCCAGCCTTCCAAGGCCAGCTTTAGAATTTCTTGCATATACCATTGTAGAGAGAATGAAAGGCATCACACCTGGGAGAGAGAAAGCGGGAAAACAAGCATTCATTCTCTTTTCTCACATCCCCGTGTTCAACATAATAGCCTATAATATCCTTTACATAATGGAGAGTTTTCAAGTTTGATTTCAATTTGTGTTCAAGTTTGATTTTAAGTTATTGCAGCTTAATTATCAAATAAATAAATAATAATCATAATAAATTCTGTATGGAAGGCCAGTTCTAAAAAGAGTGACGCTAGTCGAGTCATTCTTTGACTTGCACGGAAAGAGACAGTTCAAGTTCTTTGTAGCTTGATATACTGCTTATCAAAAGTAGCATCTAAGAGGTTTACAATCAATGCTATAATATTACAACAATACAATAAAATCAGACATAAAAGTTACATAAAATGAATAGAAGGCTTCAACTGCATACCAGACCCAAAGTCTGTACTTAATTGCCTGCATGTTCTGCAGTAGTGAATGATAACCTAGAAACTTTACTTTCTAACTCTTCTTACTTTCTTATCTATATGTTCCATCTTTGCTTATACCCTTCACTATCAATTAAAATGTTCTATTAAGTATCGTGTTGACATTGTAACATGGAGGGGCATAATCGAATGGGGGCGCCCATCTCTAAGGGAACCCATCTCCGGGGACGGCCCTGGGAAGGGGCGGAGCCAACCATATTATCGAAGAAGATGGGCGTCCATCTTTCATTTCGATAATATAGTCGGGGCCGGCCAAATCTCAACATTTAGGTCAACTTTAGAGATGGTCGACCTAAATGTTGAGATCGCCGGACTTAGAAAAGGCCGACCTCGGTTTTCGCCAATAATGGTAACCGAGGCCGGCCATCTGAAAACCAGCCAAATCCAAGCGATTTGGTCATGGGAGGAGCCAGCATTTGTAGTGCACTGGTCCCACTCACATGCCAGGACACCAACCGGGCACCCTAGGGGGCAATGCAGTGGAATTCAGAAATTGCTCCCAGGTGCTGAGCCCCTCAACCCCCCCCCCTCCAAAACCCACTACCCACAACTGTACAACACTACCATAGTCCTTAAAGGGTAAAGGGGGCACCTACATGTAGGTACAGTGGGTTTTGGAGGGCTCCCATTTACCAGCACAAGTGTAACAGGTAGGAGGGGGGATGGGCCTGGGTCCGCCTGCCTGAAGTGCACTGCAGTACCCACTAAAAACTGCTCCAGGGACCTGCATACTGCTGTGATGGGGCTGGGTATGACATCTGAGGCTGGCAAAAAATGTTTTTAATTTTTCTTTTTGGGTGGGAGGGGGTTGGTGACCACTGGGGGAGTAAGGGGAGGTGATCCCCGATTCCCTCCGGTGGTCATCTGGTCAGTTCGGGCACCTTTTCAAGGCTTGGATGTTAACAAAAAGGGACCAAGTAAAGTCGGCCAAATGCTCGTCAGGGCCGCCCTTCTTTTTTCCATTATCAGCCGAGGATGCCCATCTCTTAACACGCCCCCGTCCCACCTTCGGTACACTGCCGACACGCCCCCTTGAACTTTGGCCGTCCCCACGACAGAAAGTAGTTGAGGCTGGCCAAAATCACCTTTCGATTATACCGATTTGGCCGCCCTTAGGAGAAGGGCGCCCATCTCCCGATTTGTGTCGGAAGACGGGCGCCCTTCTCCTGCGAAAATAAGCTGGACAGCAACATAGTAAATGACGGCAGATGAAGACCTGAACGGTCCATCCAGTCTGCCCAACAAGATAAACTCATTTTACATGGTATGTAATACTTTATATGTATACCCAAGTTTGATTTGTCCCTGCCTTTCTCAGGGCACAGACCGTAAAAGCCTGCCCAGTACTGTTCCTCTACTAAAAGTTCTGAAGCTAACGTTGAAGCCCCTTAAAATTTACACTCCAGCCCATCCATATCTATTCAGTCACGATCAGGGCACAGACTGTAGAAGTCTGTCCTGCACCGGTTTTACTCTCCAAATACCAGCATCGCCACCCAATCTCCGCTAAGATTCCTTAGATCCAACCCTTCTAAACAGGGTTCGTTTATGTTTATCCCACGCACGTTTGAATTTCATTACTGTTTACATCTCCACCACCTCCTGTGGGAGGGCATTCCACGTATCTACCACCCTCTCTGTGAAAAAATACTTCCTGACTTTACTCCTGAATCTGCCCCCCTTCAAGCTCAATTCATGTCCTCTAGTTCTACCACCTTCCCGTCTCCGGAAAAGGGTTGTTTGCGGATTCATACCTTTCAAATATTTGAACGTCTGTATCATGTCACCCCTGTTTCTCCTTTTCTCCAAAGTATTATACATGTTCAGGTCGGCAAGTCTCTCCTTGTACGGTTTGCAATGCAAATCCCATACCATTTTCGTCGCTTTTCTTTGCACTGCTTCCAGTCTTTTTACATCTTTAGCAAGATAAGGCCTCCAAAACTGAACACAATACTCCAAGTGGGGTCTCATCAATGACTTGAAGAGGGACATCAACACCTCCTTTCTTCTGCTGGTTATACCCTTCTCTATGCAGCTTAGCATCCTTCTGGCCACGGCTGTTGCCTTGTCACATTGTTTCTTCACCTTCATATCTCCGACACCAACACCCCAAGGTCTCTCTCCTGAGTCGAACTTACTAATCTCTCCCCTCCTATTCGGTATCTCTCTTTTGGGTTTCTATACCCCAAATGCATCATTCTGCACTTCTTGGCATTAAATTCTAACTTTTTAAATAGATTTCTGGAAGAAAACCTCAAATAACTGCCTGAGTCTACCTTATATCAAATACTATAACTCAGACCTTACCCAAATACAAAATTACTAAAATTAGCCACACAAAGTGATAATAATAATGTGCTCAGTCTGTACCCATTCCAACCATCAAACATATAAATGGCAAGTGACCGACTCACCTGCAAATGCGCAGTAGAGACTTCCCTCCCTGTCCCACCCTTGCGTCAAGACGTGATGACGTCAGAGGGCGGAACAGAGAGGGAAACGGAGTCAGACTGTCGGACGCTGCCGCCTGGAAACAAACATCGCGTGTACCATTATTAGATTGTAAGCTCTTTGAGCAGGGACTGTCTTTCTTCTATGTTTGTGCAGCGCTGCGTATGCCTTGTAGCGCTATAGAAATGCTAAATAGTAGTAGTAGTACCAACCTCCACCCTCCCCCCCATCCCCGCCCCGCCCCCCTCCGTATCGGGCCCCCTGCACTGACCTGACAGCGCCTCTCACCTCCGTGTGGAAGCACTGCAGGCAGCAGCAGAGCGATCTGCTGCTGCCTGCAGCGCGTTCACACAGAGGTGAGAGATCAGGTCAGTGCAGGGGGCCCGGCACGGAGGGGGGAGGGAGTGGCGGTGAGGAGGGTAGCTGGAAATCTTGCCCGTTTTAACGGGCTTAACGGCTAGTTATATCCATAAAAGGAATATGTGGTAGTGTCACAGATGGAACCATCATAGCACATTAAATAACCCTAGGGGGCACTGCAGTGGACTTCATAAAATGTTCCCAGATACATAGCTCCCTTACCTTGTGTGCAGAGCCCCCCAAAATCCCCCCAAAACCCACTACCCACAACTGTACACCACTATCATAGCCCTTACGGGTGAAGGAGGGCACCTAGATGTGGGTACAGTGGGTTTCTGGTGGGTTTTGGAGGGCTTGCTGTTTCCTCCACAAATGTAACAGGTAGAGGGGGTATGGGCCTGCAGTACCCACTAAAACTGCTCCCGGGACCTGCATGCGCTGTCATGGACCTGTGTATGACATCTGAGGCTGGCATGACATATTTTTAAAGATGTTTCTTGAGGGTGGTAGGAGGTTAGTGACCACTGGGGGAGTAACGGAAGGTCATCCCCGATTCTCTCCGGTGGTCATCTGGTCATTTCGGGCACCTTTTTGTGCCTTAGTCGTAAGAAAAACAGGTCTGGGTGAAAACGTCCAAGTGTTCGTCAGGGACATCCTTGTTTTTTTTATTATGGTTCAAGGACATCCAAGTGTTAGGCACGCCCAAGTCCCACCTCCTCTATGCCTCCGACATGCCCCCTTGAACTTTGGCCGTCCTTACGATGGAGTGCAGTTGGAGACGTCCTAAATCGGGTTTCGATTATACCGATTTGGACGTCCATGGGAGAAGGACGTCCATCTTCCGATTTATGTCGAAAGATGGACGTCCTTCTCTTTCAAAAATGTGCCCCATAGGCACATATATGTCTTCGTAAAATAAGCTACAAATAGGCACCTTCCTGCCCTCTCAGTCTGTGCAGCCTGTTATAAAATTACCTCAAAGAGGCCATTATCCAAAAAAGTATGCTCCTAACAAAAGTTAAGGGGTAAATATTCAGCTGACAGGGTCAGCATTTTTTTGGTCACCAGTGGCACAGGGCTAGGTTCTATATATATGGTGCTTCAAAAATCAGTGCTGAACCCCCCCTCCCCCGCTTAAGCGGTATTCTATAAACTGCACCTAAAGTTCAGCACGGTTTATGGAACCAACGCTTAAGCGGAGAGATTTCACATAAATTTAAGTGCCACCATTTGCACCAATGAAAAGCTGGTGCAAATGCCTGCACCTAAATTTACACATGCAGCATCATTATTCTACAATCACGTATGTAACTTAAAACCACACCCCTGATCTACCCCTAAATGCCCATCACCCTCCCATTTCCGCTCCCCCTTTTTTGGGCCATGAGTAAATTTTCAACCCGGAACCTTCATCTAACTTTATGCAGGTCAGTCCAAATTAAATCTAATTTGTGCCAAGCTTTGTCACTAATTGGCTGATTATTCTATTAAATTGCGTACGCAAATTGAGAATGTGCCTAAATATGCATACTGCCCAGTTAAGAGCTACTGAATATTGATTGGGCAAGCTGGGATGAAGAACAATGTTAAAAATGTGGAAAAGCCTTAGGTAATTGCAGATGGAGGCCATTTCCAACTCAGGAGAAAATCCAAACATGCTGGGCTCCAAAAAAAAAAAAAAAAATTTATCTAGGGTTTTCTTTTTTTCCAGGAAAGGTGTTCTATGCAAGCCAGCAATATCAGTTCACCTTCCGAGAAGCTCGTGAATATTGTCAGAGTCAAAATGCCACCCTTGCTTCAACTGGACAGCTGTATGCTGCCTGGAAAAGAGGACTAGACAAATGTCAACCTGGCTGGCTTGCTGATGGCAGTGTCCGTTACCCCATCGTGACCCCACGCCCTGACTGCGGAGGAGATACCCCTGGAGTGAGAACCGTCTACACCCATTCCAACCAAACAGAGTATCCTGACTACCTATCACAGTACAATGTCTTCTGTTTCATAGGTATGTGTGCTGTGTAAAACACCAGATTTTTAAAGATATATTTCACTGTAGGCGCATTCATTCCTGTCATCAATAGCTGCTTAGAGCTGCAATCATTCATTTCCAGTCTTTTTATTTTTTATTTATTTGTTACATTTTTATCCCACATTTTCCCACCTATTTGCAGGCTCAATGTGGCTTACATTGTACTGAGGAGGCGTTCGCCATCTCCAGTAGAGAAACAAATACATGGAGCTGCTGTGGTCGGATAAGGATCGTGTGTTAGAGACACACTGGGAATCATAGAGAGGGAGAGTTATGTATAGTCTATTGCAGTGGCGTAGCCAGACTGCCAATTTTGGGTGGGCCTGAACCCAAAGTGGGTGGGCACAAAATTTTCTCTCTACCCCCCCCCCCCTCCAGCAAAATGTAGTCACACTCAGATGCATTTGTCACACAGGGTAAAGTGCTGCTTTTCAGTGCATCAGATTTCAGACAATTTATTTAATAGCCTAATCCTTTTCAGTGAGCTTTCAGAGGCCAAAACCTCCTGCCTCAGGTCAGTATAATGCTGTTACGGTATCCTCTCCTGACCTAAGGAAGGAAGTATTGGTCTCTGAAACTTTATTAACACCATATTACTTTACCCTAAATTAAACATAAAATTATTTTCTTTACCTTTGTTGTATGGCCATTTACTTTTTCTCATTGTGTTGCTCCCTGTCTCTAGATTCTGCTTTCCTTCGTTTTCGCTTAACTCTTCTGCCAGGGTTTCCTGGCCATTTGTCATTTTTCTCTCCTTTTTCTTTGCTTTCTTCAATATTTTTCTGCCTCTCTCTGTGTCCAGATTTAATTCATTCTTACTATCCATTCTTTAATTTCCTTCATCTACTTATGGCTTTTCATCTTTTTCTCACCCTTGTTCTCCCCATGCCCCTTCCTCTTATTCTCCAATCTTTCACTACTCCCCCTTTCCATGCAGCCTCTCCTCTTTCTCTCCCCATCCTTCCAGTGTCTCCCCTCTCTCTCCCCATCCTTCCAATAGTCTCCCCTCTTTCTTTCTGCATCCTTCCGTCCAGTGTCACCTCTTTCTCCCTACCCTTCCATCCAGCATCTTCCCTCTTTCTCTCCCCATCCTTCCATTTTCCCTCTTTCTCTGCCATCCTCCCATCTGTTTTCCCTCTTTCTCTCCCCATCCTGCCATCTGTTTTCCCTCTTTCTCTCCCCATCCTTCCGTTTCCCCTCTTTCTCTGCCATCCTCCCATCTGTTTTCCCTCTTTCTCTCCCCATCCTGCCATCTGTTTTCCCTCTTTCTCTCCCCATCCTTCCGTTTCCCCTCTTTCTCTGACATCCTTCCGTCTGTTTTCCCTCTTTCTCTGCAATCCTCCCGTCTGTTTTCCCTCTTTCTCTCCCTATCCTTCCATTTTCCCTCTTTCTCTGCCATCCTTCCTTCCGTTTTCCCTCTTTCTCTCCCCATCCTTCCATTTTCCCTCTTTCTCTGCCATCCTCCCCATCTGTTTTCCCTCTTTCTCTCCCCATCCTCCGTTTTCCCTCTTTCTCTGCCATCCTCCCATCTGTTTCCCTCTTTCTCTCCCCATCCTCCGTTTTCCCTCTTTCTCTGCCATCCTCCCATCTGTTTTCCCTCTTTCTCTCCCCATCCTCCATTTTCCCTCTTTCTCTGCCATCCTCCCATCTGTTTTCCCTCTTTCTCTCCACATCCTTCCATTTTCCCTCTTTCTCTGCCATCCTCCCATCTGATTTCCCTCTTTCTCTCCCCATCCTTCCATTTTCCCTCTTTCTCTGCCATCCTCCCATCTGTTTTCCCTCTTTCTCTGCCATCCTCCCATCTGTTTTCCCTTTCTCTCCCCATCCTTCCATTTTCCCTCTCTCTCCCCATCCTTCCATTTTCCCTCTTTCTCCCCATCCTGCCATCTGTTTTCCCTCTTTCTCTCCCCATCCTTCCATTTTCCCTCTTTCTCTGCCATCCTCACATCTGTTTTCCCTCTTTCTCTCCCCATCCTTCCATTTTCCCTCTTTCTCCCCATCCTGCCATCTGTTTTCCCTCTTTCTCTCCCCATCCTTCCATTTTCCCTCTTTCTCCCCATCCTGCCATCTGTTTTCCCTCTTTCTCTCCCCATCCTTCCATTTTCCCTCTTTCTCTGCCATCCTGCCATCTGTTTTCCCTCTTTCTCTCCCCATCCTTCCATTTTCCCTCTTTCTCTCCCCCATCCTTCCATTTTTCCTCTTTCTCCCCATCCTGCCATCCATTTTCCCTCTCCCATTCAGGCCCACCAGCCCCAGCTCCCATTGCCGGCCACTGCTGCTTTTCCTGATGAGCAGCAGGGCCGGCGCTACAAAAAGAAGAAGCGCTCAGCTGACTGAGCTGAGCGCCAACGCTAACCCGACGAGAAAAAATGTTTTTTTTAAAAAAGCGGCACTGCAGGCAGCCTCGCAGCATTGGCTGCTGCCTCTGCAGGCTCCTTCCGTCTCTTTCGTCACTGCCCCTGCTTCGCTACAGGGGCAGTGATGTAAGAGACGGGAGGAGCCTGCAGAGCCAGCAGCCAATGCTGCGAGGCTGCCTGCGGTGCCGCATTTTTTTAAAAACATTTTTTTCTCGTCCTTAGGGACGCGTTGGCGCTCAGCTCAGTCAGCTGAGCGCTTCTTCTTTTTGTAGCGCCGGCCACTGCTGCTCATCAGGAAAAGCAGCAGTGGCCGGCAATGTGAGCTGGCGCTGGCGCTGGGCGGGCCTGGACTGAAATTGGGTGGGCCTGGGCCCACCCAGGCCCACCCGTAGCTACGCCCCTGGTCTATTGCAAGCTTAGGTATCATTGTGTAGTAGGGTTTAATTTGTATCCTGCATATTAGCCCAAGTAGAACTGGAAACTGTCCAGGTTTCTGTACCATTTACCTAATATTAGCATTTTCTTTGCCCAGCTATTTGACTAGTCTTTATTATTATTGGGGTCAATATTCAGCTGTGGCATTATTCTGGATATTCAAAGCCAGGATGTTTGTTGGAGGGCAAGGCAGCCAAAGAATTAACACAGACAGAAACCCAGAGCATGAGAGCATATAAACGACATTAACTCCAACCAGTCTGGCATCTACCCATCTCTAGGCCTTCTGCTCATCTCTTCGATGCTTTCCTCAGCCTTGGAGATCCTCTGCGCTTGTCCCATGCTTTCTTGAATTCAGTTACTGTTCTTGCCTCCACCACCTCTGCTGTATCCATGCATCTACTGCCCTTTCCATGAAGAAATATTTCCTTAAATACTCCTGGTTACCTGGTGGAGGAATAAGGAGGGAAGTGGAAATGCTGGACTATGCAGGAAGGGTGGGGGGAGATGCACAGCTCAAGGTTCTCCTAGGGCTTCAGATACGCATAGGCCAGCCTCTGCCTCTGATTGTCCAAATAAAATCAACAGCAGCAACAAAGAAAAGGAAGTCCCAAACTTCACAGAACAGTCCAGGAGAAACAGGACAGTGCAGGAAAACACCAAAAGGTGAGGCAATAACAATAAAAACAATGTGGAGAACCCAGTAGGACAACACGGGACCCAACCCAACAAGTTGTGTTGCAGTATGTGCTAGAGAGGGAGCTACTGTTTTATCACATAGGTGATACCTATGTTTTACATCTAGTGGATTCTCCAGCGGGGATCCTTGGCATTGCAACGTCATCAAGGTGTCCCTTTCTTCATGTATTGTAAAGGATTTACTGCATTAAATGCACACAGATTATTTTGGACTCCTGGAGCAGGCCATTAGGCCAAAACAGGGCCCATGTCGGGTCTTACATTGTTTTATTTAAGAACTGGGTCCTCCATTGTTTTCATAAAGGACTGTTTTAATCGTTTGATTACACATCACATTGTTTTTATTTTTATTGCTTCACCGTTTGGCGTTTTTCTCCATTGTCCTGTGTTCCCAAAATAAATTCAGGCCAGATATTCATAGATTCGAACCTGAACTGGACCTGGCCTGAGGGAGCTTTGCTCTTACGTAGACACTGATGTACTAAAAGGCACAACAATATAAACAGGTGCTAATTCTCTTATCCTAGGCATCCTGGTTATAGAATATCCTCAAAGGGCTAGATTCTATAAATGGAGCCTAAAACAATCTGCGCCAAATAAAACTGCTTAAGCAGCATTCGATAAGCCGTGCCTAAGGTTCAGTGGGGTTTATAGAATTATTGCTTAAGCAGAGAGGTTGTGCGTAAATTTAGGTGCAGCCATTTGTACCAATAAAAACGTGGTGCAAATACATGTGCCTAAATTTATGCACGGAGCACCCATATTCTGTAATTACACGTGTAACACAAAACCACACCCTGTTCCACTCTGGAATGCCCATGACCTTCCCATTTTCTTGCCCCCCCCCCCCCCCTTTTTGGACCTTTGCGTAAATAATTGCTTATTAAAAAGCCAACTGTTGGTCCCATGGGCATTAAGTTGCACAAACAAAATCAGGAACACGTCTAAATTTGCGCACACAATGTTTGGCGACCTTTATAGAATCAGGGGCATAATGTGGACTGTAGCTTTACACTGAAAAAGAAACCTTCCTTATTTATTTATTTCCTATTCTAGCTCTGCCATCTCTGGAAGAAGTGGAAGGCACCGAGACATCTGAAGATATTTTGGTGACCCACGTATATCCACATGTGGAAGGCATGCCCTCCAGGGAAGAGACAACTGTGGAAATGGAACTTACCACTGCCCTTGAAAATCAAACTGATTTCTGGTTAAAAGAAGTCACTGGTCTTCCAACTGATGGGTATATGGTTCCAGGTGGGTGTCCTGCAAGTGGATAAAAGTTGTCTAGACCCACATGGTCAAAAAGGAGGGAATTCAGTAAATGACACCCAAATTTAGATGCGGGGATGATCTGTGCAAAGATAGTATACTGTAAAGGGCACTTTGCCCGGAATGGCCTTTATAGAATACTAGCTTAGTGCATGTCTTGTGCATGACTTTGAGCATGAGCATCTACACCTGTCAAAAATGGGTGTAAATGCTGGCGCCCAACTATTGGCAGGCGTGCAAATATATATATATATATATAAGCACACAACTAATGGCAGTTAGGCGTGCAAATATATATATATAAGCATACAACTATGGAACGCATTGCCAAAAGCAGTGAAAATGATCTACGACCATTTAAACTTCAGGAAATCTACTACTAATATAAATCACTTCTATAGCGCTACCAGTCGTACGCAGGGCTTTACAATTGAACATGAAGAAGAAAGATAGTCCCTGCTTAAAAGAGCTTACAATCTAAATCAGGACAAACAGACACATTGAACACTTACCTGTTCAATAGGCATATCCTACTGACCCAACATAGATGTCTACACTCTGCATCACAGCAAACCCAACGATCATACTGGACATTATTTAACCTTCCCTCCCTTCGACCCCCATTATTTCTGAATCAAATGCACTTTTATTCAACCACAATATCACCTTGTATATTTTTTTCTCTACCGGTCTTGGCAAACGCCTTACGTTACCACGTAAGCCACATAGACCCTGCAAATAGGTGGGAAAATGTGGGATACAAATGTAACAAATAATAATAATAAATGACATTATTTTATAACATAGCACCTAAATCCTGGGAAAGCCCCTGACCTGCAATGCCCCTCCCATGGTCACGTCCCCTTTGGAGCTGTATGCCATTTTATAGAGTAGGGTGTACAGCAAATCCCCACAGAATTCCAAATGAGTGCCAAATTAACACCAATTATTACCCTATTAACTTCTCATTAACTAATTAGTTTGCATGCGGATCTGAGTTCTGCACCCTAATTTCCGTGCCCAACTTTGGGCGATCTGTACAGAATCTGGCAGAAAGTGTAATGACCAGTTCAAACAGAAGAAAAGATGGTCTAAAATAATCAGGGCACCCTATAATATGAAAGTACGTGAGCCTTTTTTATAAACCTGTCCTGTTGATCTGATCTCGAACCTTTGAACGTAAAAGCTCTTCCAGGATTTAGTAGGAGTGGGCCCTGAACAATTTTTCGTTTGATTTTGCTTCTTTTGTTGTTTTTAAGTACATTTCAGGAGTAATTTCATAAATGGGGGCCCCTTGTGAAATGTCAAAAAAGCACAGGTTTTAATAAAAACAGCAAACAGGCTTATTTTCAAAAGGGATCGCCAGCCATCTTCCGACACAAATCAGGAGATCGCCGGCGATCTCTCAATCCCGGCCAAATCGGTATTATCGAAAGCCGATTTTGGCCGGCCCCAATTGCTTTTTCGTTGCAGCGACGGCCAACCTTCAAGTGAGCGTGTTCGTAGGGTAGCGAAGGCGGGAAGGGGGCGGGCCGGGGATACGAGATGGCCGGCTTCCCCTTATTATGAAAAAAAAAAGGCCGGCTCAAACGAGCATTTCGCCGGCCGGACTTGGTCCATGTATTTTTAGGACCAAGTCCCAAAAAAGAGCCCCAACTGACCAGATGACCACCGGAGGGAATCGGGGATCATCTCCCCTTACTCCCCAAGTGGTCACCAACCCCCTCCCACACACACACAAAAAAAAATTAAAACATTTTTTGCCAGCCTGTATGCCAGCCTCAAATGTCATACCCAGCTCCCTGACAGCAGTATGCAGGTCCCTGGAGCAGTTTTTATTGGGTGCACTGCACTTCAGGCAGGTGGACCCAGGCCCATCCCCCCCTACCTGTTCCACTTGTGGTGGTTAATGTTGAGCCCTCCAAAAAACCCCAAAACCCACTGTACCCACATGTAGGTGCCCCCCTTCATCCCTTAGGGCTATGGTAATGGTGTAGACATGTGGGCAATGGGTTTTGGGGGGGGATTTGGGGGGATTTGGGGGGATTTGGGGGGCTCAGCACACAAGGGAAGGGTGTTATGCACCTGGAAGCTAATTTTTTAAGTGCCCCCTAGGGTGCCCGGTTGGTGTCCTGGCATGTCAGGGGGGCCAGAGCACTACAAATGCTGGCTCCTCCCACGGCCAAATGCCTTGCATTTCGCCAGGTTTGAGATGGCCGGGTCCGGTTTCCATTATGGCTGAAAATCGGAGCCGGCCATCTCATCTAAAACCGGTGATCTGCCAGCGATCCTGTTTCAAACCTGGGGAGTGATTTGGCCAGCGCCAAGCGTATTTCGAAAATACGCTTGGCTCCACCCACTGGCCGGCCATCAATTTGGCCGGCGCCGTTCGATTATGCCCCTCAAAGGCACCTATACGCCTTTACGAAATAGGCTTCGACATTAACTCCCAAGTAGTGAATACTTTCTAAAGCACAAATTTTCATCTGCTCTGAAGACGGTGTAAACATATGTGTGTCCTGTACTCTATGTATGTATTTGAGTATTTTATTTAGAAAAAACCGTGTATATTGCAACTCTTCACTGCTCTGCCCAAAGTATACACAATTTTGTATGTGTGTAATGGGCAGTGCAATTTCACATGTTTATACATGGACATTGCTTCATAAAATTGCACCTTTTGGGTCTCATTTCTTTTATTTCATTTATTAAAACAACAAATTTTAAAAATCCTACTTAAAAATTCAGGGGCCCTTTTACTAAGCCGTGTAGGCCCCTACGCATGCCCAACGCTTGCCAAATTGGAGTTACTGCCCGGTTACCGCATGGCCCTTGCGGTGATTTCAATTTTGGCGCGCGTCCGCTACGCCCGTCTGGAAAATATTTTTTTATTTTCTGACACGCAGCAGCTACGCGCGTCAAGTGGAATTTGACGCGCGTAGACCATTACCGCCTGGTTACCGCATGAGACCCAAAATGGACGCACGGCAATTTTCATTTTGCCGCGCATCCATTTTTGCAAAAAAAGGGCATTTTTTGTAGGTGCGCTAAAACATAATTCTGTGTGTGCCCAAAACATGCATCTACACTACTGCAGGCCATTTCTCAGCACACCTTAGTAAAAGGAACCCATAGTTCTGAGCACCGCTCCTTCCTCTGCCTCCAATACTTTAAAACAAGCTCATCTTGATCTTTTCCACAGTTCTCCGCCCACCACAGCACTTCTTACCTCATCTGTGGATCTGCAAGAACAGAAGTGCCATATTTCCAAAGGGATTTGTTTTCTTTATTTTCCATAATACGTATTTTCTGTACCCTTATTTTACTTTGATTAAAAAACCTGAAATGTTTCAAACACCCATAAACATTTGCATCTGTTTGAAAAAATATTTGTGACAATTATTTTGATCTTTTCTTCTCTTTTTTTATTTCGTACAGTAAGTCCTTCAGCAGTTCCTCCTGTGAGTATACACCCAGACATCATAAGTGGAGAGTCACCTGTTCTGGAAAGTGGATTGCCTTCTGGGGAATCATCAGTCAGTGGAGAACCATCTGGGGAGGTTTCTGGAGATACAAGTGAAGAGCCAAAAATCAGTGGTGATTTTTCTGGAATACACCAAATCAGTGGAGAAACATCAGGGATTGAAGAAAGTGGAATACCATCAGGGGTGGACATAATTTCTGGAGAGCAGAGTGGTGATGGCATTCCTTCTGGAGAAGTGTCTGGTGAATGTGTACAAAGTGGAAGACCATCCGTTGAAATGGACATAAGTGGATTGTCTTCTTGTATCCTTGAAGGCAGTGGTTTGCCATCTGCAGAAAAAGATATATCAGGGGATATATCTGGAATTTCGGGTTTGGGAGAATTCCCTTCTGTAGAAATAGAATTTAGTGGCGCTCCAGACATCAGTGGGTTGTCTTCTGGAATTTCTGAAGTTAGTGGAGAGACTTCTGGACTTGAGTTCTTTAGTGGCCTGTCATCTGGATATGATGATCTTAGTGGATTGTCATCTGGCATTCCACCTATAACACATGTAGATACTACCTGGGAGGAAGGTATCACACCAACAAAAGCAAAAGAACAGGAAGGTAAGGGAATAATTGATATTAGTGGTGCCGAAGAAACATCTGGATTAACATCTGGTGAAGTGGAAGTCAGTGGGCTATTTTCAGGATTTGAAATGAGTGGAAAACCATCTGGATTACCTCATATCAGTGAAGAGTCTTCTGGAGTATTTGATCTTAGTGGAGAACCATCTGGAGTATTTGATATTAGTGGTGTTTCATCTGGTATACATGACTTTAGTGGGTTACCATCAGGAACAAGTGACATTAGTGGAGAAGTTTTTGGAAAAATTAACATCAGTGGAAAATCATCTGGAATAGATTTCAGTGGAGAGCATTCTGGAATCACTGAAATTAGTGGAGAACCTTCTGGGGTAATAGACATCAGTGGATTGCATTCTGGAGTCATCTTTGAAAGTGGTGAGTCTTCTGACATCACTTTTCTGAATATTAGTCTGCTAGAAGTTACACCACCTTTTGGTAAAGAAGAAGAAGGCAAGGGCTCTTTGGAATTTAGTGGCTTGCTTTCTGGGGAAGGAGATATCTCTGGAACAGCATCTGGAATTGATATCAGTGGTCAAAGTTCAGGCCATATTGATACTAGTGACATTAGCGCTGAAATTTCAGAAACAAGTGGCCTCCCCAGTGGAACAGTTGACATTAATGGACTCACTAGTGGAGTACTTGACTTCAGTGGAGAACATTCAGGAGTTGAATATATTAGTGGCTTGTCATCAAGAATTTATGATGCTAGTGGCCTCACATCTGCCATTCCTACTATTTCTCTCTTGGATTCCATCTTGGAAGAAATTCACACACAGACTTCCGTTCCACAGGAAGCAGGTGAAGGACCATTTGGAGTATTAGAAATCAGTGGACTTCCTTCGGGGGAAACTGAAGCTTCTGGAGAGTTGTCTGGAGTTACGAATATTAGTGGGCTGTCATCAGGCATCTTTGACATCAGTGGAGAGTCTTCTGGTATTCCAGAGGCTAGTGGGGAGATTTCTGGAGTCATTGATATAAGTGGAGAATCCTCAGTACTATCAGGAATTAGTGGAGAGACATCTGGACGCCAAGATGTTACCTTACTAACTTCAGAATTAATAGAGACTGTGACATATGCAAGCATTTCACAGGAGCTGGGTGGCATGACCTTCACGAGTGGTGAATCCTCTGCTTCTGGAATGATTAATGGTGAAACCTCTTCAGTTCATGAGATCAGTGGAGATCCATCTGGCATCCCATTTATTAGTGGAGAATCTTCTAGAGTGCCTGAAGGTAGCACAGACATCGGTGGTGACATTTCAGGAACCCCAGATTTACGTATCACAGAGGCTTCAGGTGAAGCTACCCTACCAGATGTTGTTATCAATGGCAGAATTCCAGAAGCTGAATTAACACATTATACTAGTGAACCCCAAGAGGCAAAACTAGAGATAGAATCATCTGCATTAGAAGTGCCTGATAAGAGCATTACTCTGGATATTCCAACACCCACTGTGACAACCATCCCACTTCAAGTTCCCCCCAAAACACCAGAAGTAGAAGGTATAGTCAAATCTCTTTGTAAAACCTGTTAATATTCAAATTGTTGCTAATGTTATACATCCATGACTCACTAATTAGGAGAGAGTATTTTGTGTACTGCAACTGGGAATCTACAAAGCACGGCAAGTTTTAAAGTTACAATGAGTTAAGTCATATTTTTCTACCCCTATATTAAAAAAGACAGATAACTCAGAGTAGTCACAAACCTTTCAACTTTACTTTAGAAGGTAACTCACCTCCCAATGGTGACAACATTTTTTAAAGGCTTTATTTATTCAAAATATTTTAGATCACCTTTCTGAACTTAGCAGAATGCCCAAAGTGGTGTATATGTTATAATCTCTCTCTCTCTCTCTCTCTCTCTCTCTCTCTCTCTCTTGAGAGAGAGAGAGACTATATAAATAAACATAGCATTAAAATTACAAAATGTAAAACATATGGACACCCAATTAATGATAAGTATCAATAATTGGCCTTAACGGACACTATTGGCAATAGTTGTGCATCTGTCTTATGCCACTATTCTATGTCAAGTGCCTAATTTCTATAGCACACAACTGCAAAGGGGGCGTGGACCCAGGAAGGGCATGGGTGGGTCTGGAGCGTGCCAAACAACTGAAGGACTCCTTTCCAAAACTCTCTCAAAGTGATTCAGGTGGGCAGGAGAGGCTCCTGTCCTCTTAAATAGCCTGTTGCCGCCTATCCCCAAATATTCAGCGGCACTAAACCAGGCTGTCCTAAATTAACCCGCTTACCTATGGGGGCCCTGGCACAGAATATCGGCCAGAACCTGCATAAGTATTTTTGCCCCTAAAATCCCCTCCAAACCCCTTCCGGGCCTCCTAAAGAGCCCCTCCCTCCTCCCCCTCCCCCTGGAACAAGCTCCACCCCCACCCTGAATATCCCCAATGTCTAGGTAGGTTCCCTGGGCCTATCTGATGACCGTGGTGGTCTGTGGGGGTCGTTGGTGGCAGGAGTGAAGCCCCCCCCCCTGCCATGAAAGGTGGTGGCAGGCTTTTGCAAATGATTCATATCTGCCTCAGGAGTCATGGTGCATATATTTGGCAATCACATTTGTCCTTGGTAATGAACATTAAAAAGACAGTTGGTGGGAAAAAGCAAATGATGAGTAGCAGGTAAAATGCTGCTGTTTTGCTTTTTTTCTTCCAACAGTCTTTATAAAGACCAGCTTATGTTCAGTCCACTAGACGCATTACCAAGGACAAATGTGATTGCCAAATATATGTACCAAGACTCCTGAGGCAGGCACGAATGTGCCGAAACATGGTACCATGTCGAGTCAGCTTAAATAAACACCTATAACTTTTGTTTGGCGTCCTGAGTCTGTTTTTGAAGAGCCCGATCCAGTTCCCACTCCTTGTTTTTCAATTCACATATATAACATTACAGCAGTCCCAAGAGACTTAGCAGCAAAGCCTGCACAATTAGACAAAATTGCGCTTCCTCAAATTAATTGTGGATATAGCGAAGTTTATGCATAAGTACCAATGCGCTTTGAACCTTCACAGTGACTTGTGGTTGTAATAAAAGAGTAGAATCCAAATTTTTTTTACAGTAGAAGAAAATTGGTAGTCTTTTTGATTTAATACTAGACTCATTAATACCGGGGGAGTTGTTAGCAAATTAAAATCTTGTCTTCTCTGTGTTTAATTTTAATTTATGCACGTACATCCAGCATTCTATAGTATTAATAAATTTATGAATCATAGCACTTTCCAAAAAGACAGAGGACGGAACAGGGATAAGAACTGTGATGTCATCATCATAGCTATAAAATGAAAACCCCTTGCTTCTCCAGTTCTGAGCCTAAGGAGTGCATGTATACATTAAATACGAGTGGGGATAAGGGAGGAACCTTCTGAAACCCCACAGGGATTCCTCCACCCATCCGACAGACAGGTCTTCAATTTAACCCTGTATGAATGCAGTTTCAAAAAACCCCAAAACCAATTGCATACATGACCCGAAATCCCAATATTGTCCAGAATTTGCAAAAGAATGTCAAGGTCCACTAAGTGAACATCAACCAGAAGAAAGTGAGGCGAATGGAGGATTCCAAAACAAAGGAACTTTATCGTAATAGTCGTATGAAGAGACCCGGCAGCCATGTTTCAACATATAGGTCTGCCTCAGGGAGCAAAGAACCAATTCTAAGTCACAACATAGATGAAATTGTAAAGTCAGTACCTTTTTACCCTCACTAATCAATAAGCGAATATTATCCATCAAAGAGCCCACTATAATTTCCGTGCTGAAATGTGATTGAGAAGTGTGCAACATATTATAACAATCCTGGTATTCAGTTAACTGACAAGCCACTATACCCTCCATTAGCTTAGTAAAAAGGGGGAATAAATGCAACAGGTCTATAATTTGACAGAAGCTCGTTATTTTCTTTATTGTTCTTCACAAATCCGGTGGAAATAAACCTAAGGGTAGCATTGCTTCTAGCCAACCATAAAGTTGGCATCTGCCTGCAAGCCCAAAAGGAAGTAGGCACCTGCTTTCCTTTAGAGAATAGTCTCCTAATAGACACCTCTTTATAGAATTGCCCTTATTTTGCCCAACATTTATTTTCCTGATAATCTTTTTTTTAATGTGCTTTTGGAGCATTTGTTTGATGTTTCACACTTAGGGGGTCTTGTAGTAAATATTAGCTCAAGGTATCTGCAGCAGGGCCCATTTTATTCATATTAACATAATATTAGCCATACTGTGTCAGACCAATGGTCCATCTTGCCCAGTATCCTGTTTTCCAAACAGTGGCCAAGCCAGGTCACAAGAACCTGGCAGAAACCCAAATCATGACAACATTCCATGTAGAACCCCAAAGAATAGCAAGATTCTGGAATCCTAAAGAGTGACAAGATTCCATGTAGAACCCTAAAGAACCGCAAGACTCTGGAATCATAAAGAGTGACAAGATTCCATGCAGAATCCCAAAGAGTGGCAACATTCCATGTAGAACCCCAAAGAATAGCAAGATTCTGGAATCCTAAAGAGTGACAAGATTCCATGCAGAATCTCAAAGAGTAGCAACATTCCATGCTACAAATCCCAGGGCTCTGCTGCAAATAACTCGAGATCAAGTTTAGTAAACGACCCCCTTAAAGAATTAGCAAACATGCAGTCCTACAGGTCTCTTAGACAAGGTTGTGTTTCTGTGATGTTTTCCAGAAATTGCAAGAAAATGCACCACTGAACTGCAATGTGCAATTGGTTCAAGCAAACTGACTTGCTATTTATCATACTTTTTTTTCTGCTTCACCTATCGCTATGACTCTATAAAACAGTGACTACTATCCAGGACAGGACCTAAAGTATGGCACCCACAGGCAACTGGACCTCTTTTCTCATTGCCCCCTCCCCCCAAACACACACACCCAACACCATCACCTCTGCTTCAGTCTTAAAGAATTGGTCACGTAGTAGGAGACTTGTTCTGCAATGCCTTTGTCATGCAAAAAATGATCATACCTCTCTATCATAAAGCATATGGGGACAGACATAAGGCTCTCAGGGGCCCTTTTACCAAACTGTGGGAAAAAGAGCCCAGCACTGGTGGGAGGGGCCATTTTTCCTGCATGCCAGAACCCTTTTTACTGCAGCAGGTAAAAAAGCCCCCAGCACACATGGCCATGCAGTAAGAGAACACTTACTGCATGGCCATGTGACGGGGAGTACTTACCGCCACCTGTTGAGGTGAGGATAAGGGCTCCCACGTTAACCCGGTGGTAAACGGGCATCGTGCAGTGATGCCCATTTATCGCCGGGTTACCGCCACACGTTGGGCCAGCGGTAGTACCGAAAGAGCGAGGGGTAAGGCTGCATTGGGCTTGCCACCGCTCTGTAAAAGGGTCCCTCAATATGTATGCTTTGGAAGGAAGACAGCAGAGAGGGGATATGATAGAGACACTTAAATACCCCTGTGGCATTAATGAACATGAGTTGAGCTTGTTTCAAATGAAGGAAAACTCTGGAATGAGGGGGCATAGGATGAAGTTAAGAGGTTATAGGCTCAGGAGTAAATACGTTTTCATGGAAAGGGTGGTGGATGAGTGGAATCGCTTCCTGGTGGAGGTGGTGGAAAGGAGGAGATAGTGGTTGCTGTGGATGGGCAGACCAGTGGCGTAGCCACAGGTGGGCCTCCATTTAGGGCTCAGGCCCACCCAACAGTAGCACACGTTTAGTGGTAGCTGGTGGGGATCCCAAGCTCGGCCAGCTGATGGTAACGAAAACGCTACTCTCCATGATACTGGCACCTGCACATGCTCAGTTTTCAGCGCATACCTGCTGCAGACTGCCAAGGTGGAAAGAAGTGTTTTCCCGCCAGCTGAGATATTTTTTTGGTGGTGGTTGGGGGGGGGGGGGGGGGAGAACACTTGGTGCCCACCCACTTCTTGCCTAGGCCCACCCAAAGTCTGTTGTCTGGCTACGCCCCTGGGGCAGACTAGATGGGTCATTTGGCTCTTATCTGCTGTCATGTTTCTCTGTTTATCTCTACACAGATACAAAGTAATAGCTTTTGGATTCTACTTTTTGTTTATAGGCCCTGTGGACCTCCTTTACCTCCTTCCGCATGGGTTTCCTGTTATGATTATTATGTCATTGTTTTTATTTAAAAAAAACATTTATATCCTGCATTGTCCAAAGGTTACAATGCTGCATATATGATATAGCATAAGGCATAAAACATGTTCGGGTCGATATTCAAAGCAATTTAACCAGCCAGAAACAGCTTCTGGCCAGTAAAATGACCTGTTCGGGGCTAACCGCTAATGCAGCACGTCAGTCAGGACTCACAGCACAGATCAGCGAACGCGCCAGAGACTGTCGCTGAAGAAAACTAAGGCTGGCGGGAGAGGGTTGTCGTCGGCGACAGCGGGAGGGGAGATCGAAAGCGCCGGGGGGGGGGGGGGTCGAAAGTAGAGGGGGCCAGGGCTAAATCTGTGGAGGCCCATGCCCCCGTGGCCCCACCTAGCTACACCCCTGGTGAACAGTAATTGTGCAGTCTTTTTGTTATATATTTGGGGGGAGGGTATAGTATGGGTAGGGAATGGACATGGAAGCATTATTCAGCTAACGCACTCTGAGGTCCTTTAACTAAGCTGTAGTAAAAGGGGTCTGCGCGGGCATCACTGCGTGTTTTTGACGTGCACTGAGGACCTCTTTTACCACTGCGGGTAAAAGGCTGTATTTTTTTCTGGAAAAGAAATGGCAGTGCCACCATTTCCAGGGGGGGGGGGGGGGGTAGCAGTTGCCACCACCCATTGAGGTGGCGATAAGAGCTCCCGCTGTAAGTCAGAGGTAATCAGACAGCGATTACCTCCGGGTAAGCACTGGTGCTACAAAAATAGAAAATATTTTTGTAGCACCAGAAATGTTGCACACTGAAGTTGGAAACTACCGCCGGGCTACCGGTGGTAGTTCCGGATTGGCGTGTGGCAAGCCTGTTGTCACACGCTAACCCTTCAGTAAAACAACCCCTCTGGGACAGAGAAATATCCAGTGCACCTGAATGTAACTCACCTTGAGCTACTACTGAAAAAGGTGTGAGCAAAAAATCTAAATAAATAAATAACTAGATAACATGAATTTAACATGGGAGCACTTAGGGCTGGATTTTATAAATCATCAAAAACCCACACAGTGAAGAATGACTAGTCCAGAGGGAAAAGATCTCATACACTTGTGGCAATCTATAAGAATTTCTTATGCACACACTGCAAAAAGTAATCATCGATCAACACCCCCCCCCCCCCCCCCCCCACAAAAAAAAAAATATTTTTCAGTGTTTTTTTTCTTTTTGCACTATAAAATATATATATATATACATACATACATTATTCAGGCATGAAATGTGCACTGCCGTTCAACAACGCGCTTAAATTTGAAAATGAAAAACTTATCTTAGAAGCGTTGCCCAGTTCATGTGAAGAGTGATTACATAGGTGGAGGGGCATAATCGAACGTTGCCGGCGAAATAGATCGCCAGTGATCTATTATGGCGGCGGTGCAACAGCTGGCCGGAACCGTATTATCGAAAAAGATGGCCGGCCATCTTTTTTTCGATAATACAGTTTAGCCGGGTTTGAGATGGCCGGTTTTGTTTTTCAGCGATAATGGAAAAAAATGTCAGTCATCTCAAACCCGGCAAAATCCAAGGCATTTGGTCGTGGGAGGAGCCAGCATTTGTAATGCACTGGTCCCCCTCACATGCCAGGGCACCCTAGGGGGCACTTTTAAAAATGTTTAAAACATACAAAAAAGCTCCCAGGTGCATAGCTTCCTTACCTTGGGTGCTGAGCCCCCCCCAAATCCCCCCCCAAACCCACTCCCCACACCTCTAATCCATTACCATAGCTCTTATGGGTGAAGGGGGGCACTTACAAGTGGGTACAGTGGGTGTTGGGGGGGTTTGGAGGGCTCAACACTTAGCACCATAAGTGTAACAGGTAGGGGGGGGGGCAGATGGACCTGGGTCTGCCTGCCTGAAGTGCACTGCACCCATTAAAAACTGCTCCAGGGACTTGCATACTGCTGTCAGGGAGCTGGGTATGACATTTGAGGCTGGCATACAGGCTGGCAAAAAAAGCGCTTTATTTTTATTTTTTTCGTGTGGGAGGGGGTTGGTGACCACTGGGAGGCTACGGGGAGGCCATCCTCCATTCCCTCCAGTGGTCATCTGGTCAGTTGGGGCACCTTTTTGAGGCTTGGTCGTGAAAATAAAAGGACCAAGTAAAGCCGGCGAAATACCGCTTAACACTGCTTTTTTTTCCATTATCCGCGAAAGCTGGCCATCTGGAAGCCACGCCCATGCCCGCCCCTGTCCCGCCTTCGCTTCGCTGGTGACACGCCCCTTTGAACTTTCGCCGGCAAGGCAACGGGAAAGCGGCAATGCTGTCAAAAAAGCAGCTTTCGATTATACCGATTTTGCAGCTTTTCCAAGATCGCCGGCCATCTCCCGATTTATGTCGGAAGATGGCCGACGATCACTTTAGAAAATGAGCTGGATAGTAACATAGTAGATGACAGCAGAAAAAGACCTGCACGGTCCATCTAGTGTGCCCAACAAGATAAACTCATATGTTCTACTTCTTGTGTATACCTTACCTTGATTTGTATCTGCCATTTTCAGGGCACAGACCGTAGAAGTCTTGCCCAGCACTAGCCCCGCCTCCCAATCACCAGCCCCGCCTCCAAATCTCAGCTAAGCTTCTGAGGATCCATTCCTTCTGAACAGGATTCCTTTATGTTTATCCCACGCATGCTTGAATTCCGCTACCGTTACACCCCAGCTTATAGATTTGACATGTGTGCGGTCCCAACGGTCCCGTTTCGCTTCGCTTCTTCAGGAAACCACACTGATGACCATTAGGGTTTTCAGCTCGCTGGAGGGTAGACTTCCCACTGCCCCACTTCCCCCTGAACTAGTCATTCTTCACTGTGTGGGGTTTTGATGATTATCTGCTGTTGAGTTCAGTGAAGTTGATCTGTGTTGTGGTTTATACAGACTGGTTTCTGTAAATCACATTCAAAAATGGATGCTGGAAAAGATCAGCACTTTGCCCCTTATAGAATCATTCTTAGTGCCGATTGCCACGCCTAAACTTTAAGTGTCAGACTTCCGCCTGCTGAAACTAGGTGCCCAGGATGGGCGCTGACCCAGCATTCTGTAATTATGAGGCCCTTTTACTAAGACACACCGAAAAATAGCCTGCATTGGTGTAGGCGTGTGTATCAGACGCCCACAGGTCCATTTTTTTCAGCGCGCCTGCAAAAAAAGACCTTTTTGTGGCCGAAAATAGGCGCGCGGCAAAATTAAAATGAGCGTGCATCAATTTTGGGCCTGAGACCTTACCACCACCCATTGACTTAGCAGTAAGGTCTCATTCATTAACCAGGTGATAATCGTCAGAATGCATACACTGCCGATTACCACCCAGTTAGAAAATATTTTCTGCCGCGTGTTTTGGATGCACATCAATAGAAATCAAACAAAATAAAACATGGAAAAGAAAATAAGATGATACCTTTTTTTATTGGACATAACTTAATACATTTCTTGATTAGCTTTCGAAAGTTGCCCTTCTTCGTCAGATCGGAAATAAGCAAATGATCTGAGGAAGAAGGGCAACCTTCGAAAGCTAATCAAGAAATGTATTAAGTTATGTCCAATAAAAAAGGTATCATCTTATTTTCTTTTCCATGTTTTATTTTGTTTGATGTCAGCTTCAGAAATATTGATAACCTTTAAGAGTGGACTAACACGGCTACCACACCTCTCTACTTAGGATGCACATGAAAAATAGAATTACCGCCCAGGGCACGCGGTAGCCGGGCGGTAGCTCTAATTTGACCCGCCTACGTGCCTTAGTAAAAGGGCCCCTATACGCGCAAATTTTTGGAATACCCCTGACATGCCCATGGCCACGCCCTCTTTTGTGATACACCCAATCATGTTAGAAGACAACTAATATAATAATTCGCACCTCCAATGTTCTGAAGCTGACTCCGTGGCAGTGTGGCAGTGAAGCCGTGTAGTGTTCGTAGGGTTGGTAATCGCCCCGCCCTCGAGGGAACTCTGTATAGTTGCCAGGGAAACAAACGCGACGTCAGAAGGAGAAGGGACCAACCACAGGCAATCGCAATTGCTATCAGTGCCCCGCTCTCCGAGGGCAGGGAAAGCTGTATGGTAACGCGACGTCAGAAGGAGAAGGGACCAACCACAGGCAATCGCAATTGCTGTCAGTGCCCCGCTCTCCGAGGGCAGGGAAGGCTGTATGGTAACGCGACGTCAGAAGGAGAAGGGACCAACCACAGGCAATCGCACTCACTCTCACTGCCCTGCCCTCAGAGGGAAGGGAAGGCTGCATAGTAACGCCACGACCAGAGAACAGAGGACCACAGTGGCGGGAAGCACACAAACCGCCTGACAGGACTCTCACTTTCAAGAAAGTTGAACTCCGAGGTACGGACAGTGCAGTACAAATGCTGGCCCCTACCATGACCAAATGCCTTGGATTTGGCCGGGTTTCAGATGGCCGGCATCGGTTTCCATTATCGGCGAAAACAGATGCTGGCCATCTCAAATCTGGCCATCTCTGATATTTGCAGGCCCCAACCGTATTCCCACGACCAAATGTCTTGGATTTGGCCAGGTTTGAGATTGCCGGCATCGGTTTCCATTATCGGCGAAAACCGATGCCGGCCATCTCAAACCAGGCCATCTCTGACATTTGGCCGGCCCCAACAATATTATTGAAACGAAAGATGGCCAACCATCTTTTTCGATAATACGGTTCGGGACCGCTCTTTGCGGCGCCGGCCATATAGATGGCCGCCCATATAGATGGCCGGCACCGTTCGATTATGCCCCTTCACATGTGTCTCTCTCTTCCACTCCCTGAAAATGAACTCCAAGGTACAGACATCAAAGGAGGAGGCAAGTGGAGAGCCCTTAAAAACATTAATGGCAGAAGGTGATTACCTTGCTAGCGCCCATTTCATTTCAATGAGAAACGGGCTTTTTTTACTAGTTTATATATAAAACATACAAAAGAAAAGTATGTAATAGGAAACAATTTTAAATGTATATTAAGTATGCTTATGAGATGTTATGTGGGCACTTTAGGCCAGATACAAACTGAGAGAGAGAGACAGAGAGGCAACAACTTCAGCCTGGATGTACACCCTGAGGATTAAGCCATTCTTTCAATTCATTCAGATAATCTGCTAAGCATTACAACATTAGAAGAATGTCAAATGGCAATTACTACACATGAAATTGTCTTATGTCATTATTTTGTGACTCACTCCAATGTTCTTTGATCTATATTTTGCTCTACCTGTTTTCTTTCTCCAGGCTTTGTATTTAGGAGAGGTCAACCAGCTACCTAAGATCACCGAAACTTAAAATTGTTAACTTCTGTCCTTAATAAAATAAAAGGCACAGTTCCTTGCCTCTGCCATTGGAGCCGACTCTGTGGGTGCTGTGGGTGCTTGAGCACCCCCAATATTGAGAAAATTCCTTGTATGTATCCAGGGAGGGGTCATTTCCATTGGGCTTAGCACCCCCAATAATTTTGAAAAGTTGGCTCCTATGGCCTCTGCCCCTTGCTTCAGCTGCATTCTCAATTGCCACAGCGCGTTTCAAAGCTTAGTGGACGCTAAATGAAAAGGAGTATCTCTCTACTTGTTCAGTTGGTTTCCACCGTGAATTGGTATAACTAGTCGCTGCTGATGTTGCTCACTCAAACACATTGCACGTTGGGACTTTATTCATTTTGAAACTCAAACAAACAAAATTGGCCTGCTGAGCGCAAAAGAACTATACAGGGCCGGCCTTATCACAGAACAACTGTATTTTTGCATATTGCCCCTCTTTTCAATCTCTCATGATTTTTACAAATGCACCCCGCGGTGAGTCTCTGCAATGAGGTCGCACATCCCTCCACATCCCCACAAACTGCCCAAGAACTATATTTATAGACATTTTTTTAATTATGTATTTATAAGTTTCATTATTTACATTCATATTACATAAATGCATTGAAATAAAGATAAGATTACATAAAATACATTTACCCCTTTAACCAAGGTGAGGGAATTTAACTTCTAAATTTGTCCACATACTGAGACAAGATACAAGGAAATAGTCTTAAGGAACTTCTATAAGAAAACAATGAGAGAGAGGAGCACATAACACCTGCAAACGATTTTCAGCATTATTAACCTGTTGGAGTATTCATATTTATAGACATTTTAATGGAATATGCACAAAAGACCTCATTTATTAATGTTTTGTGCCATGTTGCTTCTGTGAAAAAAAAATGTACTGGATTTGCAAGTGAAAACTGGCAGCCCTTACGTGTATTTTGTCATTAAGGGTTCTAGTATCTCTGTTGAAAGGAGAGACTGACATTTTGAAGTCCAAAATAATTCATTACCCAACTGTTAAAATGGATTATTCTGAGTGAATCCAGACTACCCCAATTTGACTGCCCCTATCGGACCGACCGTTCACTTGTCTATTAGATTGTAAGCTCTTTGAGCAGGGACTGTCTCTCTTTGTTAAATTGTACAGCGCTGCATAACCCTAGTAGTGCTCTAGAAATGTTAAGTAGTAGTAGTAGTAGATTGTGATATGTTTTGTGGATAAGAACAAAAGAAAATAAGATACACCATGCTGAACCAAACCAAACCCCATTGAGCCCAGCATCCTGTCTTAACAGTGGCCAGATCCCAAAAAAGTAGATCTAATTCTCATAGTTCATTTCCAAGAATGAACAGTAGCGCTCCCAAATCTTCCTGGCTAATAACTTTTATGGACATTTCCTCCAGGAACTCATCAAAGCCTCTTTAATCCTACTTACTGGTCTCCTTTACCAATGGATGAACAAGAATTATCCAAAGTTCTTGTCTCGTTTAAGATCTGGACACCGTGTAGATGCTAAGTAGCCTGAAAACATGTACAAATCAACATCTTTGACTATTTCTTATACTGGTGACATAAGCTATATATACACAGTCTGCACAGAATCCAGAACATGAAACAAATCTAGGGATCAGTACCATATAAAACCTCAAGCCAGGTACAAATTGTGGCTGATGAAGGCTATGAAATCCACTTGTAGCTTAACTTATGCTAAAACGATGGTCAAAATGATCTTTCATCAACACTGAAAAATAGCCAAAAAATTATCCAATAATTGTGCCGGTAGAAATATGGCACAGTGGTTGCCTGGTCTAGAAGTCATGATGTTTTATTGTTTCTTGTAACTATGGCAACAAGACCTACATAATCCAAACTGCATTATGTTATGTGTATAACCTCTTTAAAATGTTTTATTTTTTTCTGAAAAATAGGCGGCAAGGTTAAAGCAATGCCCTAAAGAATGCCCTGATAGGATTGAAGTAAAAGAAGGCAGGAAAGATGAATGTGGTAAAAAAAAAAAAAAAAAGCACACACATAAGACTAAGTTAAGGAATGTGGTTTTATTCATTCCATAAGAACCCAGTCCCTTCTGGTATTGGCCTACACGCACCTCAGATTGCATGGCTCTGCCTCGATCAAGATTTATACATTCTACTGAGACTATCATGCCTAATATGATACAAAGAATGCATCACAAAATCCCAGCATATATACATGGCTGGTTTTCATGGTAACATACATTGCACCTTATATAATACCCCAAAAAATAAGGATTATAGATTAATTTTCTTTCTATAGATAGATAGATAGACAAATTGGTGGGAAAATGTGGGATACAAATGTTACAAATAAAATAATAATATACTTATACACATAACATGGTGAGGCAAAAAAAATTAACCCCTACACTTTTTTGCATTTTTCTCAGCAACCTCTTCGAATTTAAATGAGAAATTTTATGTACTTATTTAATCATTATACTTACGTATTACTACTAAACAGCATTTAATTATCTTAAGCTATGTTGACGTTACTGACATTTTAGTGCTGCTACCTAGCAATTTTTGCGCATTAAAAATGATCAAGCTAAAACACAGTAAAATAATGCCATTCAAACAATACAATTAACAAAATGTCAGAATTTTGCAGTCACTATGAATGCTCAAAATGTCAACTCCCGGCTTTAACATAGGCCTTCAGTCGCTTTGGGACGTTTGTAATAGCCTTGTCGATTAGTCCCTGTGACAGGCTGTCCCAGATCATCTGCAGCACTTCCTTGAGTTCAGCTTTGGGTGGAGCTTGTAATAGGCCTCCAGCATTGCTCCCCAGACATGGTAGCCCAAGGGGGTTAGGTCCAGAGAATTTGGAGCTTCCGGTTCTTGAGATGAGATGCAGACATTATCGCCTTTGCTCCGAAACCTTGTTCACGCAGTATCTGGATTCTCATTTTGTCTGCTACCAACACCTTGCTGTTCTGATCCAAAATTCTTTTAAAGAAATTATCTGTAAATTATCATATTATGAAATACAAATTATTCAGATTCAGATCATTATTTGCAAAAGTCTACATCACTGTGACATCACTAACAGTAAGCTGGTTCCTCGGGTTTGTTTGTTTTTTTTTTTAAATAATGGTAGTTTTACAATGCAAACATTTTTGAACACACGGAAATCATGAGTGGTCACGCTAAAAAGTCTATAACTTCACTATGTTTAAAGATAATCTCATTCTACTTGGCACATAAACATAGATAACAACAAATAAAGCTGTAAAATTTCACATTCAAATTCCCAGTGGTTGCTGAGAAAACAACAAAAACATTTATGGGCTTACTTTTTTTGCCTCACCCTGTAGATATAGATATATGTATATACTACTACTACTTATCATTTCTAAAGCGCTACTAGACGTACGCAGCGCTGTACACTTGAACATGAACAGACAGTCCCTGCTCGACAGAGCTTACAATCTAATTAGGACAGACAGACAGGACAAACAAGAGATAAGGGAATATTAAAGTGAGGATGATAAAATAAGGGTTCTGAACAAAGTGAATAAGGGTTAAGAGTTAAAAGCAGCATCAAAAAGGTGGGCTTTTAGCTTGGATTTGAAGACGGCCAGAGATGGAGCTTGACGTACCGGCTCAGGAAGTCTATTCCAGGCATATGGTGCAGCGAGATAAAAGGAACGGAGTCTGGAGTTAGCAGTGGAGGAGAAGGGTGCAGATAAGAGAGATTTACCCACTCATACATATATACATACAACATACATACATGCATACACACACTCATACATACATACATACAACCAGCAACAACAATGCAGCAACATTAATTTTTTTTAAAAAAACATAACAATTGGATTCTTCCAGAACAAGTAGTCACATGAGCACTCCTATTTCATCACATTCTCTGCCAGGAATCCTAACGGCAGACCCTTAATTTCTTGCAGACATTGATGAGTGCCTCTCAAGCCCCTGTCTGAATGGAGCTACCTGCATTGATGGCATCGACTCTTTCAAATGCTTATGCCTTCCCAGCTACGGAGGGGACCTCTGTGAGATCGGTACGACCAATCTGGCTTGAGCTAATTTTACTAACATCCTCATGTAAACAAAACCCACCTTGCTGAGCTTGTTTTACAAAGACCTTTTGCTGTGGAATATAAGGTTGAGATGCATAATCATTTGCCTATTATGCAACTAGCCTGAGCTAGTTTTGTCTTCTGAGTTCTCAAACATGTTTCAGTGTTTAGGAAAAAGCTGCAGTCTGCTATTTTCTCAGAGACCTGCCATCTTTGCAAACTTAACCTATTTTTTCTCATGAGTTATTAAAACTCATAGGAAAAAGAAAAGATTTGCTGGGAGAAAACGAAACTGTTATCATTGATGGACTATGGAAAAACTAATAATATCCCTTATTTTCTTGTGTTTCTTTCCATTCTTTTTGGTGCTCATTACAAAGAAGAAATGAAGCATCAAAGAGAATTTCCCAAATGCGTCTTGCTCCTCATGTGCTTTTTAACCACGTGCTCTTCAAACACAAGCCTTCCATCCAGTCCTACTAATGTGCATTGATCTGTGCTCTTCTAGCAAACAGGAAACACAGATCGTGCCATAAAATAGTCCACTACTAATGATAGCAAAAAAATGTATGTTTGTTTCTTCCAAGGACAAGTCATTCCTAACTCCTTTCTCAATGCCATATGTAGTCAACAAAAGCAAAATAACAAAATCCTTCTATTGGGCTTGTTGTGGGAAAAAATACCACACAATATTTTGAAGCCTCTTTAGTCCATGAGCATTCATTAGGGAAGTTGAGTTTAGGTTGTTCCATTCACCTTTGTAAAGAAATGAGACCTCTTAGGGGATGTACTTATCTCCAGTATGTCTTCTGCAACTGCTGGTTCAGTCTACAAAAATAGAGGTCTGAAATCAACTTGAAATCTGTAAGAGGAAAATAGGAGCTACCCCAGGGTCTGGCCTCCAAAATTCTGTAGTGGGGTGGAACCCTGCTGACTTGTATGCTCCTACACTCCTGAAAATTACATGTGTGTATAAAGGCTTGTGTAGATATATAAGGTACTCTACAGTGGATGAGGGTTCCTACTTTCTTTTCTGCATTCCTACGGAAGATAGCATTCACCTGTTGTTTCTGTTAGCTCTCCCCAGTGTTATATAACAGTTTTCTTCATTTTATAGGTTCTTCAGATCAGTTCCTGTAAACCAAGAGAAGCTTCAGCACAGAGCACAGCACACAACGGTTGTCTCTGCTGTCCCCCTTCCCTTGTACACACGCACATCCACAAACACTTTCATCGACTTCTTGTTGGTTTCAGATATGGAGATCTGTGAAAATGACTGGACAAAATTCCAGGGCAACTGTTACAAACACTTCCCAGACAGAGAAGCCTGGGTAGATGCGGAAACGAAGTGTCGAAACTACCAATCCCATCTTGCCAGCATCATCACCCCAGAAGAACAAGAGTTTGTAAACGGTAAGTGCCACCATGAACGAGTCATTCAAAGTAAATTCAGACCATGTAGTACAGGAGTGGCCTAGTGGTTAGGGTAGTGGACTCTGGTCCTGGGGAACTGAGTTCGATTCCCACTTCAGGCACAGGCAGCTCCTTGTGACTCTGGGCAAGTTACTTAACCCTCCACTGCCCCAGGTACAAATAAGTACCTGTATATAATATGTAAGCCGCATTGAGCCTGCCATGAGTGGGAAAGCGCGGGGCACAAATGTAACAAAACAAATAGGATAATATCAGAATGCAATTCATGTAGTGAGTTGCAATGGAGAGGATTTTACTTTGAAGACCAGGGCTTGTTTTGAGGGGGTACTGAGTACCGGCACTTTTTCCATTGCCTGCTAAAATTGACCCATGGTCCCCAAGTTTTAATGAAAGAGCTTAGGCCCTACACACCAATTCTGCCTTGTCGTAGATTCTGTGACTGGTTGTAGGGCAGCTGGCTATTGTGGGGTGGGTCCCTCAGTGATCACCCCAACCCTCAAGGGTAGCCTGGCATTTGAGTACCGGCTCCTTTTTCTCTAGAAAAAACACACTGTTGAAGACCCTCTTTTTGTCTCAAGCAGTGCTGTGGAAGGGAGTTCTTTCCAACTTAGTGATGTGCTGTATTTTCCTATTTGATGACTGATATCTATATATAACCCCTTCTGATAGCTAATATTTGATGTACTTTGTAAAATGGTCATAATTCCATAGGTAAGGTATACTGATATGATGTAACTTTAGGGGCCCTTTTACTAAGATGCATAGGTGCCTACATGCACCCAATGCATGCCAATTCAGAACGACCGCCCGGCTACCGTGTGGCCCTGGCGGTAATTTCATTTTTTACATGCATCCAGTACACATTCCAGAAGATATATTTTATTTTCCAGCATGCAGCGCTAACCAGGCGGTAATCGACATTCTATGCACGCTGACGATTACCACCCAGTAAACGTGTGAGACCTTACTGCTAAGTCAGTGGGTGGCGGTAAGGTCTCAGGCCCAAAATGGACGTGTGCCAATTTTCATTTTGCCACATGTCCATTTTTGGCCCAAAAAAAGACCTTTTTTGCAGGCATGCTGAAAAATGGACCTGTGCGCGTCCAATACACATGTCTACAACAGTGCAGGCCATTTTTCGGTGCACCTTAGTAAAAAGGACCCCTATGTAATGTGGTTACTGATTTGCTCTAAACCATGGTGAACCCTTCTAAGGGATACAAGCATATAAAAAAAACAAATTAATATTGATATTGATACTGATATGGAGTTCCTCTGGGATCGATCTTCTCGCCATGTCCCTTTACTTTGCTCTTTAGTCCTTGTGCTATCATTAATGAGTTTGATATTTTGTTTCATATGTATGTATATATGTATCAGTTGAATTCTGTGTTTAAATGCTTCAACAACTTCAAATTAAGTAATAAAATAAAATAGTCAATGATAAATAATGATTTTAAAAAATGTTTACGTGGTCCGGACAAAATGTGCTTCTGCTTGTGACAACCTTCACTACAGGATCACCTCTCCATACTTCCACATTTGTACCTCTCAGTATTATTCAACATTTATAAATATAATTGCAAGCTAGGTAACTCACGGGGCTCATTTTCAAAAGAGAAAAATGTCTAAAAAGTGGCATAGTAATAGTAGTAATAGTATAAAACATCCAAATCAGTATTTTCAAAACCTTTTTTTTAGACGTTTTTCTATGAAGTCCATCGGAAGTGCGTTCAAATCACAAGAGGGAGTGTCGGGGATTTTTTGAAGGCGGGGTTAGGGCGTGCCTAGCACTTGGACGTTTTACAGCCATAATGGAACAAAACAAAAACGTCCAGTACTAAAACCAAGATGTTCTGGCCTAGACCTGTTTTTAGAACATATAAGGCACAAATCGGTGCCCTAAATGACTAGGTGAACACTGGAAGGAATCAGGGGTGGCTTCCTAATACCCCCCAATGGTCACTGACTCCCTCCCACCCCCAAAATATGAATAAAAATATATCTTGCCAGCCTCTATGACAGCTGCAGATGTTAAAGTCAGGTCTATTAGAGCAGTATGCCATCCTCGATCTGCTTCAATCCGGTTTTCGCCCTCTACACTCGACAGAAACAGCACTCTCTAAAGTGTGTAATGACCTGTTCATTGCCAAATCCAGAGGCCACTACTCTATCCTCATCCTCCTCGATCTATCTGCCGCTTTTGACACTGTCAAACATGATTTACTTCTTGACACACTGTCCTCATTTGGGTTCCAGGGCTCTGTCCTCTCCTGGTTCTCCTCCTATCTCTCCCACCGCACCTTCAGAGTACACTCTCATGGATCTTCCTCCACCCCCATCCCGCTCTCTGTTGGAGTTCCCCAGGGATCTGTCCTTGGACCCCTTCTTTTTTCAATCTACACCTCTTCCCTGGGCTCACTGATCTCATCTCATGGTTTCCAGTATCATCTTTATGCTGATGACACCCAGCTGTATCTCTCCACAGCAGACATCACCGCGGAGACCCAGGCCAAGGTATCGGCCTGCTTATCCGACATTGCTGCATGGATGTCCAACCGCCACCTGAAACTGAACATGGCCAAGACCGAGCTCATCGTCTTTCCACCAAAACCCACTTCTCCTCTTCCTCCACTCTCTATCTCAGTTGATAACACCCTCATCCTCCCCGTCTCATCTGCCCGCAACCTCTGAGTCATCTTCGACTCCTCCCTCTCCTTCTCTGCGCATATCCAGCAGATAGCCAAGACCTGTCGCTTCTTTCTCTTTAACATCAGCAAAATGTGCCCTTTCCTCTCTGAGCACACCACCCGAACTCTCGTCCACTCTCTCATTACCTCTCGCCTTGACTACCGCAACCTACTGCTCACTGGCCTCCCACTTAACCATCTATCCCCCCTTCAATCCATTCAGAACTCTGCTGCACGTCTTATATTCCGCCTGAACCAATATACTCATATCATCCCTCTCCTCAGGTCACTTCACTGGCTTCCGATCAGATACCTCATACAGTTCAAGCTTCTCCTTCTTACCTACAAATGCACTCAGTCTGCAGCCCCTCATTACCTCTCTACCCTCATCTCCCCTTACATTCCCACCCGAAACCTCCACTCACAGGACAAATCCCTCCTCTCAGTACCCTTCTCCACCACCGCCAACTCCAGGCTCCGCCCTTTCTGCCTCGCCTCACCCTATGCTTGGAATAAACTTTCTGAGCCCTTACGCCAAGCCCCCTCCCTACCCATCTTCAAATCCTTGCTCAAAGCCCACCTCTTCAATGTTGCTTTCGGCACCTAACCTTTATACCCATTCAGGAAATCTAGACTGCCCCAATTTGACTGCCCCTACTTGACTGACCGTACATTTGTGCTTTAGATTGTAAGCTCCTTGAGCAGGGACTGTCCTTCTGCGCTTTAGAAATGTTAAGTAGTAGTAGTATGCAGGTCCCTGGTGCAGTACACAGTGGGGGACCCAGGTCCCTAGCTCCCTCTACTTGTGGTGGAAACTGTGACCCCTCCCAAGGTCACCAAAGCCCTACTCTACTGACATATAGATGCCCCCTTCACCTGTAAGGGCTAATTACAAAACCTTGTTCAAAACAGTATTTTCAAAAAAGATAGATGTTTTTTCTTTTTGAAAATGACCTTCTTTCCTATTCAGATTTTGGACATTTTGTGCAAGAAGTCCAAAATCAGACTTGGACATTATATCGAAAATGCCCCTTCACATCCAGTAGATACCATATAGCTCTTTTTGGTGGTTATTTTAGAAGCATCTTTACAGGTAAATTGTAGCATTCAAACTACTAGATAGACCTAAATGCCATTTCAAAAGAGATGTCACTCAGTACGTCTAGATGGCAGGGAGGCACGGGGAGGCCAGGGAAAGGGAGTGGTTTGGGCTGGCCTAGAATATAGACATGTATTCCTTGTGTGGGGAAACATACATATCAATGTTTACTCCTACCCCAAGGCATGTCTAAGTCCCTGTTGTAGGGGCAGTCTTAAACACCAGTGTCTAGGCTTCCCTTAATGCCATTCTTGCCCCCCTCTATGATCAAGCCCCCACACCAATGTCAGATTTCTCCCCAGTGACACCACCCCCTCCCTAATAACTGTCCCCCCAGCAGCCCCTGACTCCCCCCCCCCTCCTAACTTCTCCTCCATGTTATCCAATCCCCAAAGCAACTCCTCCATGGTGGCACTATATACCATCCATGCAGCCTCCCCCTAGTGGGGGAGGTACCCCACATGTAGGCAAGAGCCTGACATGTAGCAACCCCCCCCCCCACCACCACCACCACCACTCACTATATCCCTTACCCAATCCCTAGGCTTACCGGGTGTCCCTGTTGACTAGTGGGGTGACAGCAATACCCATTCAGACCTGCATCATGTGCCTGGCTCTTCAAAATGGCCACCAAGACCTCTGATCAGGTTTAGAGACCCTAATGGTAGTACTGAGATATTACCACTAGAAATCTTTATAGCTATTTTAAAGAGCTGAGGCATGAGGAGAGAGTGAGTGGGCATTGTTTCTGTCCCACTAGATACTGGAGTACACCTGGTAAGACTAGGGACTGGTCACGGGTGAGAGGGCCTGCTCTGTGTAGATTTTTGAGGGCCTTTCCCCAAGGAGAAACTTAAAAGAGGCTGCCACATGTTGGGTTCTTTCCCACACATGAGGAGCCTCCCTCACTAGGAGGGCTGCATAGAGGGAAAATAGAGTGCCACTGGGAGACAGTTGTCGGGGGTCAGGTGCCAGTGGAGGTGGCCATTCTGATGGGTTGGGTGCCACTAGGGGGTAGTTACTCAAGGGAGTCATGCTTCTGGGAAGCCGTTGTCATGGGGGTAGCCTATTGGGGGCACAATGCTGTGATTGGGGCTATTTGCAGTAGGAGCAACAATTATAGAAAGCTGCTCCTATGTCTGTGTGGGGTAGGGAAATATGTTATTTTTCCTCATTTGCAGTTTTCTAAAATCACTGGTCTCTCTGAAAGTGGCGGGCTTGGTCATACAGCATTCCTTTTATTTTACAAGAGGCTCTATGTTTGCAGAGCCTCTTGTAAAATAGGATGAATAGTAATAACTTGAAAATATAAATCCCCCTCTCCAGTTTCCATTTAAAATCTGCATCCACATCAATGGGATTGGACCAACAGTGGTGGCAAAATCCATACTTTAGTGGAATCAAGGAAGGTTGCTATTGCCATTTCTCTAAACTTCTCCTCTTTTGATCTGGTCAGTCATCCATTGCTTCTGTTTGGTTAATTGATCTGAGTCTGGACGGCCAAGTTCTACAATGGTTTTCTGCATATCTCCATGATCAGTTATTTTCCGTTTCCTTTGGCTTCTCTTCCTCCTCAAACTACCCCATTTCCTGCGGTACCCCCTCAGAGATCACTTGTTGCCCCTTTGTTCTTCAGTCTGAAGCTAACATCGAAGCCTCTTAAAATTTACACTCCAGCTCATCCATATCTATTCAGCCATGATCAGGGCACAGACCGTAGAAGTTCGCCCAGCACTGGTTTTACTCTCCAATTACCGGCGTTGCCACCCGATCTCCGCTAAGATTCCATAGATCCATTCCTTCTAAACAGGATTCCTTTGTATTTATCCCACGCATGTTTGAATTCCATTACTGTTTTCATCTCCACCACCTCCCGCAGGAGGGCATTCCACGTATCTACCACCCTTTCCGTGAAAAAATACTTCCTGACAATACTCCTGAGTCTGCCCCCCTTCAACCTCAATTCATGTCCTCTAGGATTCGCCATTGAATTTCCAGGTTTCCAGAGACGGTTAAACCATAGTCAGTTAAGTGTGGCATTCAGCACTTAGGAGTCCTTTTACTAAGCTGCGGTAAAAAGTGGCCTGCGGTAGTGTGGGTGCATGTTTTTGGTGTGCACTGGATATAACAAAAGAGAGGGAACGAAGTACAAACTAAAGTCCAAACAAAAAAAAACAGCACCACGGGCCTTTAAAAATGGAACACAGTTCTTTAATGAATGAGCCTTGACAAAAAGACCCGACCCGACATTTGGATACAGAAAGTGAAAGTGCCTTGGTGCTTTGTAGCTTTTACTACATGAGACGTGGGGACCCCTGACGCAGGTGCTAGTCACCGAAACACGGCCCGTGTCGGGTCTTTTTGTCAAGGCTCATTCATTAAAGAACTGTGTTCCATTTTTAAAGGCCCGTGGTGCTGGTTTTTTTTGTTTGGTGTGCACTGGGCCATTTTTTACCATAGATGGTAGAAAAGGCTTTTTTAATGGGGGCAGTAAATGGCCATATGCTAAAATTAAAAGTAGTTTGAGGCTATTTACTGCCTGATCTCTTACCACCACACATTGACCCAGGGGCGTAGCTATGTGGGGCTACGGGGCCATGGGCCCCCGTATATTTGGCCCTGGTCCCCCCTGCCGCCAACCCCTTCGACCCCCCTCCCGCCGCTAACCCTCCCTGCCGCCACCACCGCCGTTGGGTACCTTTGCTGGTGGGGGTCCCCAACCCCCGCCAGCCGAAGTCCTCTTCTCCAGCGCGGCCGCGTTGCTGATCTACAAGGGCAGGCTTCTGTTTCTGTGAGTCTGACGCCATCGGGTACCTTTGCTGGTGGGGGTCCCCAACCCCCGCCAGTCAAAGTCCTCTTCTCCGGCGCAGCCGCATTGCTGATCTACAAGGGCAGGCTTCTGTTTCTGTGAGTCTGACGCCATCGGGTACCTTTGCTGGTGGGGGTCCCCAACCCCCGCCAGCCGAAGTCCTCTTCTCCGGCGCGGCCGCGTTGCTGATCTACAAGGGCAGGCTTCTGTTTCTGTGAGTCTGACGTAAGACTCACAGAAACAGAAGCCTGCCCTTGCAGATCAGCAATGCGGCCATGCCGGAAGAAGGGGTTGAAAGGGTTGGCGCTGGGGGGGGGGGGTCAAAGGTGGTGGTGGCGGCAGGGAGGTTAAAAATGGCGGGGGAGGGGTTGGCGGCATCGGGGAGGACTAAAATGTGCCCCTTCACCTCGGGCTCTGGACCCCCCTCCCGCCGAAATCTGGCTATGCCCCTGCATTGACCTAGCAGAAAGGGCTCAAGCGCTATGTATGTGGTACTCATGCAGTACATACCAATATTTTCTATTGCCGGAAACAGCGTGCACCAACTTCGAAATTACCGCCAGGTGAGCACACTAACTGGGCAGTAGTGTCGATTTGATTCACACGACACATGCAGTAGGCCTTACTGCTGCTTTGTAAAGGGGCCCCTCAACCAGCTATGGTGCACCGTATAAAAATAGGGCTGACTTTTATTTGGTCCTAGTTATGCAGTTACCTTGGCAAGTGCTGAATATGGCATTTAACTGGCCAAATGCTGACTCTGCCCCAAAATGCCCCCAAAATAGTCAGTTTCACATCGGGCACTAACTGATCGTTTTCAATAGCACTAATTGGTTAAGTGCCACTGAAAAAAAACGTTATGCCCCAAACAAGAGATTAACCAGCAGGATCCATTTCTGGCCAGTTAAATCAACTTTGAATATACGTGTCTGGAAGGCTAGGTGGTGACTCACTTCTCCTTATCTTTTATCCTTTGTATTTATCCCTTTCCTATCTAATAATGAGGTTCCTCTTCCTGTCCTTTCCTTCTTTATTGATAGTAGTTACTTAGTAACATAGTAGATGACGGCAGAAAAAGACCTGCATGGTCCATCCAGTTTGCCCAAGAAGATAAATTCATATGTGCTACTTTTTTATTTGTACTGTCCTCTTCAGGGCACAGACCCTATAAGTCTGCCCAGCAGTATCCTCGCCTCCCAACTACCAGTCCCGCCTCCTACCACCAGCTCTGGCACAGACCGAATAAGTCTGCCCAGCACTATCTCTGCCTCCCACTACCTGCTCTGGCACAGACTGTATAAGTCTGCCCAGCACTATCCTCGCCTCCCAACTACCAGTCCCGCCTCCCACCACCAGCTCTGGCACAGACCGAATAAGTCTGCCCAGCACTATCTCTGCCTCCCACCACCGGCTCTGGCACAGACCGTATAAGTCTGCCCAGCAGTATCCCCGCCGCCCAACCACCAGCCCCGGCACAGACCGTATAAGTCTGCCCAGCACTAGTCCCGCCAGTTTAGTTGTAAATTTATTTATTTATTTATTTATTTATTGCATTTGAATCCCACATTTTCCCACCTTTTTGCGGGCTCAATGTGGCTTACAATACGATATGAATGATGGAAATACAATTTGTTACAGCTTGGTTATGGATTACATTGTGAAGAGTTATGCGAGACAATCAAAGTATTGTTAAGGAATATAACACTGGAACAAAACCTTGAAATATTAGGAGAAGACAGCGGGAAGCTAAAAGGGCATTATGTATGGTATACATATTTCTGTGAGTAAGGTATGAGTGAGGTGAGATTACAGGGGATGAGCGTTCAGAAGTGGATGTATTGATGCATTAGTGAACAGTGAGTGTGGACTTTATGTGTTTTGGTTCTTTCTGTAAATTTTTTCAAAAAGATGGGTCTTCAATAATTTGCTGTCATCAGTGGCGTAGATACGTGGGGCCACGGTGGCCTGGGCCCCTGTAGATTTGGCCCTGGACCCCCCTGCCAGAGACCCTCTCAACCCCCCCCTCCTGCCGCCAACCCGCCGTTGCCTACCTTTGCTGGCAGGGGACCCTAACCCCTGCCAGCCGAGGTCCTCTTCTTCCGGCGCAAGGCTTCATTCAGTTTCTGAGTCTGACGTCCTGCACGTACACCAGACTCACATAAACAGAACGAAGCCCTTGCAGAAAGCTGCAAGGCTTCGTTCTGTTTCTGTGAAAGAAGAGGACCTCGGCTGGCGGGGGTTGGGGTCCCCCGCCAGCAAAGGTAGGTGACGGTGGGTTCGCAGCGGGTGGGTGGGTGGGTCAAGGTTGGTGGTGGTGGCGGCGGTCAACAATGGCGGGGGGGGTTGGCGGTGCTGGGGGGGGGTCAAAGTTGTTGGTGGTGGTGGTGGCTGCAGGGAGGGATGCTAAAATGTGCCCCCTCACCTCGGGCTCTGGACCCCCCACCCCACCCCACCCCACCCCACCCCACCCCACCCCACCGAAGTTTGGCTATGCCCCTGGCTGTCATCATGATTTGTTTATCTCTTTGGATTTTGCTCACACCATTTTTCAGTAGTAGCTCAAGGTGAGTTGCATTTAGGTACACTGGGTATTTCTTTGTCCCTGGAGGGCTCACAATCTAATTTTGTACCTGAGGCAATGGAAGGTTAAGTGACTTGCCCAAGATCACACGGAGCAGATGGGATTTGAACTGAGCACCTCTGGATGTCAAGGCTGGTGCTCTAACCACTAGGCCACACACCAATTAGATAGTATTGAATGTTCCAAATAAACATAAACATGAAACCTAAAGGCGACCATAGACTGGGAGCAGATAAAGACATTTGTATACATATGGTATAAATAACACTGCACAAGCAATCATTTTTCAACTGGAAGTACATTTTTGTAATATGATGCTCATAAGAGATAGGCTCAGGAGTAACCTGAGAAAATACTCTTTCATAGAAAGGGTGGTGGATGCATGGAGTGTCCTCCAAGTGGTTTTGAAACAGTTTTGATAGTTATATAGTTAGTATGCAAATATATTTGATAAATTGCCTTAAATTGTTGAAGTTAAAATGATTCATAAATCTAAGTAAACAAAATCAGTAACATAAATCCAGACATTACGGGATAAGCATAAAACATCCTGAATTATGAAGGCTTAAGAGACCAGACAGAGATCAGCAGAAGCCTAAAGCAATGTAACAGGAATTAAATTAGACAGATTAACTAGATCTTCTGGTCCTTACCTGCTATCATATTCTCTGTTTTTAATTCTGTAAGAGATTTTGTCACCAGCTCAATATGGTAAAAATGCATAATTGTGTTGCATAGGGCTTGGTACAGACAATTTCTCACATTAAGAGCAGGAAAATTCACTTCACTGTTGATGCTTTTAGATACAGCGTCTTCCAACTGAATATTGCTCATGATCCGCATAAGGGCCAGCGCCCAGCACATGTCTGGGTAACCTCAGATATTCAATGTCAATGTCCAGACATGGCCCAACATAGAATATCTGGGCCTAATCTGGGGGTTCTTTTGCTAAGGTGTGCTGAAAAATGGCCTGCGCTAGTGTAGGCGCGTGTTTTAGGCGTGTGCAGATCCATTTTTCAGCGCGCCTGTAGAAAATGCCTTTTTAAAAATTTTCGCCGAATACGGACGTTTGGCAAAATAAAAATTGGCGCATGTCCATTTTAGGTCTGAGACCTTACCGCCAGCCAGTGACTTAGCGGTAAGGTCTCTCGCGTTAACCATGCGGTAATCGCCTAAGTGCATCAAGTCGGAGTTACTGCCTGATTTTCACCACACACCAGAAAATAAAATATATTTTCTGGCACACATAGAGGGGCATAATCAAACGCGAACGCCCATCTCCATGGGCGTTTATCTCCGAGGACGGGTCCGCGAAGGGGCGGGCCAGACCGTATTTTCGAAAAAGATGGGCGTCCATCTTTTGTTTCGATAATACGGGTTATGCTGGGCAAATGCATCACATTTGGGCGGATTTGAGCTGGGTGGTATCGGTTTTCAGCGATAATGGAAACCGAAGGCACCCAGCTTAAAAATGAACAAATCCAAGGCATTTGGTCATGGGAGGGGCCAGGATTCGTATTGCACTGGTCCCCCTCACATGCCAGGACACCAACCGGGCACCCTAGGGGGCACTTGCAACAATTAAAAAAAATTTTAAAATACCTCCCAAGTCCATAGCTCCCTTCTCTTGGGTGCTGAGCCCCCTAAATCCCCCCCAAAATGGGTTTTGGGGGCAGTTTGGAGCGCTCCCATTTAGCAGCACAAGTGTAACAGGTGGGGGGGGGGATGGGCCTGGGTCTACCTGGGTGAAGTCCACTGCACCCACTAACAACTGCTCCAGGGACCTGCATACTGCTGTGATGGAGCTGGGTATGACATTTGAGGCTGGCATACAGGCTGGAAAAAAATGTTTTTAAAGTTCTTTTTTATGGTGGGAGGGGTTAGTGACCACTGGGGGAGTCAGGGGAGGTCATCCCCGATTACCTCCGGTGGTCATCTGGGCAGTTGGGGCACTTTTTGGGGACTTGTTCGTGAAAAAAAAGGGGCCCAAAAAAAGTGACCCAAATTCTTCCTTCTGGCGCCCTTCTTTTTTGCATTATCAGCCGAGCGTGCCCATCTCTCCTCGGCCAATAAACACGCCCCAGTCCCGCCTTCACCACGCCTCCAACACGCCCCCGTAAACTTTGTCCGTTCCCGCGACAGACTGCAGTTGGAGGCGCCCAAAATCAGCTTTCGATTATACCGATTTGGGCGCCCACAGGAGAAAGGCGCCCATCTCCCGATTTGGGTCGAAATATGGGCGTCTTTCTCTTTCGAAAATAAGCTGGATAGTGGACGTGCATCAAAAATTAAATTACTGCACAGGTCACGTGGTAGTCAGGCGGTAACTCAGAATTGGCAAGTGTTGAGCACATGTTGGCGCCTACATGGCTTAGTAAAAGGGCCTCCTGGTCAGTAATAGTCATCACCTAAAAATTCATTGACCGCCACCAACTGAATATTGATTAGTGAGCTTTTAGTTCCTCCTTAAATTTCTCACAGGACAATTCTGAGCACAAATATTTAGGAAGAATATTTCATAGTGATGGAGCAGCTAAATAAAAAGTTGCCAAATGGGTATCCTCCAAATTACCTTGTAAATAAGGGGACAAATGATATGAGTTTGCATTCTGTGACCTAGAAGGGAAAACAGTAGATAAAGGGGGAAGATGACCTGCTAAATAAGATGGTGTTCCTCTAAAAATAACATTAATTTAAAAAATTGATATGTTAAACTACAGGAAGCCTGTGTTCAGATTTATTTATTTAAAAACATTCACAATAAAACAAAACAAAAATATTCACAGTAATAAATATACAGCAAAACCTTACATCATCACTCAACAGTCATAGAAATCAAATCGGTGTATATTTTTTTTAAAAATACAGTCACAAATAATTCTGTCTTCAAATGTTTTCTAAACTTTGTTAATGGTCACAATGACAAAGCTGACCAGACAGTGCATTCCATAGGGAGATTCCAGCCGGAACAAAAGCTGAAGCTCGTGTGTCCACATGGCGCAGCCGCACCACTGACCGCAGTGCATGCCTCAGTTTGTAGACATTTAGGGGCCCTTTTACTAAGCTGCGTAAGCGCCTACTCGCACTCAATGCACGTCAATTATGAGTTACCGCCCGGCTACCATGTGGCTCTTGTGATAATTTCATTTTTTACACACGTCTGCTAGACGCTAGGGTGGTAATTGGGCGGTAGTCATTATTCTACACGCGTAGATCATTACCGCCCGGTTACCGCGTGAGACCTTACTGCTAGGTCAAAGGAATGTGGTAAGGTCTCAGACCCAAAATGGACGCACAGCAATTTTCATTTTGCCGATCGTCCATTTTTTGGCATTTTAAAAAAAGAATTTTTTACAGGTGCGCTGAAAAATGATTCTGCGTGTGCCCAAAACACGTATCTACACTACCGCAGGCCATTTTTCAGTGTGCCTTTGTAAAAAGGGCTCCTCAAAGCTAGCTTCAAATAAAATGGAGCATCTACAAACAGTCTGATACATAATCGTCAGATATCAGCAAAGGGGAATCAGAATCATATTTATGTGCAATGTCTCTTGATCACCTCTCCTTCCAAATGTCTCAGGCACCTCTTCCTAGTCTTCCAGAGTCATATGGTTCCCAGTTCACATGGTACTTGAGTATTCCTAATAAATTACGTACCACATGAGTGTATGATGGGGAGGGGAATTTATGACTGAGATGCGGTGGTATTTTTTGGAGTCGATTCATTTGATTTCTTTCTGCATTTCACCCAGTTCTTTTTGTCTCTAGGCAATGCACAGGATTATCAATGGATTGGGCTGAATGACCGAATAATAGAACATGACTTCCGTTGGTCTGATGGACACACCCTGGTGAGTGCCTGATTATGAAAGAAAAGTGAAGTTGAATAGCATGACCAGCAGGAAAAAGGAAGTGATAGTGCCGTTGTATTAGTCTCTGGTGAGGCCTCATTTGGAGTACTGCGTGCACTTCTGGAGACCGCACCTATGGAAAGATATAAACAGGATGGAGTCGGTCCAGAGGGCAGCTACGAAATTACAGGGACAGGCTTATGAACCTCAACATGTATACGCTGGAAGAGAGGAGGGAGAGAAGAGACATGATAGAAACGTTTAAATATCTCAAGGGCATTTATGTACAGGAAGAGAGCCTTTTCCAAATGAAGGAGAGCTCTGGAATGAGGGGGCATATGACAAAGTTAAGAGGGAATAGGCTTAGGAGTAACCTAAGGAAGTATTATTTCACAGAGAGGGTGGTGGAGGCGTGGAATGGCCTCCTGGTGGAAGTGGTGGAGTCGAGGACTGTTCCAGAATTTAAAAAGGCATGGGATAAGCATGTGGGATCGCTTAGGAACAGGTAAAATTAGGGGTTACAGAGGATGGGCAGACTGGATGGGTCATATGGCCTTTATCTGCCGTCATGTTTCTATGATTGTGGATAAGACACTCGGCACCAGTGTTATCAGAGATAACACACAGGCACAGATCCATAGACATGATGATCTCATAAGTGTTTCAGAAAGAGACGCTAGAAATTGGGAATCAGATCCATGCAGTGAGCTAAAATCTTTTGTCTTTCTTTTTCTCAGCAATATGAAAACTGGAGGCCGAACCAGCCAGATAATTTCTTTGCGACAGGAGAGGATTGTGTTGTGATGATCTGGCACGAGCACGGGGAGTGGAACGATGTCCCCTGCAACTATCATCTGCCATTTACCTGCAAAAAAGGAACAGGTGAGGCAAGCAGGTAGCGCTGTCCTGCCATGCCTGTTTCTGTGCACTTGCGCACTCTCCCAAAGATGTGGGGGATGGAAAGACACGACTAGGTAACAAAACATAAATCACAGTGTGTAGAATGGAACCAAACTCAGCCACACTAATACGAGAATTATAATGACTTCTTTTTAAATAAGTGTTGCATTTCTAAAGCAATAGAAGGCAAAACAGGGAAGGGAAAGGTTGGGTGAGGCACTGCATGGTGTGTGGATCAAGGATTCTTTGTAAAATAGATCCCTCCTCAATGTGAAAATTTGAGAGTCTTATATAAGCTGGAAGGACTGGACCCCTGGGAATAGCACTGAGTCTCCCGGGTTACTGTTATTTTCTGTCTTTTTCACATAAGGTTTTTTTTTTTTTTAAACCCTCTCACTCCAGAAGAGCTGCTGAGAACCATCTTTCTGCATTGCTTTTATTCCTTTATAAATCTGCATGTCTTATTATAAGTTGGTTTGTGAAGCCTGTGCCGTGCCACAGAGTAACCCTCTAATGGGGCTTCTCTTCCACCGGACCTCCACCCCCTACTGGTTCATCAGCTCCACCAGGAATCAACAACAACAAAAGCAGCTCTTGTCTCTTTTGTCAAAATGGGCCCTTATTACGGCTTTCCAACAGAATTGCTTTTTTCTTTTTCTTCTTCTTCCTCTTTTAAACATCCTTTTCAAATATTGTTGCTAAGCTTCTCAGTTGGAGCTTGAGCATGTCACAGAATTTAAATATCGCAAGCACTAAATTTTACTGAAGACTGGAACTGCAGAAAATCTGAGTGTGATTGAAAACGTTTTAACATTAGTCTGCCATGGATTTGTTTATGGCTACCCTACTTTCTTTGGACGTTCGGCGGTTTTCATTACCGAAGGCGTCCTTTCGATTACAGACGAGCTGTTAACACAACGGGAAATCTACCCTGATTGTCTTACTCACCCCTTGCGCAATAGTCCGCAAGCTGACCTATAGGACTCTATTGACCCCTGATGCAGGCGGTTGTACGCCGAAACACGGCCCGTGTCGGGTCTTTGTCTTGTTAAAGGACTACATTTTTCTCAATCCTGAAGGCCCAGTGTCTGTTTTTTTTCTTTGTTTACCCTACTTTCTTAACAAGAGTTGTGGATCCTTCTATTTGCCATTCTTGTGTCCACTGTTCCCTCTAAGCTGAGTGGGAGTCCTCCAGGTACAGTCCTGCCAGTGGGGGATGCTCTTTCACTATCACATTTTCAATAGTTGAGGGACAGGCAAGTTCTGCAGGACTCCAGGGAACTTGCCTGTCCCTAGAGATTGAAAACACAATATTGAAGCACCATCCCCTACGGGTAGCAATGCAGTTGGAGGACACCCGCTTAGCTTAGAAGGAACAGTGCTTGTGCCCCCAGCCTGGTAGAGTGATATGACAAGGAGTACGCAACAGGAAGGTTTGAGACTTAGTAATGGAGGGTCATTTTCACAGGCATTCCTGCAGGTAGAGCAGTTCTTTACATACAGAAATGGTGTGCTACAAAACTGTATGTCCAACATACGGATAAACTTATACATACAATTTACCCGCTGTTTGAGGAGTCGTTCCTAAAGGCAGAGATGGGAAGGAGCTTTGCTTTTAGACACATATTTGTCAGCATGCAAGTTTAGGAGCTTAATTTAACCCAAAACATTTCTGCACCCCAAAGACAATATGTAAATGCAAGCAAATAGCTTTCCTTTGAAAATCCAGGAAGGACCCCACAGACTAAGGTGCTTTTAACCCATGTGTGCAGTTATAAATTGTTCCCATCGGTGTCAGATGCTTTATTGGGAGGATGGACAACAAGTGAATAACTTTGGTACTCATTAACACCCTCTCTACCTCCCACCACAACAATTGCTCACACACACTTCATTTTTCGGTTAAATGGTTGCATTTTTATTGGTTCGCATCTATGACATTACCTGAACCCAGTAACTCAGTCAAACCTTTCGCATACACCCCAGCTTGCTGTTCTCATCCAACATGGCTAGAGAGGTGGCTGGCATAGCTGTATCAGTGGCGTAGCTAGGGGTGGGCCTGGGTGGGCACAGGCCCACCCAGTCTTGCCTCAGGCCCACCCAGTAAGCATGTCCTGCTCTCAATGATTTCACTTCTTGTTTCTTTGGCGGGAAAGTGGTAGAGAAGCCTGCAGAGCCGGCGCAGATTGCCTATAGGAATTGCAACAGTCATTGGCTTCTGAGGTAGGACTGGGGGAGGGGTTTCAGACAGAAACAGGCAGACGTCGTATCATTTAAAAAAAAAAAACAGTATATTGAATGTATGTACGGGGTAGGGGTGGGGGTGGGAAGAGCCCACCCAGGTTAACTCTGGGCCCACCCAAAATGGCAGGTCTGCCTACGCCCCTGAGCTGTATGATGTCAGCCCACAGCTGTTTTCCACGTGTCTTCCATCTGGACAACCAGGCAACACATGCCAAAGCATAGTCCTGTGCTCATCCCCCTCTTTGGGGGGAGGGGGGAGGGAGTGGGCTCAAAGCTTTGGAGCATTGGAGTTAGGTTTCACAGCTAAAACATTCTATAGATCTTTGGTTGCTTAAGCCCTTCCACCCTACCCTTCAACCCACCCACCCCAAAGGTGACACTTCCTGTGTAGAGTGCCCAATCCAGTGTTTGTCTCCTAAAATTAAATCTATCTAATTTGCACCTGTTTTTTTTGGGGGGGGGGGAGAGGGGGTTGAAATACAATCATTCCTGTTAGCAGTAGCTTTCCTGCCTTCTGCTTTGCATCAGGTGCGTTTCCTGTTTTAGGTTAAAAAGATCTCTTTTAACATATACACAGGTTTGTTAATCTTTATATACCTCTAACAGAAAGATATTAATTTACCTTCTCTTACCCTTAAACTTGTTCATCGCCATAATACAAGCTATTCCCTTTGCCCACTTCAAAGGGGGCAAGAGGTCATACTCTTTTGTATACTCTAGAGAGATCTGACCCTTCTGGCGCTGTTAGCTGTAGCAGAATTGTTGGAGGGATAACCAAGAAGAAAACGTTGTCACTTAACTGTTACCTTTATATTGAGATCATTTTCATTCGCGGTCTCTACTTTGTAAGATTAATCCCTTGAATTAGGCCTATAATCAAACACTACTCATCAACTTCCTGAGCCCCTACGTCTTGCCCCATCCTTGACCATCTTTAAATCTAGATTGAAAGCCCACCTCTTCAACATTGCTTTTGACTTGTAACCATTCGTCCCCACCTACCCTCCTCTCCTCTTTCCTCTACACATTAATTGATTTGCTTGCTTTATTATTATTGTCTATTAGATTGTAAGCTCTTTCAGCAGGGACTGTCTTTCTTCTATGTTTGTGCAGCACTGTGTATGCTTTGTAGCGCTATATAAATGCTAAATAGTAGTAGTAGTAGTCAGTGGCGTAGGAAGGGGGGGCGGTGGGGCGGTCCGCCCCGGGTGCATGCTGCTGGGAGGGTGTCGGCTCCGCTTGTTCACTGCTCTCTCTGCCCCGGAACAGGTTACTTCCTGTTCCGGGGCAGAGAGAGCAGTGAACCAACGGAGCTGATGCAGCTCCCAGTGACTGCACTCGGGGCGGAACGGTCCTCCCGCCCGCCCTCCTTGGTAAGACTGTGCTCCGGGGGGGGGGGGGGTGCACGCTCCGGGGGGGTGCGTTCGCATTCCGAGGGGGGGGGTGCGCCGTGCTGCACCTGGGGGGGGGGGGGCGCAGCGGCGAACCGCCCCGGGTGTCAGCTGCCCTTGCTAAGTTTCTGGTAGTAGTAGTAGTAGTAAAAAAGAAAAACTCCTAAAACCTGACATGATAATCTGAATCACTCTTTAGCCCAATAACAGGCAAAGAAGTACATTGAGCTACACCCACAGAGTAAACTTGAACAGGCTCTCAAATATCACAATAAAACTAAGAACAGGTGAGGGTAAATAAAGTTGGGACTTTGGCAGGCCTTTTCACTTCTTTTATCTACAGGTACAAATAGCTCCTACACTTGAAGTATGGCAAAGAAACAGAGGACCCCTAAAGCTGTGGCTCTCATTACATCCTCTGCTTCTGCCCACACTGATTGCTTGGCCCAAGGCAAGATTCTGGACTCATGTGATAAATGCACGTACATTGAAGTCCTCATGAAAGAAGTACAAGAACTAAGAGAGGAGGTGGCAAGACTAAGAGGCATCTGTGACAACCAGAAATCCATCCCAGACATGCATGTTGAAACATTGAGACTCTCCAGCAAAGGGAGTGAAGATCTTGAGCAGGAAGAGGACTACTGGACAGAGGTCACCAAATCCTGCAAAATCACCTCCCCCCCCCCCCCCCCCCCCCCAACTCCATCTTCTGTTGAACTGAAAAATCGGTTCACAGCCCTGGAGGCAGAAGAGCTGGAAGTCTCAGAAACAGGAGGAAACAGCTATCAAACTTTCCCAAGCCACTTGATCAGTGGCTATTTAGAAGTGAAAGGTAGTGGTGACTGACAATTCTCAGGGGTGCTGAGGTGCCCATCTGCTGACCAGACGTGATGTCCAGGGAGGTGTCTTGTCTGCCTGGTGCCAAGATTCAAGATGTAGCAGAATGATTGCCTAGATCCATCAAGTCTACTGACCACTATTTTATTTTATTTATTTATTTATTTATATTTATTGCATTTGTATCCCACATTTTCCCACCTATTTGCAGGCTCATGTGGCTTACAGAGATCTGTTATGGCATTGCCATTCCAGGGTGTCAGATACTACTACTACTACTACTACTACTTAACATTTCTAGAGCGCTACTAGGGTTACGCAGCGCTGTACAATTTAACAAAGAGAGACAGTCCCTGCTCGAAGAGCTTACAATCTAATAGACAAGTGAACGGTCGGTCCGATAGGGGCAGTCAAATTGGGGCAGTCTGGATTCACTGAACGGTAAGGGTTAGGTGCCGAATGCAGCATTGAAGAGGTGGGCTTAAGCAAAGACTTGAAGACGGGCAGGGAGGGGGCTTGGCATAAGGGCTCAGGAAGGTTGTTCCAAGCATAGGGTGAGGCGAGGCAGAATGAGCGGAGCCTGGAGTTGGCGGTGGTGGAGAAGGGTACCGAGAGGAGGGATTTATCCTGTGAACGGAGGTTACGGGCGGGAACGTAAGGGGAGATGAGGGTAGAAAGATAGTGAGGGGCAGCAGACCGAGTGCATTTGTAGGTAAGAAGCAGAAGCTTGAATTAAATGCGGTATCTGATCGGAAGCCAGTGAAGTGACGAGGATAGGGGTGGTATGAGTATATCGGTTCTGGCGGAATATGAGACGTGCAGCAGAGTTCTGAACAGATTGAAGATACAATTGGTGATGCAAAGAGATAAGGATGGGAAAGAAGTTCTAAGAAAGTAGATATAGAGAGATGACTTTCAGACTGGGGTGGATTGGTGAAGTGGTATAGTTAAGTTATGGGACCTCTTTGTAGGCCTTATTGAAGAGATATGTCTTCAGGGATTTATGCCGCTCATACATGTTGGCACAAATGATACTGCTAGGTATCCTACTGAACATATCAAACATAACTTCATGGCTCTGGGTCAGAAGGTGAAGTATCTAGGTGCACAGGTGGTGTTTTCATTGATCCTTCCTAATGAAGGTAAAGGTCAAATGAGGGAACCTCGCATCCTGGAGCTAAATGTGTGCCGGCGTGGATGGTGCCAACAAGAGTGCTTCAGTTTCCTTGATCATGGGATGATTTTCCAAGAGCTACTGAGTGCTGATGGTGTCCATCTTACAAGGAAGGGACAAAGAGCCTTCAGTTCGCTATAATGGAAGTACCGTCAGGCTACCGCAGCAGCTTGGCTGTACTTCCCACCCCTACCACACCATCATTTCCGGCGCTACAAGAATTAATTTATTTTTGTAGTGCCGGACTGTACCCAGTGGTAATTGGTTACTGTCGAGTTAGCGCAGGAGCCCTTACCGCCACCTCAACGGGTGGTGGTAAGGGCTCCCCCCCCCCCCAAATGGCTGCGTGGCAAGTGCTTTACTTGCCGCCTGGCCATTTCCTGCAGGAAAGCGAGACCTTCCCTTTTATCAGCTTAGGTAAAAGGGGGCCTCGGCACGCGTGTAAAACACGCGCCGATGCCAGCACCAGCCCCCTTTTGCTGCAGCTTGGTAAAAGGGGCCTTAAGTGATTTGTAGCAGAGTGATTATTCATTTTTTGTTAATAGAATACACAGAAGATTTTTTTATATCTATGATAGAAAACGGAACCCTTGAAGACCATTATCTTATAAGTTGGTCTGTGTCTGCTGAGGCTTTTTTTTCTCCTTGTGTTAAATATACATATTTAACACATAATACAATAACACATGACACACAATATATGAGTATTTAGTATTCCACCACCTTCCATTTATATTTAGTTAATGAGAACCATATATAAGGATACCTCTTCAAAATATAGAGAGGGGGAAATTCTAAAGTCTTAAAAGTCTTTTTAAAAGTATATTCCTTACCAGTTCAATTCCTTACATTGTCAGCTCTGTGTTCATCTGGGCTGTTCACATAGTACATTGGAAAGATGTGAAACATACCCAGGTCTGGTGAAGTCTAACCTAAAGAATATAGATTTATAAATGATGAAGTTGGGATTGCCTACTAGCATTTGCTTTTCTCCTGCTTTCTCTTCATCAGTTGCCTGTGGCCAGCCTCCAGTTGTGGACAATGCTAAGGCTTTTGGTAAGACGAAGGAGCGGTATGAAGTAAACTCGTTGGTACGATACCAGTGTAATGAAGGCTATTTACAGCGTCATGTGCCCATAATCCGGTGCCAGCCAAGTGGGCACTGGGAGAAGCCACAGATAGTCTGCATAAATTGTACGTATGCCTTGGTTCATTTTTCTTATCAAACAGAATAACACTGGCATGTACTGTTATGAATGTGTTAGAAGTATGTGAAATATAAATAAGTCTAAGTACGTTTATACTAATCTCTTATGAAGACAAATTCCAACTTTCATATCCTAATCCAAGGTTTGATGAGTGCCTCAATGGATGAGTTTGATCTTGAAACATTGAACCTTCCTTGGGCGCCAGAATTTCTCACCCTCAGTTAGATTCCCTAAGTGGCTCCACACCATCAGTATCCTCCTGTTTTCTTTCTTTACATTCATGATACTGATTTCACTGTAAAAGCAAAACCAGAAGTTCATGCAAGCAAAGGGGTTATGGGTGAAAAAGCTGAACAGGTCACTGCCCAGAGTGGCAAAATTCCTCCAGCTTGAATTTTCTTTTGAGGTTTTAATATCCAATCAAAGACAAAACTTTGAAAAGGAAAACAAAATAAATTATTACATCCAACAAAAAAAAAGTTGGAATATTGTAATAACAAAATAGGATTACAGTCCACAATTAAGGACAAAAATCAAGCAAAATCATAGGAAGATAGTAAACTAAATCCACAAAATTGTCCAAAGGAAATGGGAGCAGTCTACTTGCTGAAAAGCCTTTGTGTTCAAAACTAACATGATGCAGATAAGTAAACTATATAATTAACTAATTAAAGAGATACACCTTTCCCTTCAAGATAAAACCTCAATTGTGAAGCTTCATAAAAAACATATTGATTATTTTGTAAGGTAAATAGATATTTAAGAAATTATGGATTGTCTTATCTCACTCCAGCTTGAATTTTAAATTTGCTATGAGAGTTTAGTCCCCTATGTATAAGTTATGTTAGCTGTTTAACATGGTTATTACCGTGCGCTAAATGCCACATTAAGAGTAGAGGATGGTCAGCAGACACTCCAGCACAGGAAATTGAGCTTCAAGGATGCTTTATTCACTACTTGGACAGAAGGAACTAACACGGTCCATGTTTCGGCGGCGTCAAACGCCTGCCTCAGGGGTCACATTGATGTTCCAACAGGTTGTGAATAAGTCAAACTGCCCAAAGAACTCTGTTCGGGAAAAAGCAAACACACAGCATTACGCGAAGGTGTCAGCTAAATGTCAGGTAACGCTATGTGTTTGCTTTTTCCGGGGCAGGTAACGCTGTGTCCTGCCGTGTCCCTTTCATGCTCTATGCATGTATATGCTCCCAGTCCTGACATTCATGCACAAATTAATTGGCTATGTAAATGGGCTCTTCTTTTCTTTTGTTTTCCTTCTTTTTCTTTGGTCCGATTGATTTGGTCCGAAAGAGTCACCCCAGGTTTTACCTTAGGGTGGTATAACATGGCTGAGCCTCCCAGTTAAGTATAAGGATGTAGTGGTGAGGGATAATAACAGTGGGAGGCTCTGATTGGCAGAATAGCAGAGTGCAGGAGCCAATCAGAGTGAGGGTTAAGAGAATAAGTGGGCTGAGTTTGAGCGGGCTGGAGCAGTATGTTTGCGAGCCCAGGCGGGTGAGAGCGGGTTTTCCTGTGGTTGGTGATTCCAGTGACATTTTGAATTCTCTTCTTCTTTTATTTTTAATTCATTTCCACCGTGCAGTTTTTCATGTCAGTGCTTACCTGGAGTAGTGTGTGGGTTCCCTTTCTTGGTTTCCAAGTATGCCTGGGCTCCGTTCTTGTTTTCACTTTGTTGCTTTAGGGGTATTTTTCTGTCAGCGCTGACACGGAAGAGGATTTTGCATGCGAGGAGAGAATGCTCCAGGCTCCCATTCGGTTGTGGACTGTGTCGGTCAGTGGTAGAGGCAGTGAGTTGCGTCCTGGAGCATTGCGGGGAGGCTGGAACTGGGACGCAGGCAGCAGTGCTATTTTTTGGGAGTTTGTGGTCCTAAAGTTCCTCCAATTGCGGTTCAGCACTTTAAGTTTTGCTGGGTAATAGGTTGGGAGGTGGGTTGGTGGGTGGAGAGTTGGGTTTTACTTAAGGTTTTCTGGTTCTGGTGGAGTTTGTGGGGAAGACTTGTTGGTTATTTTGTTCTGGGAGAGGTGGTTGGTATTATAGCTCCCAAGAGTGGTCAAAGCATTAGTTTGTCATGGAAAAGGAAGGGTCTGAAGGCTTCTCAGGGTGAGGTGGCTAAACAGAAGGTTTGAGTGTCAAAACAAGCGGGTGGGTTATCTACATAGGTTATGGGAGGGTCTTAATGGGCTAAGTCTAAGAAGGCTAAGAGAACACAGGCAGAGTCAGGTAGATTGGGGATCCGCCGTAACTGGTGGTAGCTCTAGTGATGTTCCTGGTGCACATAGGTCGCACAGGATTCCACCGGAGGAGCTCAGTACAGAAGAAGAGCACAGCAGTTCCATGGCGGGTGAGTCAGAGAGTGACGGGAGAGTTGGGGGTTTCTGAGACACTGAGCGGAAAGAGGAAGTGCAAGAATACTGTTAGTAATGCTCATATTCGTAAGCGTTTGCATAATAAGAATTTTGTGCAGAATTTACGGTGAATTGTGAAGCGTTTAGATAGAGACAAATTAGTCCAATCTAGGATTGGGAATCTGAGTCATCAGATTTGTTTGTGTCTTCCTCTTCTTCTTCGGGTTCTGAGGTGAAAGACAGTGGTTTAATCAGTGAGTGTCAGTCTTTCCCCTTGTAGGTTCCAGGATCATCACATGCACAGGTATCATGGGGAGGTTATACTCTTTCTGTTATTGCTGCTCTTGATAGTCATGTATCTAAGAAATTGTGGCGGAAGATTTTGCAAGGAACATATGTGGATTTATTTTCATTGTTGACTAGTGATGGAGAGGGCAGCAAGCGCAAGAAAGTGGAGGATGGGAAAGATTATTTAAAGAAGCATAAACCCAGAGTGTCTAAATCTATTTTTAACCGGATGTTGGCTTTTCATGCCTATGCTAGTATTTTAGATGAAACCAAGCCGTCCGTATACCCTGGTCTTTTGCGATATTCTGATTTAATATTGAGAGCGTATAGAACATTTGGGAATAGACTTGGCTAAACTATGATGAGCATTTTCAGAAAATTTTAGCTAAAGACAAGTCCAATAGGTGGAGTTTTCATGACATGGATATTTGGTTGTCTGAAATGACCCAGGTGTGCTTAGGTACGGCTCATGGAGGTTTTAGCACTTCAACAGCTTTTTCCATGGGGAGTGCTGTGGACCATTTGGCTGGTACGTCAGGCTTAGGTGTTTCAGGACTAGGATCACAAGGAACCGGTTTTGCTGCAGCTCATGGGTCAATCACCCCTGGTGTTTCTTCCAGTGCTAGGTGACAGGGGTTTCCTGTTAATCCGTGTTTTCATTTTAATACTGGGAGGTGTGATCGTGTAGGTTGTTGTTTTCACCATTAATGTTCTACTTGCGAGGCAGAGCACCCAATCTTTTGCTGTGCAGTGCACAGGTCTGGCTCTGGACAATTTCCAGTTGCCCGTGCGGGAGCCAGAGGATCAGTTGGAAGGTTTACTCAAGGGTCCATCTCCCATTAAATTGGAAGCTTTGGGTAGATGGTTATTGGTATACTCTGATTTGGATTTGACTCAATTTTTGTGGGATGGATTTGCCTCAGGTTATGTTATTCCTTTTAATGGCCCTCCTTTAATTCATCAGTGTCGTAATGCTCCATCAGTTAAACATAAGGAGATTGTGCAGGAAAAAATCCAGAAGGAATTGCTCTTGGGGAGGTTTGCTGGACCATTTGACTTACCTCCTTGACCTTACTTAGTAATTTCGTCCCTGGGTTTGGTGCCTAAGACAGAGCCAGGGCAATATCGCTTGATTCATAATTTATCCTTCCCATGGGGTAACAGTGTGAATGATTTTAATCCTGAGGAGTGTTGTTTTGTCCAATATACATCCTTTGATCGTGCAATTCAGTTGGTTCGATCTCAAGGCAAAGGGGCCTTTATGGCTAAGGTGAACATAGAAATCTCTTTTTGTCTGTTGCTAGGAATTATTAGGAAAGGGATGATGAAATAGACCAAAAATACTATATTGCCTATGTATCACTCCATGGTGCGTCCACACCTTGAGTATTGCATTCAGTTCTGGTCACCATATCTCAAAAAATATATAACGGAATTAGAAAAGGTTCAAAGAAGAGCAACCAAAATGATAAAGGGGATAGAACGCCTCCCATTTGAGGAAAGGCTAAAGAGGTTAGGGCTCTTCAGCTTCGAAAAGAGATGGATGAGGGGAGATATGATTGAGGTCTACAAAATCCTGAGTGATGTAGAATAAGTAGAAGTAAATCGATTTTTTACTCATTACAAAAGTACAAAGACTAGGGGACACTCGAGGAAGTTACATGGAAATACTTTTAAAACAAATAGGAGTAAATATTTTTTTTCACTCAACAAATAATTAAGCTCTAGAACTCTTTGCTGGAGGATGTGGTAACAGTGGTTAACATATCTGGGTTTTAAAAAGTTTGGATAAATTCCTGGATGCAAAGTCCATAGTCTGCTATTGAGACAGACATGGGGAAGCAAATGTTTGCTCCAGGATTGGTAGCATGGAATGTTGCTGCTAATTGGGTTTCTGCCAGGTACTTGTGACCTGGCTTGGACACTGTTTGGAAAACAGGATACTGGGTTAGATGGACCATTGGTCTGACCCAATATTTATTTATTTATTTATTTATTACATTTGTACCCCGCACTTTCCCACACATGGCAGGCTCAATGCGGCTTACATTACAATATGGCTACTCTGTTTATCCAAGTTCCTTTTATCTGCTGGGATTCAAATTTAATGGACTTTATTATTATGACCGTTGCATGCCAATGGGCTGCTCTATAGCTTGTGCTTTAAATTTTTTCTACCTTTTTAGAATGGGTGACTTAGCAGGTGGTGGGTCGTGATAATGCGATTCATTATTTGGACATTTGTTTGTTTGTAGGTCCTGCAGAGTCTTCTTTATGTCAAGATGTGGTAACTGCTTTTCATTATGTAGCCAATGAGTTGGGAGTGCCTTTATCTGCTGAGAAGTCTAAAGGTCTAACTACCTAGTTAACATTTTGGGGGATTAAGTTGGATTCTAAAGCTATGGAATCCTGGTTACCAAGATAAAAAGTGGGTTTATTTAATTTTGTGGTGTGGGTAATCCCTATGGAGAGAGTGTTTACTCAGCATTTAGTGTGTTTGACTGTAGGAATTCAGAAGTGTCATTTTATTCAGATTCCTTCCAAAGTAAAAGAAGATATGCATCTTTGGCTCTCATTTTTGCGGGATTTTAATGGGGTATAAATATGGCCTAAATCTGGGGTTTCTACTTGGAATTTATAATTGTTTTTGGATGCTTCTGGTGGAAAGGGATTTGGGGTTTATTTTCATGGGGCATGGTGTGCAGAACAGTAGCCTCAGAATTGGATTGGTAAGCATTGGTGTTCCAATATTGCCTTCTTAGAATTATTCCCCATTTTGATAGTCTTGGTCTTTTGGGATGATCGGTTGGTCAACAAGACAGTAGTGTTGTAGATCGGATAATATGGCAGTGGTTGAGGCAATTAATAGCTAATCAGCCACTTGTCCTTTGCTATCTGAATTATTACGAGTTATTGTGCTTCGTTCACTCTTGCTGAATTTGACACTTATTGTGAAGCATATTCCTGGAGTCATCTCTCTCTCTCTCGATTTCAGTGGCTTCGGTTTCGAGCTTTGGTGCTATTTGTGAATGAGTTGCCATGCCAGATGCCTGTGGGTCGTGGGATGTTATACAGCTGTCCTGATGAGTTTGCTTTATTGATCGCTGGCTCAGAACACCTGGAAGTCGTATGAAAGGGGTTGGAAATGATTTTGCCAATTTTTGACAGTGGCTCGCATTCCTTGGGAGATATCCCCTCATGTGCAGGTGGATTTGGATTTTCTTGCTTTTGCTTTGCAGGCAGGATGGTCGTGGACAGTGGTGATGTCTGCACTGTCAAGTCTTCATTTTCTGTGTAAATTGCAAGGTGGTTCTGATCCCAGGGCTTTCTTTTTAGTATGGAAACTGCTGAAAGGTTTTATGTGAGGGAACTCATCTCCAATATTGTCCCGTATAAGATTGTCCTTCGTGCATGAGCTTTTGTTATGCCTATTTCTTGTTTTGGGATCAGTTTGTACCTCCTCTTATGAGGTTTTATTACTTAAAGTATCATTTCCGTTTGTTTTCTTTGGTGTGCGGCAAGTGGGAGAACTGATAGCCACAAATAAGTCTGACCCTGGTAGCACTGGCTTGTTGGGTATTGATGTTTAAATTACAGTTAGTGGGGTTACTCTGTGGATTAAGCACTCTAAAACAGATAAATTAGGTAACAAGTCTCAACTGTTTTCACATCAGGTACCGGGGTTGGATTCTTGCCCTTCGCGGTATGCACATGCTTTTCAGTTGCAAAGGCCATCATCAGCTTTATTTTCGCTAGCTCATGCGGATGGAGTGCTTTTGACCAGATTCCTTTTTATCGCCCCTAAGCTCCCATTGTTTCCTTCCAAAGTTGCAATGCCTATGTTCCATTATTACATCCCTTAACGACACCTCAATTGTTTCGCTTAACCCTGCATAATGTAATCCATAACTATCTGTAACAAATTGTATTTCCAACATTCAACTCATATTGTAAGCCACACTGAACCCGCAAAAAGGTGGGAAAATGTGGGATACAAATGCAATAAATAAAATATAATAGTGTTAAAATGCTGTTTGTTGTCCTGTTGATTGGATCCTAGGTTGTATAGGACTCACTCTTTCCATATTGGAGCGGTTACTTCAGTTGCAGAGTGGGGAGGGTCTGTGGATTTAATTAAAAGGGTGGGTCAATGGTGTTCTAGTAAGTTTAGGGGATGCCGCTTGCTAATTCTCTTTATTTAGTTCCTCTTGCAGGTCCTTCTGTTCAAGAGATCTGTGTTTGGCTGTGTGGCCATTCCTTTATATTTTGGGCAAAGAGGAGAGCAACTTAAACTTGCTGGGGCTCTCATTTGTGCCTCACCTGGTTGGGAGTGCACATTGTTTGGCTTTGCCTGTGAGGCACGTGCTGGGAGCAATTGCTGCCTTTGCTGTTTCAAGCTACTACTACTACTACTTATCACTTCTATAGCGCTACAAGGCATACGCAGTGCTGTACACCATACATGAAAAGACAGTCCCTGCTCAAAGAGCTCACAATCTAAATATGGAATGTTGCTAGTGGAATAGCAACATTCCGTGTAGAATCTCAAATAGTAGCAACAGAATCTCCAATAGTAGCAACATTCCATGTAGAATCTCAAGTAATAGCAAACATTCTAGAATCTCAAATAGTAGCAACATTCCATGTTCCACTGCACTAACCACTAGGCTACTCCTCCACTAGCAACATTCTATCTAGAAGCCTGCCCTTGCAGATCAGCAACGCAGCTGCGCAGGCTTCTGTTTCTGTGAGTCTGACGTCCTTCACATACGTGCAGGACGTCAGACTCACAGAAACAGAAGCCTGCGCGGCCGCGTTCCTGATCTGCAAGGGCAGGCTTCTACATTACTACTACTACTAGTTATCACTTCTGTAGCGCTACAAGGCATACGCAGCGCTGTACACCATACATGAAAAGACAGTCCCTGCTCAAAGAGCTCACAATCTAAATAGGACATACAAACAGACAGAACAACTAAGAGGTAAGGGATAAAAGGGTACAGGGCAAGTGAGTAGTGGTTAGGAGTCAAAAGCAGCGTTAAAGAGGTGGGCTTTTAGTCTGGATTTGAAAACGGCCATAGACGGGGCTAGACGTACAAGCTCGGAGAGTTTATTCCAGGCATGAGGTGCAGCGAGATAAAGGAATGGAGTCTGGAATTAACAGTAGAGGAGAAGGGGACAGACAAGAGAGATTTATCCACAGAACGGAGTACCCGAGGGGGGGGGGCGTAAGGAGAGACAAGAGTGGAGAGGTACTGGGGAACGGTAGAGTGAATGCACTTATAGGTCAGTAAGAGAAGTTTGAATTGAATGTGGAAACGGATAGGGAGCCAGTGAAGTGACTTAGAACCATTGATTGTACTAGGCTGCGGAATATTTCCCTCGGGAAGAAAGGTTTTACTCGTTGTTTCCACATTGAGTGAAACATTTTCCTTGTTGTATTTTTCGCTTGGCTCTGTAGTGTGAGATTTCGGTCGATTGTAACTCTGAGAATTTTCAGGCTGTCTGAAACAGGAAGGGTGCAGTCTGGGGTGCTTATATGTGTGGGTTTGTTCGTGTTGTGTGTGATGATAGGATGAGACAGTGTGTTTTTTCTGCATTGAATTTTAATTGAAATGTATCCGCCCATGAGTTCATGATTTGGAGGCTAAGTTTGATTTCGTTTGTCATTTTTGTTAGATCAGGACCTGCAGAGAACTAGTGTTAATCAGGGAGAGCACTGGATACATGCAGACAAAGGCTCTGCATTAAGGGCAGCTGTGCACGTATGCGGGAACGCAGACAAGAGAGATTTATCCACAGAACGGAGTACCCGAGGGGGGGGGGCGTAGGGAGAGACAAGAGTGGAGAGGTACAAGCTCATCATTTCTTCTCTCCAGCTACTTTTCTTATTCACCTGGGAAGCAATTACTTGTGTAATGTGCAGGGTATGGACCTGCAAATAGGTGGGATAAGGTGGGATACAAATGCAATAAATAATAATAATACGGCAGATCAAGTGGGCATGGTTGATACTACTACTGCTACTACTACTTAGCATTTCTATAGCGCTACTAGACGTACGCAGCGCTGTACACTTGAACATGAAGAGACAGTCCCTGCTCAACAGAGCTTACAATCTAATTAGGACAGACAAACAGGACAAACAAGAGATAAGGACAAAGTGTAGCAAGATTCCGGAATCTCAAGGAGTAGCAAGATTCCATGCAGAATCCCAAAGAGTAGCAAGATTCCAGAATCCCAAAGTGTACCAAGATTCCGGAATCCCAGAGACTACTACTACTACTTAGCATTTCTATAGCGCTACTAGATGTACGCAGCACTGTACACTTGAACATGAAGAGACAGTCCCTGCTCGACAGAGCTTACAATCTAATTAGGACAGACAAACAGGACAAACAAGAGCTAAGGGAATATTAAAGTGAGGATGATAAAATAAGCTCGTTGTTCTTTTCCAGCTGCCAGACTGATACGGTGTCAGACTATTCCCAGACTAATTTGGAAGGGGACTGTAAAGGTGAAAGCCATCGAGATTCTTCAGAAATGGGTCAATGCTGAAGTCTCTCATTTTGTTAATCAATTGGGAGGGTTAATTTTGCCTGGGTTTACACAGGGCAGGTGGGGATCCATCTTTCCAACTTTGAGTTAGACATTTTTCTGTCTAGTATTCAGGATTGATCGGAGTCTTATGTGCATTTTCATCGGGCCGCAGCTGTTGAGATGGGGCAGCAGTGACAAGCTGAGCTGTCACTGCTAGTGGCAGGGTTAGAGAGATAATTTTGAATTATGAATTGAATCAGTTGGGGAACACAATGTAAGTGAGATGGGAAGGGTTCATGTGCTGTACCGCCATGGACTTGGGGGAATGAGATGGTTCAGCAAAACCATGGACCATACCTTTAGGTCAGTGATTAATTGTTATGGTCAGTATGATAGCAACTGGCCTCGAAGGGTTTTATTGCATATTTGTATAGTCAAATAAGTAACTGCAAGTTTGAAGTTAGTTAATAAAGTTGCAGCCAATTTATGCCATAATTGGTGTTGGAGTGTCATTTACTATTATATTTTTACATTATTGTGGGTAGCAGGGTGTGTGAATGTCTATGTCGAAATTTGTAGCTCCTTTTTCTCAATAAGCTTTGTATTTTTTTAGATTGTAAACTGCCTTGATCTGCAAGTTAGCACAAGCGGTATAGCAAGTGTGAATAAACTAACTATAAACTATAAGAAGGAAGGGAATGCATATTGAAGCCACTGAATCCACATAAGTATCGCCACACTGGGACAGACCAAAGGTCCATCAAGCCCAGCATCCTGTTTCTAACAGTGGCCAATCCAGGTCACAAATACCTGGCAAGATCCCCAAAAAAGTACAAGACATTTTATACTGCTTATCCCAGAAATAAGCAGTGGATTTTCCCTATCCATTTTAATAATGGTCGATGGACTTTTCCTTTAGGAAGCCATCCAAACCTTTTTTAAACCCTTCTAAGCTAATCGCCTTTACCACATTCTCTGGCAAAGAATTCCAGAGTTTAATTACAAGTTGAGTGAAGAAACATTTTCTCCGATTTGTTTTACATAAGTACATAAGTAGTGTCACACTGGGACAGACCAAAGGTCCATCAAGTCCAGCATCTTGTTTCCAACAGTGGCCAATCCAGGTCACAAATACCTGGCAAGATCCTGAAAAAGTTCAATATATTTTATGCTGCTTATCCCAGAAATAAGCAGTAGATTTTCCCCAAATCAATTTAATAATGGTCTGTGGACTTTTCCTTTAGGAAGCTGTCCAGACCTTTTTTAAACCCCGCAAGCTAACCTCCTATACCACATTCTCTGGCAACGAATTCCAGAGTTTAATTACACGTTGAGTGAAGAAACATTTTCTCTGATTCGTTTTAAATTTACTACTTTGTAGCTTCATCGAATACCCCCTAGTCCTAGTATTTTTGGAAAGAGTAAACAAACGATTCACATCTACCCGTTCCACTCCACTCATTATTTTATAAACCTCTATCATATCTCCCCTCAGCTGTCTTTTCTCCAAGCTGAAGAGCCCTAGACGCTTCAGCCTTTCCTCATAGGGAAGTCATCCCATCTCCTTTATCATTTTTGTCGCCCTTCTCTGTACCTTTTCTAATTCCACTATATCTTTTTTGAGATGTGGTGACCAGAATTGAACACAATATTCGTGGTGCGGTCGCACTATAGATCGATACAAAGGCATTGTAGCATCCACACTTTTGTTTTCCATTCCTTTCCTAATAATATCTAACATTCTATTTGCTTTCTTAGCCAAAGCAGCACACTGAGCAGAGGGTGTCAACATACCATCAAGAATGACACCGAGATCCCTTTCTTGGTCGGTGACTCCTAATGTAGAACCTTGCATTACATAGCTATAGTTTGGGTTCCTCTTTCCCATATGCATCATTTTGCACTTGCTCACATTAAACGTTATCTACCATTTAGGCGCCCAGTCTCCCAGTCTCGTAAGGTCCTCTTATAATTTTTCACAATCCTCTTGTGACTTAACAACTTTGAATAACTTTATGTCATCTGCAAATTTAATTACCTCATTAGTCACTCCCATCTCTAGATCATTTATTAATATGTTAAAAAGTAACAGTTCCAACACGAACCCCTGGGGAACCCTACTATCTACCCTTCTCCATTGAGAATACTGACCATTTAACCCTACTCTCTGTTTTCTATCTTTTAACTAGTTTTTAATCAGAATAGAACACTACCTCCTATCCTATGACTCTCCAATTCCCTCTGGAGTCTTTCATGAGGTACTTTGTCAAACGCCTTTTGAAAATCCAGATACACAATATCAACTGGCTCACCTTTATCCACGTTTGTTCACCCCTTCAAAGAAATGTAATACATTAGTGAGGCATGATTTCCCTTCACTAAATCCATGTTAGCTTTGTCTCATTAGTTCATGCTTTTGAATATGCTCTGTAATTTTGTTCATAATAATAGTCTCTACCATTTTGCCCGGCACCGATGTCAGGCTCACCAGTCTATAATTTCCCAGATCTCCTCTGGAACCTTTTTAAAAAATCGGTGTTACATTGGCCACCCTCCAATCTTCCAGTACCACGCTCAATTTTAAAGATAAATTATATATTACTAACAATAGTTCCGCAAGTTCATTTTTCAATTCTATCAGTACTCTGGGATGGATACCATCTGGTCCAGGAGATTTGCTACTCTTCAATTTGTCAAATTACCCCATTACATCCTCCAGGTTTATAGAGATTTCAGAGACATTTCATCAATTAGGTTAGTTAAAGTGTAATCTGAAGTGCAGTTAATGCATCTGAAGAATCACTGGTAATTGAATTCCATGTTATCTGCCATTCACTTAGGAATAAAGTAGGCACCCCTATAATGGCTGAGATTTAAATTCATCCTATAGTCTTTATACAGCTGATAAAGATTCAGCAATAAGGAGGACATAAGCATGTGCCAATATTTAACATGGAAACACCAGAAGAGGAACAAAATGTTCTGCAGTACAGAAAGCAGTCCAAAGAAGAGCAGAACACACATCTAATATCACTTTTAAAAAGGCTTTATTTGTGCCACTCTGTAAAATGTCCCAATGTGGCCACATTTCACCTCACTAGAGGCTGCGTCAGGGGCTGAATGAGAGAGACAGTTGCTGTGTTTATATCAACCCTGTGAACTGCAAGGCTGATTGTTGCTGCTTTCATTGGATTTTAGCTCTAATGCGTGTATGTGCCCTTTGGGAAAGCATCAGCTGTTTTAGGGGCCATTTTACTAAGCTGCGTAAGTTTCTATGCACGCCCAACACGTGCCAAAATGGAGTTACCACCCAGCTACCACGTGGCTCTTGCGGTGATTTCATTTTTGGTGTGCGTCTGATACGCGCAGTCAAAAAATAATGTTTTTTTTTTCCAGACATGTGTATTGGATGTGCACCAAGTGGCATTTTACGCACATAGGTCATTACCGCCTGGTTACCACATGAGACTTTACGGCTAGGTCAATGGCTGGTGGTAAGGTCGCAGGCCGAAAGTGGACGCGAGGCAATTTTGATTTTTACTGCACGTTCATTTTTACAGGCGCATTGAAAAATGGATCGGCGTGCGCCCAAAACCCGTGCCTACACTACCGCAAGCCATTTTTCAGCGTACCTTAGTAAAAGGACCCCATAGCTCCTGATGTAGAAGTCCCTAGTGAGGCAAAATGTGGTCACGTCAGGACATTCTACAGAGTGGCACAAATAAAGCCTTTTGATCATATTAGACACGTGTTCTGCTCTTCTTTGGTCTACAAAATGTAACATAGAGCAAGTCCCTATTCTGCCACTTGCATACGTTTGCTTACCTACCATGCTATCCTTTAGCTCAGTGGTTTTACTGCAGATTTTTCCAAGCTAAAATCTTTACTACATTGGCTAGAAAGATTAGCAGGTGAAAATCCTAAAGGATTACATCAGACCCATAGAGGGTCACATCTGAAATGAACCTCTCCTTTTTTTTTTTTTTTTTTAAATAATCTACTATAATAAAACTCACCCTCAACGTTCTGAAGTCACTCAGTCACTCACTGAAGGGTTCATGGATTCATGGTGGTGAAGCCAGAACACTGACCATGTCTCTCTGCCCCGCCCTCGCATGACGGACCAATCAGAAAAAACACACTCAACATTCTGAAACACAAAGGACCATCACAACACCGTTCCCAGGCAACACTAGGCAATGTAAGACGGACCAATCAGAGGAAACTACGTGACAAAAGGGAGGAGCATTCCCCAGCAGAATGGCTCATTATCTGTGCAGCACGGAGAGCACAGAACCACCGCTGGAACAAGAGAAGAATATTCCTGCTGTGGGTATGTGCAAAAATAGACCGGGGGGGGGGGGGAGAAATTTTAAAATGCCTAATGCCAGTACTGAAGAGTGCCAGAGGGCCTATAGCACAGACTATATTTGGGATCGCTTGACATGGAGTCAGAGGAGCCAGAAAACAACGTGCCCATCCACATCTGGGATGTGGGCGAACAGGACAAGCTGCGGCCCAGCTGGAAGGATTACCCGCGACCCAGCCAGCAGCAAACAGCGACCAAGGAAGGGGGAGGAGTAGGAAAACATGCGGAGCGTGTTTCCCTACTCCTTCCCTGCCCAGGAATCGCTGGAGACTGGCTGCCAAACTAATGAAACAACCGCACACCGACGCACCACCTCCATCATTCGAAAGGCATCCACTCTTTCTTCAACAGAAATGCAAACTAATAATACAAAACAAACAAAGAATACATGGTTTCTCAGGCGGCTGCAGGTAACTCCCCACCCCCTTCCTCTTCCCCTTTTGCCGAAGCAGCCAAGGATGTGCCCAACCATCCCCAGCCTCAGGCAAGCTGTCTCCCACCTCGGGGATTCCCCGAGCACCCGGAAAAAGACGGCGCTGATTCCTGCAGTGCATAATTGTTCCAGCATTCCCCTGCAGCCGGCCTGAAATGGACCAAACATATCGGATCACCCTCCGACGGCCCAAGACTGTGATCTTCTCCCTTCCGCCAACTTAAAACAACCATCCCCGTCCTCAGGCAAGCCGTCACCCACCTCCAGGATGCCCAGAACCCCAGCCCAATGGAAAAAGATGGCGCTGCTTCCAACAGCACATTTCTCTTCCAGCATTCCCCTATAGCAGCCCAGAAACGGCCAAAAAATACCGACAGACAAAGAATGTGCTCCTCAACCTTCAGCCCATCTAAAACAACACTGCTGCCTCAGCACAACACAAAAAAAAAACATGGAAAAAAAAAAACAACATTCAACAAAGGCTGACCCCCCTACAACCACATTTACATTTCACCAACAGAAAGACCCCCCCTCCACAAACCTCCTTGACAGACAAAACCACACACACACAATACAACAGAAACACACCCTCAAAGCCACACACCAATCCAACCCACTTTGCCAGCACAGCACAGCACAGCACATCCCCCAACCCCCAAGCAAAAAACAAAAAAAGACACACATCAACAACCTGCACACACACCGCACCCTCACACACTCTCACACACAGACACACACACACACAAAATAACTCCATGACACATACACACACACACAAAAAAAAAAACCACATGCTAGCGCCCGATTCATTGGTTTCGGAAACGGGCCTTTTTTACTAGTTTATTTATAATTTTTCATTTTACAAGGATCACTTGCAAACAGTAATACAGAGATGACTGTACATTAATACAATATTAGAGGAAAACAATCTCAACTAGATAAATGGATTATATACAATCTTTCTCTTTCTTAGACCACAAAATACATAGGGAGAGTGAAACAAGACAAGGAGATCAATTAAACAACAGTAAACCAAGAAAACGTGGTATTAACCTGATTATCCCCAGTTATTATTTATCTGAATCATTATTCCACATTGATCATCTGGTTGGCTTCTTCAAACCCAAGACGGTGTATAGTCAATTAATTTCGTTGGAAACATACTTATTGTCCAATATTAGTGGAAATAATACACCTGATTTCATTTTCCCCCTTTTAAAACCAGAAATTATTTAACAATACAAACACTTGAATCTCTGATCCAATTCCCACTGATTAAAGTAATCCCAGTTTCACAGTCTTCACTCCTTTTGAATTAATATACTAAGAGGAATCATTTCAGAGGATAAAAAAACTTTAGGAGTCATACCCGGAACTCTGGGAAAACAACAATCTCAATATTAATCATCTGTAATAATATTCATTTTGTTCAAATCTTTCTGGTCTATTAACATTTTCAAAATCTGAACCGTTTCCTATTCCTGTAGAACTTCATTTGCTGTATCAATTTTTCATTCTCAAAGGAATCGATTAGATTATCCATGTGGCTCACTAATAAGTGTTATGATTGGGGTCTGAACCCCTCTCAAACTTACCTCTTTCCTGGGGGTCAGCTTCTTAGCTGGCTTCTGTTTCTTTGTCTGTCCTTTCTGAGCTGGCTCTGTCTCTCTGTGCTGGCAGCTTCCAGCAGCATGGCTCTAATTGTTTCACTATACTGCACCTGTGTGTGTGTTGCCTGAGTTGCTCTACCTCTCTTTGGGTGTACTGGCTTCAAGTGTTTCACAGTTTTGCATTGGTGTGGGTTGGGCCTCTCTGGGTCAGTGTGCTTTTGCCTAGGTCTAGGGAGTGTGACATCATCAGGGAGGGCCTTGATAAGGAAGTGGTCTTGTTTCCTTCAGGGCCTTTGCAACAGTGGTGTTTGCTTTAGGTAGGGTGGTGCAGTGTGCACTTCTGACTTTGTGTCTAGTTTCCCTGCTTGCTTTTGCTAAAGGTCCAGGTTAGTATGAGTGCAGTGTGCACTGGTGACTGTGTGTTTAGCTTTCCTGCTTTTCCCCTCTGGTTCCTCTGCTTTTCCCTCTTGGTTTTGGAAGCATTGCTATGTGTAGGGCTTTGGAAGCTCTGTTGCTGATAGAAGTACTTCAGGGTTTGGTGTTGTTAGGAACACTGCAGAGTTTGCTGTTAGAAGTACTTCTGGTGTTTGTGCTATTGGGAGCATTGCAGTCTTTGCTGTTGGTGTTTGGTGCTTTAGAAGCACTTTTGGCTTATGTGTTAGCTTCACTGCTTTTTCCGTGTGCCTCCCCTGTCTTCCCTTTCAGTGCTAGGAGCTCTTCTGGTTGCTTGCCAGAGTAGTGCTTAGGAAGCACGTTGTTAGTTGTATCTAGCTTGCTAGAGCAGTGCTTAGGTAGCTGGTTAGTTCTGTGTTTAGCTTATTAGTGTAAAGCTCTGCTTGTAGCTTGGTGCTTAGTAGCACCTGTGTTAGCTTTGTGTTTAGTTCCCTGCTCTGTTAGTTTAGGGCTTAGGAAGTCCCTTTCTTGAGCAGGGCTTAGGAGCTCCTGTTTAGTATAGGGCTTAGGAAGTCCTTTTGTTAGTTTACTGTTAGGAACACTCCTGCTGGTTTAGGGCTTGGGAGCACGTAGATCAGTTTAGGGTTAGGAGCACTTCTGTTTCCAGTCCTGGTCCCTATGTCATCCGGTATCCAGTAAGTCCTGTCGGCTACTCGAACCCAGGAGCTCAACTCCTGGGGGGCTTAGTAGCTAAGTGCAGGTGAAGCTGTGCAGACCAGTCCAGTGTGCTCCAGTCCAGTGTCCTCCAGTCCGGGGGATTGCAGTCCAGTGTTCCAGTCCTGGGTCCTCCAGTCCAGGGGATTCCAGTCCAGGGGATTCCAGTCCTTGTGTTCCGGTTCGCTGGGCAGTGCCTGCAGTCCCTGCCGGTGTGCTTACCCAGCGTTGGTTGGTGGGTTTTGCCTGCTGCTGTCGCTCCTCGTCAGCAGCCCAAGGGCTCACGTTTGCTCCAGAGCCCAGCCCCGCGGGCTCTGAACCTGAGAACCTGACAGATTGCAAAGGCCATGAGCCCGGCAAGAACCCCCGCCCAGCTGACCCAGCTGGGGTCCAGCTCCATCGTTGTTCTTGATCCTTCTATGACTCTTCGTCAGTATCGTGGGAAACGTTTGTCTAATCCTGTTTTGAAGAAGACCCCTGAAGCGGCAGCTGAGAGAAAACGTGTCCGGTGGCTTGGAATCGCTGAAAACCCAGTTTCAGATATGGACCCTTTTATCACGCTCTCAGAGTATCGCCGCAGCCTTGTCTTGAATCCAGCTTTGTGGGAGACTCCTGAAGCTGTCGCTGAGAGGAGACGTCTTGGGAATTCCATGCTCTGGGCCCAGCAGGGGTCTAGTCCCGTTCAAGCAGCGCGCCCAGACAAGCCTCTGAATCCAGTCCGAGCAGCACGTCCAGCCAAGCTTCAGAGTCCAGTCCGAGGGACGCTTCTGACCGAGCCTCCGATGCCAGTTCAAGTGGCGCTTCCATTCGAGTCTCCGAGTCCAGTCCGAGGGATGCTTCTGACCGAGCCTCCGGTGCCAGTCCAGATGGCGCCTCCACGCAAGCCTCGGAGTCCAGTTCAAGTGGCGCTTCAAACCAAGCCTCCTAGTACCAGTTTGGATCCCAGTTCCAACCCCATTTTTGATCTGGATCCGTTTCTGACACTCCAGGATTACCGGGTTGCACTTTTGTCTGATCCAGCCCTGAAGAATACTCCTGAAGCTGCAGCAGAAAGAAGGCGTGTCTCCTGGCTTAGGTTCGAAGAAAACCCAGTTTCTGCTATTGATCCCTCTACCAAGCTGTTCTTTTACCGCTTCCAACTCCTCTCAGAGCCAACCCTGCGGGATACTCCTGAAGCCCAAGCTGAAAGAAGGTGGCTTCCTGATTTTTCCCGACAAACTTCTGAGTCCAGAGCGAGTTGCAGCAGTGACAGCCAAGATGCTGAGTCTGGATCGAGTGGTAGTTCCAGTCAAGGTGCTGAGTCTGGATTGAGTTGCAGTTCCAGTCAAGATGCTGAGTCTGGATCGAGTTGCAGTTCCAGTCAAGATGCTGAGTCTGGATCGAGTTGTAGTTCCAGTCAAGATGCTGAGTATGGATCGAGTTGCAGTCCCAGCCGGGATGCTGAGTCTACACCGAATAATGAGTCCACGATGAGTGCTGAGTCTACACCGAGTGCAGAGCCCAGCCAAGATGACGAGTCCACGATGAGTGCTGAGTCTGCACCGAGTGCAGAGTTCAGCCGAGATGCCGAATCAGAATTGAGTTACAGTCCCGGCCAAGATGCTGAGTCCGGTGAGAGTTGCCGTCCCGGCCAAGATGCTGAGTCCGGTGAGAGTTGGAGTTCCAGTTCCAGGCAAGATGCTGAGTCCGGGTCAAGTTGCACCTCCGGTCAAGATGTTGAGTCCGGGTCAAGTTGGAGTTCCAGTCCCAGGCAAGAGGCTGAGTCCGGGTCAAGTTGCAGTCCCGGCCAAGATGCTGAGTCCGGGTCAAGTTGGAGTTCCAGTCCCAGGCAAGATGCTGAGTCTGGCTCTAGTTGCAGTCCTGGCCAAGATGCTGAGTCCGGGTCAAGTTGGAGTTGCAGTCCCGGCCAAGATGCTGAGTCCGAGTCAAGTTGCAGTCCCGGCCAAGATGCTGAGTCCGGGTCAAGTTGGAGTTCCAGTCCCAGGCAAGATGCTGAGTCCGGGTCAAGTTGCAGTTCCGGCCAAGATGCTGAGTCCGGGTCAAGTTGGAGTTCCAGTTCCAGGCAAGATGCTGAGTCCGGGTCAAGTTGCAACTCCGGTCAAGATGTTGAGTCCGGTGAGAGTTGGAGTTCCAGTTCCAGGCAAGATGCTGAGTCCGGGTCAAGTTGGAGTTCCAGTCCCAGGCAAGATGCTGAGTCTGGGTCAAGTTGCAGTCCCGGCCAAGATGCCGAGTCCGGGCCAAGTTGGAGTTCCGGTTCCAGGCAAGATGCTGAGTCCGGGTCAAGTTGCAACTCCGGTCAAGATGTTGAGTCCGGTGAGAGTTGGAGTTCCAGTTCCAGGCAAGATGCTGAGTCCGGGTCAAGTTGGATTTCCAGTCCCAGGCAAGATGCTGAGTCTGGGTCAAGTTGGAGTTCCAGTCCCAGGCAAGATGCTGAGTCTGGGTCAAGTTGCAGTCCTGGTCAAGAGGCTGAGTCCGGGTCAAGTTGCAGTTCCGGCCAAGATGCTGAGTCCGGAGCGAGTTCCAGTGCCAGCCGAGATGCTGAGTCTACATTGAGTACCGAGTCCAGCCAAGATGCTGAGTCCGAGTTGAGTGGCAGTTCCGGCCAAGATGCTGAGGCCGGACCAGGTTGCAGTCTCAGGCAAGATGCTGAGTCTACTCCGAGTTCCCATTTCAGCCAAGATGTTGAACTCCTTCTGAGTTCCAGCTCCAGCCAAGGGGCAAGGTCTAGTCTGAAGTCCAGTTTGAGTTCCTGTCTGGCTTCAGATTCCAGGATGGGTGTGGGCTCTAGCCCAGTTCTAGCTGCTACAGTGGAGTGCCAGGAAGTCAAGGAAGTTGTGGACTCCTTCAGGAGATGGTTCCTGTTGAATAGAACTCCGCTTGTTGCATCCAAGACTCTGATCCTGCCTAGCAGCCGTTCTAAAGAGCCTCGTGGCGGCCAAAGCCATTCTGGTTTCCTAGTTCCAGATGTACTTGTCACGTCCTGCCCAGCCGCCCAGATTTATGTTGTGAAACCCATTGGGAGATTTCATCACAGCTACCCATGGAGACCTAAATTGTCTTTTGAGACCTGGAGCTCCCGTGGGGACACGGGAGCCTTGAGGGGGAGGTGCTGTTATGATTGGGGTCTGAACCCCTCTCAAACTTACCTCTTTCCTGGGGGTCAGCTTCTTAGCTGGCTTCTGTTTCTTTGTCTGTCCTTTCTGAGCTGGCTCTGTCTCTCTGTGCTGGCAGCTTCCAGCAGCATGGCTCTAATTGTTTCACTATACTGCACCTGTGTGTGTGTTGCCTGAGTTGCTCTACCTCTCTTTGGGTGTACTGGCTTCAAGTGTTTCACAGTTTTGCATTGGTGTGGGTTGGGCCTCTCTGGGTCAGTGTGCTTTTGCCTAGGTCTAGGGAGTGTGACATCATCAGGGAGGGCCTTGATAAGGAAGTGGTCTTGTTTCCTTCAGGGCCTTTGCAACAGTGGTGTTTGCTTTAGGTAGGGTGGTGCAGTGTGCACTTCTGACTTTGTGTCTAGTTTCCCTGCTTGCTTTTGCTAAAGGTCCAGGTTAGTATGAGTGCAGTGTGCACTGGTGACTGTGTGTTTAGCTTTCCTGCTTTTCCCCTCTGGTTCCTCTGCTTTTCCCTCTTGGTTTTGGAAGCATTGCTATGTGTAGGGCTTTGGAAGCTCTGTTGCTGATAGAAGTACTTCAGGGTTTGGTGTTGTTAGGAACACTGCAGAGTTTGCTGTTAGAAGTACTTCTGGTGTTTGTGCTATTGGGAGCATTGCAGTCTTTGCTGTTGGTGTTTGGTGCTTTAGAAGCACTTTTGGCTTATGTGTTAGCTTCACTGCTTTTTCCGTGTGCCTCCCCTGTCTTCCCTTTCAGTGCTAGGAGCTCTTCTGGTTGCTTGCCAGAGTAGTGCTTAGGAAGCACCTTGTTAGTTGTATCTAGCTTGCTAGAGCAGTGCTTAGGTAGCTGGTTAGTTCTGTGTTTAGCTTATTAGTGTAAAGCTCTGCTTGTAGCTTGGTGCTTAGTAGCACCTGTGTTAGCTTTGTGTTTAGTTCCCTGCTCTGTTAGTTTAGGGCTTAGGAAGTCCCTTTCTTGAGCAGGGCTTAGGAGCTCCTGTTTAGTATAGGGCTTAGGAAGTCCTTTTGTTAGTTTACTGTTAGGAACACTCCTGCTGGTTTAGGGCTTGGGAGCACGTAGATCAGTTTAGGGTTAGGAGCACTTCTGTTTCCAGTCCTGGTCCCTATGTCATCCGGTATCCAGTAAGTCCTGTCGGCTACTCGAACCCAGGAGCTCAACTCCTGGGGGGCTTAGTAGCTAAGTGCAGGTGAAGCTGTGCAGACCAGTCCAGTGTGCTCCAGTCCAGTGTGCTCCAGTCCAGTGTCCTCCAGTCCAGGGGATTGCAGTCCAGTGTTCCAGTCCTGGGTCCTCCAGTCCAGGGGATTCCAGTCCAGGGGATTCCAGTCCTTGTGTTCCGGTTCGCTGGGCAGTGCCTGCAGTCCCTGCCGGTGTGCTTACCCAGCGTTGGTTGGTGGGTTTTGCCTGCTGCTGTCACTCCTCGTCAGCAGCCCAAGGGCTCACGTTTGCTCCAGAGCCCAGCCCCGCGGGCTCTGAACCTGAGAACCTGACAATAAGATTATATCTGAAGCAAAATTATTTACTACCATCGTTAGGTCCTGGCGCGCCTTCCAGATCATATTCAATGTAACCTCCACGGGAGCCAAAAACTCCAAGCTGATAGCTCTTACGGGTTTAGGAGTGGCACCGCCGACACGGGTTCAGCTGTAAACGACTTCCGTTTCAGCATACACTCCTAACTCACTCCTTCACTCCTTTGGACATGGTGGTTAAATGATTTGAGAGCGATGAAGTTGTTTCCAGGTCCAAGAGCATCGACGCTCCTTCGCCGACGCTAATCAAAGGACTCATCAACCCAGTCATCTGTGGGCAGCTGACCCCCCATTGTCCCCTTCCTCTCAGTTAAGGTAACTGCAGATGCAAAGAGGAAATTTCAAGTAAACAAAGACAGAACTTCAGAGGACAGCTGGGCCGTTGAGCGTAGGAGCTTCAGGTCGCCATCTTACCACTCTCCCAGTTTGGGACACTCTTTGTCTGGTTTCTCCTCAGAGGCCTGTCTGATATGGGTAACCCTTCAGCATAGCCCTCTGAGTCATTGAAACACGGACGCCCCTCCACCACTACAAGGTGGTGTCCCTTCGGAGGGGATGAACCTCTCCTTCTGAAGTCACCTCGATATTTGTGTAGCCAGGTGAAGTACATTTTCCGACATAACAATGTCAGTTTTCAGCTATTATCAGTTACCTTAGTCTAACTTTCAGATCTTGGTTAATGTTCCTGATACATGACCTTTCTCAAGTGATTATAAATTAAAAGTAAGACTAATTAGTCATAACAATAAACTGCAAAAAGAATTATCAACAAGAGTGTATAATTTCAGAAAATGCACTCATGTGCACCGGTGTAGAAGGAGAAATAAATTTGATGACTGTAAATACAACAGTGAAAACAAAAAAATACTGCATGTAAACATGGTTGCCTAGAGAGAAATTATGGGGAAAAAAATCTCACTTTTTGCATTTTATCCCTTAGCGTCGGAAAATAAAAACAACATTCAGCTCATCAAGGACTAAGCACAATAAAGTGCTTTAAAGTTGACGCTCATTCATCTTCTACAGCAATTTTCCCAGCAGGGAGGCAAATGTTCAAATGATATCTTGTAAAGAGCATTTAGCCTGCCCTGCACATCACCCAAGGCTTTGCAGATGGCTGCTGTTTTGTTTGCTTGAACATGACTTGGAGGGACTGTGTGTGTCTACTGTGTACTGCATACGAATCAAGCTGTGGCAGACTCAGGAGTTCTCTGTTTGGAGGCTACTGGGAGCATAGTAACATAGTAGATGACGGCAGAAAAAGACCTGCATGGTCCATCCAGTCTGCCCAACAATTTACATAGTAACATAGTAGATGACGGCAGAAAAAGACCTGTACGGTCCATCCAGTCTGCCCAACAAGACAACTCATATGTGCTACTGTTACGTCTGTGGCCGTGACCACCCTCAGACTTACCCTGTTTCTGGGAGTCAGTGGCTGTGCTGGCTTCTGCTTGTCTCTGTGTCTGTCTCTGTCTTAGTTTCTCTCTGGCTCTGTGTGCTGATTGCCCTACTGAACCTCACCTGTGTGGGCTATGCCTTTTCCAAGATGGCTGCCGCCGACTCCTCTATGCCAGTATCCAAGATGGCTCCCGCTGGGCTAACTTCTCTGTGTGTCAAGCCTCTGTTTGGATGCAAGGTGATTGCTGCAGCTGTGCCTCTGGTGTGGAAGGGCTTTATTAATCACTTAGAGACTACAGCCCTGGCCTTTGCATTTCATCTAGGGCCCTGGTGTATAGAGTGCTCTGTACACTGTTTCAGTGTTTGCTCTGTGTGAGTTTCTATGTTTGACTAGATAGCTTAGGCACCGTGTGGCTTGTTAGCCTGTGTATAGCTTTGCTAGTGCTCTGTGTTTGTTTAGACTAGCCAGCTTAGGCACCGTGTGGCTTGTTAGCCTGTGTATAGCTTTGCTAGTGCTCTGTGTTTGTTTAGACTAGCCAGCTTAGGCACCGTGTGGCTTGTTGGCCTGGGTATAGCTTTGCTAGTGCTCTGTGTTTGTTTCCAGTGCTTGACTTGTTAGCTTGGGCACAGCTTTGTTGTTAGCTGGTGTATAGCTTTCAAGTCTCCTGAGTGTGCTCTGTGTATGTTTCTTGTGTATGACTGGTTTGCCTGGGTATAGCGTTTCTATTAGCCTAGGTACTGTTTACTAGTCATTGTGTTTAACCCTGCCGACTGCCAGAACCCGGACAGTCCCTGCCTGTCGGCCTTGCCTGCGCCTAGGTGCCAGGGGGCACTCCTGGATCTTCATTCCTGCTGTTCCTGCTTGCAAGTTCCAGTTCCGGGTTTTCCTGTAAGTCCTACCGGCTGCCAGAACCTGAGGGCTCAACCCTCGGGGAAAGGTGGTCAAGCGTAGGTGAAGCCTAGGTCCAGTGTGTTCCAGTCCAGCGGATTTCACTCCTGTATGTTCCAGTCCTGTGGGGCCCTCCAGTGTGTTCCAGTCCAGCGGGCTCCACTCCAGTGCGCACCCGTCCGGTGTGTTCCAGTTCCGTGTATTCCGGTGTAGAACTCCAGTCAGGGGTACCGGTCCAGTTTTGTCTCATCTCTACCTTGGAGGTGATCTTGCCTGCCACTGCTGCTCCACGGTAGTGGCCCATGGGCTCACGAACCCAGTGCTCCCGGGGAAGAAGCCTGACAGTATGCCAAAGTCCTCGAGCACGCGACAGCTACTTTTTGTGTATACCCTACTTTGATTTGTACCTGTGCTCTTCAGGGCACAGACCGTATAAGTCTGCCCAGCACTATCCCCGCCTCCCAACCACCAGCCCTGCCTCCCGATCTCGACTAAGCTCCTGAGGATCCATTCCTTCGGCACAGGATTCCTTTATGCTTATCCCACACATGTTTACATGGTATGTGATACTTTATATATCTACTCGAGTTTGATTTGTCCTTGCCATCCTCAGGGCACAGACCGTAGAAGTCTGTCCAGCCCTCTTCTTAAAGAGTACTAAAAGTTCTGAAGCTAACGGTCAAAGCCCCTTAAAATTTACATTCCAGCCCATCCATATCTATTCAGTCTCGATCAGGGCACAGACTGTAGAAGTCTGCCCAGCGCTGGTTTTGCTTCTCAGTTACCGGTGTTGTCGCCCAATGTCCGCTAAGATTATGTAGATCCATTCCTTCTAAACAGGATTCCTTTATGTTTATCCCACGCATGTTTGAGTTCCATTACCGTTTTCATCTCCACCACCTCCCGCGGGAGGGCTTTCCACGTATCTACCACCCTTTCCGTGAAAAAATACTTCCTGACATTACTCCTGAGTCTGCCCCCCTTCCACCTCAATTCATGTCCTCTAGTTCTACCGCCTTCCCAGTAGAACTAGCACTTAGCTACCCTGCTGGCACTTTTGCAGGTAAGAGTAAATGTATGTGTGTACATGTAGTATTTGAGTGAAGGGCCTGGTTGACTGTGGTATTCCTGCTGTTGTGAGCGCACTATCCTCCTCATTTTCTCCCTTCTCTATCTTTGATTGGCATTCCTTTCTGTTTCCCACTTAATCTGTACACCGCTTTGTTATGCTTTCAAGAAAAGCAGTATATGAATCCTAATAAACCATAAACATAATGCTGTCAGTGGGGTTCGTGGAAAAAGTTGATGGGGTGATGGACCCTAACAATATCGGGGAATTTGGAAGATGCAGAGAAGGGCGACAAAGAAGATACAGGGGATAGGACGACTTCCCTATCAGGATAGGCTGAAGAGGCTGGGGCTCTTCAGCCTGGAGAAAAGGCGGCTGATGGGGAGATAAGCTAGAGGTCTATAAGATAATGAGTGGAATGGAACGGGTCGATGTGGAGCGTCTGTTTACGCTTTCCAGAAATACTAGGACAAGGGGGCATGCGATGAAGCTGCAGTGTGGTAAATGTAAAACGAATCGGAGGAAATGTTTCTTCACTCAACGAGTAGTTAAACTCTGGAATTCGCTGCCGGATAAGGTGGTTAAGGCGGTTAACTTAGCGGACTTCAAAAAAGGGTTGGACGGCTTCCTGGAGGAAAAAGCCATAGAATGTTATTGAATGGACAAGGGAATAGTACAGTATTTCTAGGATGGGTGGGACAAATTGCTTGTTCTTTTGGCTGCTGTTGGTGGCAGGGTGCTGGGCTCGATGGACACATGGTCTGTCCCAGTATGGCGATGCTTATGTACTTATGGAGAGTTCTGTCTGTGCACCTGCCTTTCAGACTGGGACTTATGTGTACCTCCGAGAAGGCGTAAAAGTCGAAATGGAAATATTAGGTCTACACATGTATTCCTCTTGTAAACTGGGGAATACAGATGTAGATTTTCAGCTGTCCTCATTGAAACCTGTCTCTGTCTGCAAAAAATCCGTTGACTCATCATTTTTTTATCTTTATGTACAGCAGGATTTGCTAATTTTTTTCAGAATCAAGAGCCCTAAAAACTTGGGGGTCAATAATCAAAATGATTTAACTGGCCAGAAATGGCTCCTGGCCAGTTAAATGGCTTGTGTGGGAATATCCTTAACCGGTTAATGCCATTGAATATCACCACAGATCACTAAATTCAAAGCCGGCTATTTTGTGGGTGGTCTGGGGGCGGAGTCAGCACGTATGAGGTTAAGTGATGATATTCAAGTTTATTATTTTCTTACCATACCACTCATCGACTACCTTTTGAGTACTTAAGTGCCTAAATTCAGCAGCCAAATCAACCGCTTATGTGGCATACACGAGACAGGTGACGAAAATGATAAAGGGGATGGGACGACTTCCCTATGAGGAAAGGCTAAAGCGGCTAGGGCTCTTCAGCTTGGAGAAGAGACAGCTGAGGGGAGATATGATAGAGGTCTATAAAATAATGAGCGGAGTGGAAATGGTAGGCATGAATTACTTATTTACTTTTTCCAAAAATACAAGGACTAGGGGACATACAATGAAACTACTAAGTAGTAAAATTAAAAGAAATCATAGAAAATAGTTTTCTAATCTAATCTAACTTGATGTTTTATAGCCCACTGAATCCATAAAAAGGTCTGAAGCGGTGAATAAAACAAGAAAAATTCATAATGCATTCAAATTATAATTAAGATACTACAAAAATAAAAATAATTTTAAAACTATAAAATCTAATATTAAAAACACATAAATAATACAGTCTTCCTAACCAAATATAGCCAGATGGTTGCTAACCAAGGGCTCTGTTTATAAAGTCACACTAGCAATTCTGGCACAACAAATGCAACAAAGCCCATAGGAAATGAATGGGTTTCATTGCATTTGCCGCGGCTTTGTAAAAGGAGCTCCAAAGGAGTTTTCAATGCTTTATCATAAATAATGTAGGAAGGAAGTTGTCTCCTAGTTGATGGTAGATTTCACTCAATGTGTAATTAAACTCTGGAATTTGTTGCCAGAGTTTGTGGTAAAAGCAGTTAGCTTAGCAGGGTTTAAAAAGGGCTTGGATCATTTCCTAAAAGAAAAGGTCATAATCCATTATTAAAATGGACTTGGGGAAAATCCACTGCTTATTTCTAGGATAAGCAGCATAAAATCTGTTTTATTCTTTTAGGGGCCCTTTTACTAAGCTGTGGTAAAAGTAGCCCTGTGCAAGCAGCAGTGGCCGTTTCTGCATGCACTAAGGCCCTCTTTATCACAGCAGGTAAAAAGGCCAAAAAAAGGAATCGCCATGCATTAAGACTGCACTTAGCACGTGGCCATGCGGAAGGGGGGAGAACTTACCACCATCCATTAAGGTGGTAGTAAGGGCTCCCGTGCTAACCTGGCGATAACAGGCCATTGTGCGGCATTGCATCCAGGTAACCCCCTGAATGCTATGCGCTGGGGGTTGAAGAACCACCGGCGCCCATTCTGGGCCAACGGTATTTCCAGATTGCCACTCGGTAAGCCCGACCGCTGCTTTGTAAAAGGACCCCTTAATATATTACCAGGTACTTGTGAACTGGATTGGCCACTGTTAGAAACAGGATACTGGGCTTGATGGACCTATGGTCTTTACCAGTATGGCAATGCTTATGTTCTTATGTACTTATGAATATCACTTTTAACTGTATAAGATATAGCCGACTGCATAAATCCAGATATTCAATGCCAGTGCCCGGACATGATCTGGCGGTATCTAAAGAAAATCTTCCACCACTGGCTGCATATCCACCCCTTTGGAATCTTGTAACTTCTCCCCCAACAAAAGCTGAAAGAAGTGAAGGGAAGAGATCAGCTATAGCAGCGGTTCCCAAACTTTCTAGGTTCACAACACCCTTAGTGTTCAGGCATTTTTTTCTCAGTTCCCCTAGGCCACAATTTGGGAACCGCTGTCTCAGGCCTTCTTCTCCCCCCACCCTTGCCCCCTGTGCATGGCCAGTGCTAGGGTCTCTGGCGCCCCCCTGCAAACCATCAGTTGGCGCCCTCCCGGTTCAGCACCTCCTTTCGCTTTTCTCTCAGCCCCCCCACCCTTCTCCCATCCCGCCCCCTTTTTCAGCCAAGTGCCTTAAAAAGTGAAGAACAAAAATGTGTTTGTTTTTTCACTCCACAGCTTTTTAATTTATTTATTTATTGTATTTGTATCCCACATTTTCCCACCTATTTGCAGGCTCAATGTGGCTTACATAATTTTGTTAACATTGTCATTACAGGATGACAGATACATTTAGTATTGTGCAGAGATTAAGTAAGGGAAGAAAGAATAAGGAAGGGAGTGATTAGGGTAATTATAGAAGGTGGGCTTTCTTAACTGATTGGGTTGGTGAGGTGGATTAGTGTGGCTATAGGTTCTCATTATTTGAAAGCTTCCCATATGCAGATATAAATATCATGAAATAAAATTAAATATCACTAAAACTGCTTAAAAAATTATTGTCGCTGGTGGAAACAGAACTAATAAAATCTATATTTTGTGCTCCTTTTTCTATACTGTTCTATGCAATACAATAATAGATGGCCAAATTTCAGTGAGGATATCCTGTTTCCTGATGGGTTCATCTTAACTGTTGCTGAAATCTGCCTTGGGAAGCCTGGTGTTATAAAGATTGGAAGTAAAATTAAACTCTCCTTTCATCGGGGCAGATGGAATCACGTGTTCACATGTTCTTTTGTACAAATGGATTATTCCGTTTTGAGCATGTTTCAGGGACAAGTGGTTTTCATAAGTCAAAATAATAATATTTTCTTTCATGCAGATCTCTCATTTGCTTAAACAGAACTAAATGGTCTATAAGCCCCTAATGTCGACCAATGGTTTATCTTATTCTGTGTCAAAACCTCCCCCACCACTCCACCATCGCCGCCATTCCCCTCCCGCATACCACAAACCCCACACGCTACAGTCCAACCTTGAAGGGCCAGCCCTGGTGGCGTAGTGGCGGCTGCGGGGGTAGGAAAGAATCCCACTCTTTCCTGCCCGCTGCTGCTGCTCTGTCTCTGCTTTGCTCTTCTGAGCAAATGGCTGTGAGGCTTCCGGCGGCAGTCTCGAAAGAGTGGGATTCTTTCCTGCCCCCACAGCCGCAGAGTCCACTACACCACCAGGGTGGGCCCTGGCCTTCAAAGTGGGTCTTGAGAGGCCTGTAGCATATGGCAGCAGTGGCCGGTGGAGCGCCACGCAATTGGTATGCATTGCAATTTCTGGTGCACTCGAATGTTGGCGCCCCCCCTGCCATGCATACCCTGCTTACCACGTTCTGCTGTCCCTGCCCCTGTAGTGGTGTCGAGTCCTGATTTTGCTGGTGGGGATGCCCAAGCCCTGCCAACTGAAGTGGTCTGCTGCCCGAGCCCCACGCTCCGTGCTGCCTGAGGAAGATGGTAGCAGGCTTTAGCCACTGCCGACGGAAGTCCTAAAATAGGCTGCGGCTCCCCTGTGAGTTTGCTGCTACTCAGTTTGGGAACCACTGATCTAGAAGTAAGTGAGGGTAGGGCGAAAGTTCATAAACATCCTTCGCCCTATTGCAGAGAGAAAGGAAAATGAGCAAATGAGATGAGTCTTACAGTTACCTAACATCGTATTTACTTCTTATTTTAAGTAGTGTCTCGTTCAAGGCTCTTACCAAGAAATTATCTTTATGATTGTCTCCCCTCACAGTTACGGGGGTCTTTTACTAAGGCACGCTCACGGTTTTAGCGCGCTAAAATTATGGGCTCGCTAAATGTTAGAGATGCCAACGCATTCCTATGGGCATCTCTAACGTTTAGCTCACCTTAGTAAAAGGCGCCCAGTGTATTTACTCCTCATTTTAAGTAGTGTCTCGTTCAAGACTCTTACCAAGAAATAATCTTTACGATTGTCTCCTCTGTTTTTTTTTTCCATGCAGCCTCTACTTACAGACGCAGGTTGCACAAGAGAAGCCCTAGAAGTCGGTCAAAAGCCATTACAACAGCTTCACAGTCACAGGCCCATTAAAGTGAAAAAAAAAGCAGCAAGCAGAGCAAAATATTGTAAATCAATTTATATTAACGGAGTCAATTTATTGTTTTGTTTTTGTTGTATAAGGAGTTCATGTTCAAGAAAACCCAAGTTGTATATATAAAAAAAAAAGAAAGAAAACACCAAAGCAAATTAGATTTCAGCATTTTTACTAGGAAAAGAAAAGAGGAAGTGTCTTGGTACATGTGTCTTATGTCATGTCCTGATTTGGGGGGGGGGGGAGAGGGAGGGAGAAAGAACTGTGAAGAAGGGGGAAAAGCTAAGTGAAAAACCGAAGCCCAGATTCTCCTTGATTTTGTTGAATCAAAGTGTGTTTATTTCTGTTATTTAAAACTCCAGGCTGGCCGACAATAAAGCAAAAGGTCACTTACTCACTTCACATCAAGGACTTTGAATAAATAGAACTGAAATGTTGCTGAATGTATCTCAAATGAGAGCGAGGCACTAAGGGAAAGGTATAAGCAGAAGGCCCCTGTCCATCTTAGCGCTGTTCAGCATTTTCCGACCGGGACGCACTCTACTTTCAAAGCACTTGCAACAGCCGAGCTCTCCCTAGGAACAGGGCATAGAGCATTAGCCATCACCAGCTATTCTTATATTTTGTATAAAAGTTTCCATTAAGGACTATTATAACTCAAAATTGCCAGCTCTGTAGAAGCCCACTACCTGCAGCACTGGAAGGTGGTAGGGGTGCACAGTGGAAACCATTATCATTTTGTTTCATTGTATTTGGTTTCGTTTTATTTCAGTGCATGTTATTCCAATTTCACATGCACTATTCCCTGCTAACGCATGTTAAATTTGTGTTACTTCATGTTACCTAGTGCATCGTAAACAAAATACTGCAGGGCTAAAATCAAAGAAAAATGCACATCCCTAAAAGAAAGCCTATGATTCCAACTTTGGTGACAGGCTGTGATTCCAACTAAACGCAGGGGACCGGACTTTTATCTCACTGGCTTCTCTTTTGTGAGATGGCTGCACTTAATTCGTTACATGGCTTGCCTGAGCTCTTTTGGTTGAATTTTTAAAAACTCATGTTTTGAGCTACTTGCCATGGACTAGTAGCAATCTGTTTTGGCAGGGTTGTGGATTTTACTGTGTCGAAGGTTTAGACTTGGAGTCATGATCTGCATCCAAAGACCCATTTTGGTGAAAAAAAAAAAAAAAAAAAAAAAAATATATATATATATATATATATATATATATATATATATTATTGGTAACAATGAACAAAACAGCCATATCCAATACAGTACTAGTGCGCTCACAAGCTCAGAATTCTATAACTGAGCGCTTCTGTTTAGGTTCTTCAATTCCGTGTAGTGAAAGCCTACTCTAGTGATCTTCAATGCAAGGCCCAGGATATCTCTAAGACAACCCACATTGTCTTTCTAGTTTGTTTGTTTTTTCTGCCTCACTACCCAGGCTCAGGACAGAAAGGGGAAGTTGGAAGGGGGGGGGGGGGGCAGAGCCACATGCTTGAAGGACAATAGACAAAAGAGAATGCATTTGGAAATGCTCATAACCTTGAGGGTACCCTCCAATGACGTTTGGAAGTGGACTGGTGGGGATGACGTCATTGACACACACTGGTCAGCAGTGCCATGACCTAGCATGGGAAGCTCCAATTCAGCTCATTAGAATCAAAGATACCCCTGCTTAAAAATTAATGAAGACCACTGGCCTATTCTATAAAGACATCCGGGTGGCCGGATTCCATATAGAATACTAATGTAACCATTTATACAACTGCAGTTACACCAGCCATAGACTTGGGGTAACTAAAGTCGCTTAAATGCAGCAAAGGTAAATTTAACTTTCAGAATAGTATAAGCTACATGCGTAACGTGAGTAACATAGTAGATGACGGCAGAAAAAGACCTGCATGGCCCATCCAGTCTGCCCAACAAGATAAACTCATATGTGCTACTTTTTGTGTATACCTTACCTTGATTTGTATCTGTCTTTTTCAGGGCACAGACCGTAGAAGGCTGCCCAGCACTAGCCCCGCCTCCCAACCACCAGCCCCGCCTCCCCCCACCAGCTCTGCCACCCAATCTCAGCTAAGCTCCTGAGGCAACATCACCAATGGCAACATCACTCCATGCCCCTTCTATACTCAATCCATGTGAACACCTCCTTTAGTTACACACTATGCCAGTTACACACGCTCTTACAGAATAGCACTTGGTCAATTTGCTACCAATTACTTGCTGGTATTCTGTTCATTTATGTCCACAAGTGGCGTATCAATAAATACAGACACCGAGTTATTGAATTAGGTGGTATCTGTCCTTTCAACTATTGAATGAGGGGGTATCTGGCCCAAGGAGGTTTAATAAGACAGGAGAAGGCATGATGTCAAAAAGTTGAAGCTGTCTTCCTCCCCCCCCCCCCCCCCCCCCCCCCCCCGTGCAGCTGCCATATTAGTGTACCCAAAACAAACCCTTCAAAAACTCTCCAACCCCCTAACTCCCCTCCTAACAGAAAGAATGTAAAACCAAGGAGGTTTATTTAAAAAAAAAAAAACAATATAAACCTCACAAGTTTGCTATTGTTTTCAATAGCATCTGCAAATATTTTGGGTCACTCAATATGGTGGCAAGCTCCACCTACTGGTTCAGATAGGCTCATTCCATCTCCTGTCTTATTAAATCTCCTTGATCTGTCCTTTCAACTCAGCCAATTCAGTAGTCGGGAGCCTTCATTTTAAAATGGTCATTTATGCACCTGTGATGCTTCAGTGATTAGCTGCTGGAAAATTGCCTCTCTCTTTATACAATTAAAGGCCTTTTCCAAGAAAATTTTACATCAAAATACCAGTGTATCTTGCACTTTTCATTGTAATACATGGCAAAATATCATTGTTCTTTCCAAATGCTTCTCTGTCCTCGTGCATTCTGATATTGATAACTGACGCACTAGTGATAAAATGATGAGCCTCTAGAAAAATTAAATGTTAAGATTTTTAGGGATATGGTTTCATTTGATTTCTTCAACACATAATGGACTAGTAGTCAATTGTTAAATATACATGGATGGATGGGGGGAAAAAGTTTCATCTGTCACCGGGTCCAGAACCTTCCAATCTCTCCGGGTCAGTTTATTCAATATGGCCCATTGGTGACTGTTATAATCATTGACAAAAACCCCCATATAATTTTGTAAACTATAGCAAATATTATGACTTCTTTCAGAATCATTTTAACCTAGCAACTTTGTACTGAGTGACTAGCAATAGGCTTGAAAAATCATTATACAAGGCAACACTTACCTTCTGGCTTGATGAGTCCCAATGGACACCCGTTTTGCTGTCGCTTTGTCAAGGGATCAGAGCAGAAAATTACACCAACATGATGTCTGCTAGTTGTCGCTATTACCACCAAGCTGTTTTCAAGCCTATTGCTTGTCACTCAGTACAAAGCTGCTTGGTTAAAACGATTCTGAAATAAGTTATAATATTTGCTATAGTTTACAAAATTATATGGATGGACGGGGGTTTTGTTAATGATTATAACAGTCACCAGTGGGCCATATTGAATAAACTGACCCGGAGAGATTGGAGGGTTTTTGACCAGGTGACAGATGAGACTTTTTTCCCCCATCCATCCATATATATTTAACAGTGAACTACTAGTTCATTATCCAGCTTATTTTCGAAGGAGAAGGGCGGCCATCTTCCGACACAAATCGAGAGATGGCCGGCCTTCTTCTAAGGCCGGCCAAATCGGTATAATCAAAAGCCGATTTTGGCTGGCTTCAACTGCTTTCCATCGCAGGGACAGCCAAAGTTCCCGGGGGCATGTCGGAAGGGTAGCGAAGGCGGGAAAGGAGCGTGCCGGGCGTGCTTAAGAGATGGGCGCCCTCGGCCGATAATGGAAAAAAGAAGGACGTCCCTGGCGAGAATTTGGTCCACTTTATTTGGTCCCTTTTTTTTCAGGTCCAAGTCCCAAAAAAGTGCCTGAACTGACCAGATGACAACTGGAGGGAATCGGGGATCACCTCCCCTGACTCCCCCAGTGGTCACTAACCCCCTCCCACCCTCAAAAAAACAACTTTAAAAACTTTGTTTGCCAGCCTCTATGCCAGCCTCAAATGTCATACTCAGGTCCATCGCAGCAGTATACAGGTCCCTGGAGCAGGTTTAGTGGGTGCAGTGGACTTCAGGCAGGCGGACCCAGGCCCATCCCCCCCCTACCTATTACACTTGTGGTGGAGAATGGGAGCCCTTCAAAACCCACCCGAAGCCCACTGTACCCACATGTAGGTGCCCCCCTTCACCCCGTAGGGCTATGGTAGTGGTGTATTGTTGTGGGAATGGGTTTGGGGGAGCTCAGCACCCAAGGTAAGGGAGTTATTGGGACCAATTTGCGAAGTCCACTGTAGTTCCCCCTAGGGTGCCCAGTCGGTGCCCTGGCATGTGATGGGGACCAGTGCACTACGAATCCTGGCCCCTCCCACGACCAAATGCCTTGGATTTGTTCGTTTTTGAGATGGCTGGCTTTGGTTTCCATTATTTGCGAAAACCGAAGCCGGCCATCTCAAACCCGGCCATCTCAACATTTATGTTGAGATTTGGCCAACCCCAACCGTATTATCGAAAAAAACGATGGCCGGCCATCGTTTTCGAAAATACGGTTGGCTCCGCCCTTTCGCGGCGCCATCCTCAGAGATGGGCGCCCTTAGAGATGGGTGTCCCCATTCAAAAATGCCCCTCTATGTGTTGAATTGATTATTTTGAGGGAATGAACTGTATTGTGAGCCTTTTGATGGATTAAGTATTCATTTGATTTCTATCATTTACTGTTTTCTTTTTAGCACGCACTGACGGGTCTTCATATGCCCTACAATAAATTAGTATGTACTAACTAAAGTGACAAAATAGAATGGAAAGGAAAGCAAAACAAAATGAAACAAATGAAATGTTCTGCTGCACACCCCTAATGGCTTTTAAAATATTTTAAAGTTAGATTTTCCTGCTTTGGATAGAAAGCACAGCAAGATAAACATGGGGTTGAGCACCTTAACATAGGCATGATTTGGAATCAATCAGTCTGCAATGGTACCTTATTAGTTTTGGGGGTTTAGGCTTATTTTAAAAAATACCAAAGGCATCGTATGATGGAGCTGGCAGACCAGAAGAGTCTGGAGCCTCTGAACTGGCACAAAGTAATACCAGACCCTACGCGTGGGAGCAGTACAATTAGCCAGGACATGAAATATGAAGCTTATAACAGTAAGGAAGCGTTCCCATCAGGACCCTCTGCTTCTACCATGATCTTGCTTTAGAAATGAATGATGGAGTCTAAACTGAAGTAGCCTGTGGACTCTCAGGCCAATTCTTCCATCCTCTTTCCTTCTTACTGTGCCCCATAAAAAAATAATTAGGTGACATTTCAGAAGAACTCAGTGGGCAGCAAGCAACTAAAGTGTTATTTAAAAGGGACCACTTTAAGGGGGGAAAAAAGACCACAGTCCCTGATTACTCTTTCCTTTTTGGCGGCCCATTTAAATTTCAAATCAACCAGTCACAGCAAGCGTGACAAAAGAAAGAGCAGAAGACGATGTCCGAACTAACGCCTTTATTGTATTATCCAAGACTCGACACGAGTCATGTTTCGGCCCACAAAGGCCTTCCTCAGGAGTCTTTAAATGGATGTATGCTGTTATTAAGCTAAGCTTAATGTGATACAGGTGATGTTCAATATCTTGCTGCTTTCTTCCAAAAAAAAAAAAACCACTCAGTAGAACGCCTTTGTGGGTTGAAACACGAATCGTGTCGAGTCTTGGATGTTACGATAAAGGCGTTAGTTCGTACATCATCTGCTGCTCTTTCTTTTGTCACCCTTGTGACTGATTGGTTTGTGTGTCTACAAGGGCTACTGTTCTTCTGTTTCTCTGCCATTTAAATTTCCCCCATGAGCAGAAGCCAGTGCAGGGTTAAGGTTCTGATGGTACATATCATTCAAGAACACAGTTCCAGACCTCAAGAGTCATAGACTGGTTTTCGAGATTAGTCACAATTAATATTCATTACATATATCTGCATACATTTCACCTAAGAATCAGGTTGAGATGTCTATCTTGATTACTCCCTAAAGCCAGACATGGCTGTGGGTCTCTAAGGAAAGTATTGAATGCCCTTTGTTATGGACAGAATCGACAAGACAGAAGAGAGAGCAATAAATTGACAAGGGAAAATTCACTTTTCCTGTTTTTTTTTTTCGTATGCTTTTCCAGCTGTAATTCTGTCTCTCATCTCTCTCATCTTTGCTATAATAGAGAATGATGTATGCTTGCAGCCCACAGTTGTGCTCCGGAGACCATGCAGTGCATGATGTTTCTGGGGCATTATTTATATTTAAAAAGAATAATATTAATAATATGAAATTGGGAGAACTAATTCATGTTTATTTAAATTAAATTGCAATAGTCTCCTAGACTTCTGAAGACGCCTCTGTGAGCGAAATACATCATTTTCTTTCGCCCACGGTGGGTATATATATATTTTTAGTTGTTTTTTTTAATGCAAAAAAAAAAAAGCATAAAATATTTTATAAAACTTGTGTGCATAGAAAAAAGACAGAGATGAGAATGTTTCTGACAACAACAAAAAAAATGTTGTAAAATGTGTAAAATAAAAGTTCCAAACTATTGTATTTTATTCTCCATACTGTGTGTGAGACAGCATCTGCCTGGGTTTGTGTAAATGCGCTGCAGTGCTTATGTGTGTGGAGGAGTTGCAGGGGTTTATTTGTGTGTGCGATATGTGTTGCATTGTTTATTTGTGTATGCGATCAACACAGCAGTGGTTGATTGGCTTAGGGTCAAATGATGGGTGTGGCTAAACTGATTTGTATATGAATCAGCACCGCAGTCACTGATTGGCTTAGACTCAAATGATAGACGTAGCTAAGCTGAAGGAGGGACACTGGGAAGGGACACTGGATTTGCTTCACACCTTTTTCAGTGATAGCTCAAGGTGAGTCACATTCAGGTACAGTAGGGATTTCCCTGTCCCTAGAGAGTTTACAGGAAGAGACTGATGCAGCAAAAAGCACACAGATGTTAGCATGTGGTTAGCACAATGTCTGTGCACAAGTTTGTGGGTGCGTGATGCAGAAGAGTTTCACACAGAAGCTAACCCTGTGAAAAGCCTTGCATTAGACATCAGCATGGTACTGAGGCTATTATGTATTATGTCCACTAGAGACAGAGGTGAACCTCAAAAAATTAAATGCAAAAAAGTGCACAGAAGTATTTAAAACTGAACACAAAGCCAGGGCTCTAATGTAGAGTAGGGTAGATAGGCTCTTGCAAAAAACCAAGGGAGATGTAGGTTCGGCAAGGTAATCTTTATGAGGAAGTCCAAGGAGTAGGGTAGATAGGCTCTTCCAAAAAACCAAGAGAGATGTAGGTTCGGCAAGGTGATCTTTATGAGGAAGTCCAAGGAGTAGGGTAGATAGGCTCTTGCAAAAAACCAAGGGAGATGTAGGTTCGGCAAGGTGATCTTTATGAGGAAGTCCAAGGAGTAGGGTAGATAGGCTCTTGCAAAAAACCAAGGGAGATGTAGGTTCGGCAAGGTGATCTTTATGAGGACCTACATCTCCCTTGGTTTTTTGGAAGAGCCTATCTACCCTACTCCTTGGACTTCCTCCAGCACACAGGATCTGACAACTTTATTACATGGCCTCCATGAAGAGCATGGGTAAAGAAAATGAACAGGGGAAGTGGTGGCTTTGTAGTAAGGATAGCTGCAACTGCACACAAGTCTGAACAGAAACCAACTGTACTGACACATATCTGCGCATGTGCAGGAATGCCATTCTGTGTTTACATATGTCATTGCAAAAACTGAACACACAGACTAGCATTTCCGCATACGTGCACAGCTGCCCTTAATGCAGAGCTTTTATCTGCATGTATCCAGTGCTCTCCCTGATTAACACACTAGTTCTCTGCAGGTCCTGATCTAACAGAAATCACAAACGAAATCAAACTGAGCCTCCAAATCATGAACTTATGGGTGGATACATTTCAATTAAAACTCAATGCAGAAAAAACACACTGTCTCATCCTATCATCACCACACAACACGAACAAACCCACACATATAAGCACCCCAGACTACACCCTTCCTGTTTCAGACAGCCTGAAAATTCTCGGAGTTACAATCGACCGAAATCTCATGCTAGAGAGCCAAGCAAAAAATACAACAAGGAAAATGTTTCACTCAATGTGGAAACTTAAATGAGTAAAACCTAAGTCACATAGACTACTGCAATGCAATCAATGCTGGATGCAAAGAGCAAATCATGAAGAAACTCCAAACTGCCCAAAACATCGCAGCCAGACTCTTATTTGGAAAAAGGAAATACGAAAGTGCCAAGCCCTTACGAGAAAAACTACATTGGCTCCCAATCAAAGAGCGAATTACGTTCAAAATCTGCACCCTGGTTCATAAAATTATTCACGGCGAGGCCCCAGTCTACATGGCAGACCTTATAGACCTACCAACCAGGAACACAAAAGGTCAGCAGGCACCTACCTAAATCTCCACTACCCTAGCTGCAAAGTACACAAAATATAAAACAACATATGCATCCAGCTTCTCTTATATAAGCACGCAAATATGGAATGCACTTCCAAACGTCATGAAAACAATGCACGACCTAACAAACTTCCGGAAATCGTTAAAAACCAACCTGTTCACAATGGCATACCAGAATGATCCAACCTAAACATCTGAACCCTGCAACACAACCGAAACTCTTATCAGAACTGGACAAAACTTAACTCTCTCTCCTTGAATACTTAATATACTCTGTCATCTATGAACATTAACACTTGACTTGACCACTCTGTATTTCTCTTACCGGAATTGGCGATCGCCATCACGGTACTATGTAAGCCACATTGAGCCTACAAATAGGTGGGGAAATGTGAGATACAAATGCAACAAATAAATAAATAAATCACAGCCTGCATCAGTGTGCCTAAGATTTATGCACCTACAGTTATACCAGCCATAAACCTGGTATAACTGTGGACACCTAAATGCAGGAAGAATGTGGCTGTGCATTCTGTAAGTGGTATGCGTAGATGGCAGAACCACCCATTCTCCTCCTATGCTCCACACATGTGAACTCCTCCCCCCATGCATTTACATGCTATGCCACTTGCATGCACCCTTACAAAATAGCGCTGAATCACTTTACATGCATAAGTGCTAATATTCTAGGATCTTGCCAGGTACTTGTAACCTGGATTGGCCATTATTGGAAACAGGATGCTGGGCTTGATGGACCTTCGGTCTGTCCCAGTATGACAATACTTATGTTCTTATATAACATTTAATATTTCATAAGAAAATGGAGGGCCAAGACACACATGTGTGCTTGTATGTACACACTCATGCTATCTCTCTCTCTCCCATGCTCCCTCTCAGCCTTTTTCTCTCTTTCATGAACCTCCCACAGTCTTCACTCAGTCTCTCTCTCTCATGTACCCCTCCAGCCTTCACCCAATCTCTTTCTCATGTATCCCCCAGCCTTTACCCTGTCTCTTTCTCTCTCTCTCTCTCTCTCTCTCATGTACCTCTCAGTCTTCACTCACTCTCTTTCTCATGTACCCTCCAGCCCCCATTCAGTCACTTTCTCTCTCTCATGTGCCCCTTCCCCCACTTTTAACCAGACTCTTTCCCCTCACCTGTCTTCATTTGCAGATTCTTGCCACAGAATCCCTGCCTCTCTGATGCGACTCCTCTATCTACAAGTTTGAGCCTTGTTGTACTAGAAGTTCAGGTTGGACTCATGGTTCCAAGACTCACAAGACTTGAAATTGCAAGGCCAATTCGAACTTCTGGCGGCTCAAGCTCATGGATGGATAGTTGTGGTGGGCAACAATTTGTATTTCCCCCCAAAAGTTGCCGAGCTTCTGTGGGGCAAGAGAAGGCATTTGATGGGTTGGGTTCTGACCAGTGGGCCATAGGTTGTACCAGCCTAGACATTTACACACCCAAGTGTCACCTAAATAAATGGCAATTGTATAACTGGTTTCCATAAGTGTTCACTAATAGCCTGTGCGGAAATGTGGTACCAAGTATGGAGCCACTCAATGGCAAAATTAAATTGTCAATTATAATTATACGAAAGCGCCAAACCCCTAGGAAAAAATTTACACTGGGTCCCACTTAAAGAATGTATTACGTTCAAAATCTGCACCCTGGTACACAAAATTATTTACGGCGAAGCTCCAATCTACATGACAGACCTCATAGACTTACCAAACAGAAACACAAAAAGGTCAGCACGAACATTCCTGAACCTCCACTACCCTAGCTGCAAAGGAATAAAATACAAATCAACATATTCATCAAGCTTCTCATACATAAGCACGCAACTATGGAATGCACTACCAAAGGCCATAAAATCAATGCATGACCAAACAAACTTCTGAAAATTACTAAAAACCAACCTGTTCAAAAAGGCATACCACAATTGATCCATCCAAAATACCAGACAAGGAAACCAATACTAGAAATAGATGAAATGAACTTTCAATACCTGACTACTTCACCTACACTGTCAATTACTGAACTTTAACGCAATACCACTTGATTTCTTACCCCGGAAAAAACTTTAACACTTGACTACTTAATTTACTTTGTCGTGTACGAACTTTACTACAATACCACTATGTATTTCTTGATCCGGAATTGGCGATCACCATTACGGTTACAATGTAAGCCACATTGAGCCTGTAAATAGGTGGGAAAATGTGGGATACAAATGCAACAAATAAATAAATAACTGGTTTACTTTTCCTTAATATTCAGTCGCAGCTTACTAGCTAAAATTGAGCCTACATCTCCGGAAAACCTAACCCCCCAAAACCTTTGCATGTATATTTAAGACATCAAAACTATTGCTCTCCCATAGAAAATGAATATACCACAAACCTCAGCAGTGTCACTCACTGATTCATATCTTAATACAGTGAGAATTACACACCCACCTCCTCATCAGGATGCAGTAAAATTCTGTAAATATCAAATTTTAAATATTTAAATCTTCTTCTTTGTATGGTTTGTATCGAAATTATTTCAGCTTAAATACATTCTTGTAATTTTAATAAATGCTTACATTATAATACTCATCTTAAAGAAGTATTTCAGCCAGGGTTTTTTTTTTTTTGTCCGACATAGGCTATGTTTCACTTTCCAGCTGTATCAAGGCATACCCCCTACTAAGTATGACGCCAACATTAATCACGCCATGCATCTTCCCAGTTTCAAATTCTCACTGTATTAAGATATGAATCAGTGAGTGACACCACTGAAGTTGGTGGTATATTCATTTTCTATGGGAGAGCATTAGTTTTGAAGTTTTGAGACAGCTCCCCGAAAGAATTTAGTGTTTGGGGGATGTATATTTAAGACAGCCATTTATGTGGCCAACAGATAGGTGGACAACTAAGATGGTTAGCACTGAATGTCACACCAACTGGCTACATTTCAGAAACCTGTCTTGGGTTTGCCCTGACATGGTCCCTTTTTTCTCTAACTAAATATGGGTCTACATTGATTTTTTTTTTTAGCCAGAAGGCGGAGCGGGGGAGGGGGGAATGGGAATGCCAACTTGTTAAATTAATGAATTAAAAGTCTATTTTAACCGCATGCATTTTCAGCATATCAACAGCCAAGTGTCTGTTACAATTCAGCCTACCTTCTTCAAAGAAGTAGTTGTCTGCCTGAAAAAGAAGCTTTTCCCTACAGTGCTAGAGTTGATGTGACATGTTGACTTTTGCCAGAAGTAATGAAGCCTATAACGGGCAATATGTCAGTGGTGAGGGTCCCTTGAGCCTGCCCCTAACAGTAAATCTAGGGGCCTCTTGCGTTTTGTGGTTATGACGCCTAATCATTCCTATCAAACAGTGAGGGGTTTCCGCTAAAACTCACTCAGTGACATAAAGGATGTTTGTTTCTGCAGTGTGTTCACACATTTCAGTGTTTAAGTACCTTTCTCAATAAAAGAATCAAGTCTTTTTTTTCCCTCTGGAGATGTTCAGTTCAAGCCTGATGTAAGTGTCTGTCAACAGTATATGAGTTTAGAGTTTCCAGTCAGGTTAAAATTGGAATTCTGTCATCACCCCCCCCCCCCCCCCCCAAGAAGGGACAAGAGGCCAAGAAAGAAGTTCAGTCAAAAGGCACCTTGGGGGGGGGGGGGGGGAGAGGGAACGGTAACAGCCACAGACCATGGTTTTTCGTTAGGAACCTTTCCCTCACAAGCTAGTTTTTTTGCCCTATTTAATAACAATAAAGTCAAAGAAAGCATGAACGGTTAGAATTTGACCTTATTTTGTGTATGTATTGTACGCCAGGGGGAGGGGTTATAGCAGTAGTGTAGCCAGAAGTCATTGAGCTTGCAAATAGGTGGGAGAATGTGGGATACAAATGCAATAAATAAATTTCTGGGTGCGCCAATTAGTAGGTTGGGTAGGCCACATTTCCTCTCCCCATCCCTTGCTCCTTCTGCCGCTTCTCCCCCTCCCCCAGCCCTTGTTCTCCCATGAAACTTCAAAATTAAACATCTTAGCTAGTGGGGATCCCCAAGACCTGCCAGCTAAAGACATCACCATCCATCAAAGTTGTGAAGCCCCATTGAAAACCACAGCAGTCAGTGCCTTCGAGGCCAGCAACCCCTGCATGCGCAGTTCTTGCACATGTCTGAGTATACACAAGGTGTTAATGTTGGCAGCTAGGAGTGCTGACTGCTGGGGTTTTTGACTGGGGTTTTGCTGTCTGCAGCTGTCAGTACTTGGGGATCTAAGCTAGCGACACCATCGGTGCACTGCTGCTTGGTGGGCCTGAGGCAAAAGTGAATGGGCCCAGGCTCTCCTAAGCTTACCCATGGACAGAGGTGTAGCCAGACCTCAACATTTGGGGGGGGGGGTCCCAGTGGCGTAGGAAGGGGGGGCGGTGGGGCGGTCCGCCCCGGGTGCACGCCGCTGGGGGGTGTCGGCGCCTCGCTGGTTCCTTGCTCTCTCTGCCCCGGAACAGGTTACTTCCTGTTCCGGGGCAGAGAGAGCAAGGAACCAGCGAGGCGCCGACACCACCCCCCCCCCCCCCCCAGCGGCGTGCACTCGGCGGATTGGCCCTCCCACCCACCCCTCACTGCCTTCCAGATATGTTCTCGTGGGCGGGCGTTGTGCTATGGAGGGGGGAGGGTGTGTCGCGCTGCACCCGGGGGGGGTGCGCAGCGGCGACCCACCCCGGGTGTCAGCTGCCCTCGCGACGCCACTGGGGGGTCCTGATCCCAAGGCGGGGGAGCACAATTTGGCCCAACTCCCTACCGCAACTCCCGCCCCACCATAACCCCTCATACTTTGTCCCCAACCCCCCCCCCCCCCAAATGAAGCCTTTCTCTAGTGCTGTTCTCCATACATTGCCTGCTCTGCTTCCTATCACATTGCATGCATGCTCGGTTTTAGTGAAACCGAGCATGCACGAGTCGCGTAATGTGAGAGGAAACAGGGCAGGCAATGTGCAGAGAACAGCGCTGGAGAAAGGCTTCAGCTGGCGGGGGTTGGGGACACCTGCTAGCCAAATCAGGGGCCCCAGATCCAATTTGGGGAGGGGCTCAGGCCCCGCAAGTCCCCCATAGCTACACCACTGCCCATACCTACACCCCTAGGGTATAGCAGTCTTAAAATCCACATACTTGGTCATCTTGTAAAAAGACTGGAAGCAGTGCAATGAAAAGCTACAAAAATGATATGGGAATTGCGTTGCAAACCGTATGAGGAGATACTTGCTGACCTGAACATGTATACCTTAGAGGAAAGGAGAAACAGGGGTGACATGATACAGACGTTCAAATATTCGAAAGGTATTAATCCGCAAATGAACCTTTTTCGGAGACGGGAAGGCGGTAGAACTAGAGGTCATGAATTGAGGTTGAAGGGGGGCAGACTCAGGACTAATGTCAGGAAGTATTTTTTCACGGAGAGGGCGGTGGATATGTGGAATGCCCTCCCGCAGGAAGTGGTGGAGATGATGGAATTCAAACTTGTGTGGGATAAACACTAAGGAATCCTGTTTAGAAGAAATGGTTCTGCGGAATCTTAGCGGAGATTGGGTGGCGACGCCAGTAATTGGGAAACAAAATGGAAGCTGGGCAGACTTCTACGGTCTATGCCCTGATCGTAACTAAATAGATAGGGATGGGCTGGAGTGTAAATTTTAAGGGGCTTCAATTAGCTTCAGAACTTAGGCCCAGATGCACAAAACCTAACGAGCCCACAACTTGCATTTTAAACTGGTTCCAGCCAGTTTAAAACGCAAGTAGTTCACCCCGGGCATGCACTAAGGGCATTTTCCCTGCCACGGTAGCAGGCAACGAAAACGGAATGCAAATGATTGAAAAGCTATTATAATGAGCTGCACTACCGTTGCAGCCCATTATAATCAGATGCACTACCGTTTTTCCGATTTCCTTACCGTAGGAACCCTAACGAGATGTCTGACCTCTTGTTAGGGCTCCTGTGAGGGAATCGGAAAGGAAAAGGGCCCCCAAAAAAGGTAAAAACGAAAAAAAAAAAGCAGGCAGCGCATGTGAGGGGCGTCCTTTAAGGACGTACTCTCCCTGCGCTTCTGAGAGACGTCTTTGTTTCGCAGTTTTTTGTTCTGCCGGCGCTCGTGTTTTTTTTCCCCCTTCTTGAGAGTCTTCGCCGCGCCACTTACCCCTCCACAGCGAAATTTTTCTATTTTCCTGGTTGCCGGAGAATCGGGACGTCCCTTTAGATTAGGCTCCTCTTCCTGGTCTCTTCAGCCAATCAGAGCGCGTTTCGCTGACAACAGCCAGCTAAGCCCGCTTTGATTGGCTGAAGAGACCAGGAAGAGGAGCCTAATCTAAAGGGACGTCCCGATTCTCCGACTCAGGTACCGAAGGACTAGAGAATGCAAGTGAGTTACAACGAGTAGCTCATTTGCATTCCCTATCGTTGATGCATTCCCATTCTCTACCGATTCGCTATAGAATCGGTAGGGAACGGGAATTACCAATGTCTTTCATGCATCTGGGCCTTAGTACAAGAACAGTGCACAGTCTGTGCCCTGAGAAAGGCAAGGACAAATCAAACCCGGGTATACAAATAAAGTATCACATATCATGTAAATGAGTTTATCTTGTTGTGCAGACTGGAGGAGTAGCCTAGTGGTTAGTGCAGTGGACTTTGATCTTGGGGAACTGAGCTCAATTCCCACTGCAGCTCCTTGTGACTCTGGGCAAGTCACTTAACCCTCCATTGCCCCTAGTACAAAATAAGTACCTGAATATATGTAAACCACTTTGAAAGTAGTTGCAAAAACCTCAGAAAGGCAGTATATCAAGTCCCATTTCCCTTTCCCTACCATCATTTACTACGTTACTATCTTATTAGGGAACAGAAGTAGCAGGGCTGGAACTAGACAAGTGTTAATAGTGGGTGAGAGTAGGCAACTTCTTGTCTTTGTTAACACTAATCCATTTGGATTTTCAGGTTAACTACAGAGAAAAAATGCATGAAGTATATTTTTGTGCACAATGCTTCAATTGCATGCAAATCTATCTTATGCATATTCATTAAGGATGCTGTAAACACATGAGTGGGCTTGGTAAACATGTGTACTGGAGGTTGTCTACCCCATAACATGACGGGAAAGAAACTCTCTTTGCATATCTGTCCTTTTGACCCCACAGCCAGTCAGGTTTTCAGGATATTCACAATGAATATACATAAACTAACTTACATTTGGAACCCAATGCCGGCAAGGGCAAGAGTGACTGAGGATCACTCCTGGCCCATGGCCCACTGGACCACCAGGCACGAGTGAAAGTAGGCCTAGGGGGGTGAGGCAAGGGGATAATGCTTGGGGAGACTGATTAGTGGTCTCTGCGGGAGTGGGGATCTTCGGTCGAGTCTTGATCGAGAGTTCTTGAATAGGGGGATCTTGATCCCTAAGGTCGACCTAAATTTCATGATTTGGGCGTCCCCGACTGTATTATCGAAACTAAAGATGGACATCCATCTTGTTTCGATAATACGGGTTGCTCCGCCCCTTTACGGGGCCATCCTTGGGGATGAGCACCCCCGTTCGATTATCCCCCTCTCTGTCACCTTAATGCAATATAACTCTGTCTCATTCCGGAAATGGCGATCGCCATTACGGAACAATATAAGACACATTGAGCCTGCAAATAGGTGGGAAAATGTGGGATACAAATGCAACAAATAAATAAATAAATAAATAAATAGGGGGTTCTTATCAGGGGAATGGGGCAGCACAGGTGGCCCCTTTAAAGACGCTGGCCCAATGCTCTCAGGATGGTAGAATAACTTTGCTTGCAAAGTTGCTGACAAGCAGTGTTATTTATACACCATAGGACACAAACATGCGGTACTGAGCTACCACCAGTTGGTGTAAAAGCCCAACTTTTACCACACCTTGATAACTAACCCCCTAAATGGCCAGTTATTTGTTTTAAAATTGGTGTGGTTTGGAGCCAGCCAGAGCCAGCACTGTAAGTAATCTGACAGCAACATTCAGCCCCTGATCAGATTACTTATGTTTTCACTACTACTACTACTTATCATTTCTATAGTGCTACTAGACGTACACAGCGCTGTAAACTTGAACATGAAGAGACAGCCCCTGCTCAACAAAGCTTACAATCTATTTAGGACAGACAAACAGGACAAAAAAGAGATAAGGGAATTACTAAGGTGGTGATGATAAAATAAGCATACTGAACAAGTTAGGAGTTAAAAGCAGCATCAAAAAGGTGGGCTTTTAGCCTAGATTTGAGGACGGCCAGAGATGGAGTTTGACGTACTGGCTCAGGAAGTCTATTCCAGGCATATGGTGCAGCAAGATAAAAGGAATGGAGTCTGGAGTTAGCGGTGGAGAAGGATGCAGATAAGAGAGATTTACCCAGTGAACAGAGTTCCCAGGGAGGAGTTTAGGGAGAGATAAGAGTGGTGAGGTACTGAGGAGATGCAGAGTGAATGCACTTGTAAGTCAATAAGAGGAGTTTGAACTGTATGCGGAAATGGATAGGAAGCCAGTGAAGTGACTTGAGGAGAGGGCTAATATGAGCATAACGACACTGGCGGAAAATTAGTCGTGCAGCAGAATTTTGAACAGATTGAAGAGGAGAGAGATGGCTAAGTGGGAGACCTGTGAGAAGCAAGTTGCAATAGTCTAAGCAAGAAGTAATAAGAGTGTGGATAAGGGTTCTGGTAGTGTGTTCAGAAAGGAAAGGGCGAATTTTGGTGATATTATAGATAAAGAAATGACAGGATTGAGCAGTCTGCGGAATATGTGCAGAGAAGGAGAGAGAGAAGTCGAAGATGACCCCAAGATTAGAAACTGATGAGACAGGGAGGATGAGAGTGTTATTCACAGAAATAGAGAATGGGGGAAGAGGAGAGGTGGGTTTAGGGGGAAAGATAATGGTAGGAATAACTGTGAAAGGATATGATAGCCATTTAAAGGTACACATGGAGTTTCAGTGATCCTACTTATGGGCGTTTTTTACTAAGGCACGCTCACATTTTAGCGCGTGCTAAAATTGTGGGCATGCTAAACGTTAGAGATGCCCATAGGACTGCATGGGCATCTCTAACGTTTAGCACGCCTACAATTTTAGTGTGCACCAAAAACGTGAGCACACCTTAGTAAAAGACGCCCTTATGTGTTTAAGATCACTGAAAATCTGCATAAGTTTAAGTGGATAACTTGCCTGACTAAAACTGTGTAACATTTGTGCCCCAGAAAATTGACCTCTCGAAAATCAAGCTTCTGATTCATGAAGATTTTTCCCCAAAGACACAGAAATAAATATTAACAAACAAAAAAATATATAAGACAACACTTTCTTATAAGCCTAGCTTAATGCATGTCTTGGGTAACTTTTGAGTGTTAACATTCCATGTCACAGACCAGAGTAAAAATGATTCTGATACAATAATATCATTTGGTCTGCTTATTCTGTTTGAGTCTAAGAGTGTTAATTCCCAAAAGCTTGTCAAGAAAAGTATTGTTAGTCCAATAAAAAGGTATCACCTTATAGATTTTTGTTTGCTGACCTTTACTCACAGGCATTGAAGTGGATTAACACAGCAGTCACACTATTCCCCCCAGAGACAGTATGGGAAAAAGCTTTAGTGAATCAATCAAGCCCTAAATTACATCAACTGAAGAGACAGGAACTGTCTTTAGCAGGAGCTGCTTTGGGGGGAAATAAACAACCCTCAGTCAAATACTGCAGTGGTATCACAACAGAAGACATATTAGTTAGTTTGTTAGGTATTGTACTTATATACCACTTCTTCCCAAAATAATTTGAACCTGAATGGTTTACAAAAGAAAACAATCCGGAAAGAAAAAAAAGTAACATAGGCAACCGTGACGTCCTATCCCAGCCCCTTAATAAGCTGAACACTCTATTTCTCATTCCGGAAATGGCGATCGCCATTACGGAACAACGTAAGCCACATTGAGCCTGCAAATAGGTGGGAAAATGTGGGATACAAATGCAACAAATAAATAAATAAATAAATAAATAAACTTGGCCACAGCTTTATTACAAGACATAGCTGTATATAATACAGACAATCAAAACAGGATACCCCAGCCACACTGTAAGCTCTTAAAAAGCTACAGTTAAAGCACCCAGCCCGCCGCCATAAGCAAGACTGACAAATGCGCTATGGGGTCCTTTTACAAAGGTGCGCTGAGAAATGGCTTGCAGTAGTGTAGGCGTGGGTTTGGGCGCGCGCCCGATCCATTTTTTAGCGCGCCTGTAAAAAAGGCCTTTTTTTTTTTCATTTTTGCCGAAAATGGACTTGCGGCAAAATGAAAATTGCCGCGCGTCCATTTTTGGTCTGAGACCTTACCGCCAGCCATTGATTGACCTAGCAGTAAAGACACACGGTAACTGGGCGGTAATGACCTACACACGCCAAATGTCACTTGGCGCATGTCCGTTATGCGCACCCGAAAATAACAAATATTTTTCAGACGCGCGCCAAAAATGAAATTACCGCAAAAGCCACGCAGTAGTCAGGCGGTAACTCCACTTTGGCATGCGTGCGGCTTAGTAAAAGGGTCCCTATATGAGGTACACAGGACGCTCCCACCACACATCAAGGTTCGTCCAACCCAGGTGAAGTGAGCCCATCTGTACCAAACTGTAACTTGATGAATTAGTGTTCCTCCAATCACTCAGGCTCAGGTATTCATGCCCTCCAAGCTGCGACATGCGGAACGTAATATAAACAAAAAATAGAGCAAGGGGTGGGTGAGAGGGAAGGCTGCTCCTGTTTGTGTCCTCAGGGAAGAAAGAGGGAGCGCGCAGTAACTCTGTGGGCTTTAAGCCCACGGCTCCAGCCCCTCCTTCCCTGCAGGGAGCCCCTCATGGCGTGAAAACTCCCTTCCGGTCACCATGGCTCCCCACCTATTGCAGCTCGCCATCCCCCTAACAGCTGAGGCGTGGGTGCACGATGCCATGTTATGGCCGGTTCCATGCACTTCGGCCCTCTGCCTTATTCTATTTCAAGGTACAGACAAGTCTTTTAAGAAATAAAATATCTTCAAATTTTGGTGAGACTGATGAATAGAAACAGGGAAAAAGTTCCAAGGTGAAGTGACCTGGTAAGAATAGGATTGCTCTAATAGCTTTTCAAAGCAAATCGCTTTAAAGAAAGGAAAGATCAACTTGCCAAAGGTGGAACTTCGTCAACCTGAGGGCAATAGCGGAAAGCAGTCAAGCGGTTGACACGAAGAGAGGGCAGGAGTATCGGGGGTTCGGCTCCTAATGAAGCGGTAGTGAAACAGGAGCTCGCTGTAGAGCGAACGTACCAGAAAACACCCAATGAAAACACCCAAATAAGATAAGTGCTAATTTCCACTAAAAATATATATATAAAAGTATAAAATAGGATATTAGCATTGTATAGAGGAATTAGGACTCATGAGAATTCCTGCTGGTTACCGCACTGGTGATATACTACTACTACTATTTAGCATTTCTATAGCGCTACAAGGTGTACGCAGTGCTGCACAAACATAGAAGAAAGACAGTCCCTGCTCAAAGAGCTTACAATGTAATAGACAAAAAATAAAGTAAGCAAATCAAATCAATTAATGTGTACAGGAAGGAGGAGAGGAGGGTAGGTGGAGGCGAGTGGTTACAAGTAGTTACGAGTCAAAAGCAATGTTAAAGAGGTGGGCTTTCAGTCTAGAGTGGAGGAGTGGCCTAATGGTTAGGGTGGTGGACTTTGGTCCTGGGGAACTGAGGAACTGAGTTCGATTCCCACTTCAGGCACAGGCAGTTCCTTGTGACTCTGGGCAAGTCACTTAACCCTCCATTGCCCCTTGTAAGCTGCATTGAACCTGCCATGAGTGGGAAAGCGCAGGGTACAAATGTAACAAAAATAAAATAGATACTATTGGAGATTCTACATGGAATGTTGCTATTCCACTAGCAACATTCCATGTAGAAGGCTGCGCAGGCTTCTGTTTCTGTGAGTCTGACGTCCTGCACGTACGTGCAGGACGTCAGACTCGCAGAAGCCTGCGCGGCCACACACATTGGCGATCTGCAAAGGCCAACTTCTACATGGGGGCCAACTTCTACATGGAATGTTGCTAGTGGAATAGCAACATTCCATGTAGAATCTCAAATAGTAGCAACAGTGGAGGAGTGGCCTAGTGGTTCGGGTGGTGGACTTTGGTCTTGGGGAACTGAGTTCGATTCCCACTTCAGGCACAGGCAGCTCCTTGTGACTCTGGGCAAGTCACTTAACCCTCCATTGCCCCTTGTAAGCCGCATTGATGTTGATGCCACTGCTATGTGTGGGAAAGCGCAGGGTACAAATGTAACAAAAATAAAAAATAATAGATTTAAAGGTGGCCAAGGATGGGGCAAGACGTAGGGGCTCAGGAAGTTTATTCCAGGCGTAGGGTGCAGTGAGACAGAAGGCGCGGAGTTGGCAGTAATGGAGAAGGGAACAGATAAGAAGGATTTATCCATGGAGCGGAGTGCACGGGAAGGGGTGTAGGGAAGGACGAGTGTGGAGAGATACTGGGGAGCAGCAGAGTGAGTGAGTGAGATATAGACAACCAGCGGCACAGCAGAGCGGTATTTTTCAAGAAGGAATGATATCTCACCGGGAAGCTGAAGTCTCTTACCTCTAATAACAAATAAGCTGAGGGAGATAAATAGTTGCAACGGTGTTGTTAGATGTTTATCGATGCAATTTCTCTGCAGTGCGTCCAAATCACAAAGGAGTGTGTTGGGGGCAGTCTTAGGGCATTCCTAACACTTGGAAGTTTTACTGCCATAATGGAACAAAACAAAAACGTCTAGGGCTACACTTGGATATTTTGGTCTATACCTGTTTTTAAAATGAATAAGGCACAAGAAGGTGCCCTTAATGACCACTGGAAGGAATCATGGATGCCCCCCTTTACTCCCTCAGTGCTCACTGACTCCCTCCCACCTCTAAAAGATGTGAATAAAAAACAATACATGCCAGCCTCTACGACAGCTTCAGATGTTATGGCCACTTCTACTAGACGGAGCAGCAAGAGGTCCCTGGAGTAGTGTAGTGGTGGTTTCAGTGCACTGTAGAGAGGAGGATTCAGGCCCATATCCCACTCTACCTGTTGTGGTGGAAAGTGTGAGCCCTCCCACACTCACCAGAAACCTACTGTACTAACCTATAGGTGACCCCTTCACCCATAAAAGCTATTGTAGTGGTGTACATTTGGGGGCATTGGGTTTTGTAGGGCTCAGCATACAAGATAAGGGAGGCAACGATGAGATATGTATCTGGAAGCTTTTATATGAAGTCCAGAGCAGTGCCCCCTAGGCAGTGGGCGTTCCTAGGGGGGCGGACACCCGGGACGGCGCCCCGCCCCCCCCCCCCCCCGATGCAGCGCGGCCCCCCCCCCCCCCCGCGCGAAAGAGCCCCCCGGGTGCATGCCACTGGGGGGGGTGCCGCAGCGCACGCCTGCTGCGAGTTTACTAACTTTGCTCGTTCACTGCAGCTCCCTCTGCCCCGGACCGGAAGTAACCTGTTCCGGGGCAGAGGGAGCTGCAGCAAACGAGAGAAGTTAGCGAACTCTCGCAGGAGGCGCGCGCCGCGGCACCCCCAGCGGCATGCACCAGGGGTGGACCGCCCCCACCGCCCCCCCCTTGGTACGCCACTGCCCCTAGGGTGCCCCATTGCTCTCCTGGGATGTCTGAGTGGCCCAGGGGCATAGCCAGTACCTCGGTGGGAAGGGGGGCCAGAGCTGAGGTGGGGGGCATTGTTTAGCCGCTGACCCCCCCCCCCCCCGCCACTTTGGACCCCCGCCGCCGCAACCGCAAACCCCCACCGCCACCTCCGCCCGCCCGCCCCTGCCCCGCCGCCACATCAGGTACCTTGTTGCTGGCGGGGGTCCCCAATCCCCACCAACCGAAGAGCCTTCTTCAGCGCCGGTCGACTCCAGCGCCTTCGTTCTGTTTCTGACGCCTTATGTCCTGCACGGGCTACATGCACGGTGCAGGATGTAAGGCGTCAGAAACAGATGATCACACAACGAAGGCACCGGAGTCGACCGGCGCTGAAGAAGACTCTTCGGCTGGCGGGGATTGGGGACCCCCGCCAGCAAACAAGGTACCTGATGTGGTGGCGGGGCGGGGGCGGGCGGTGGCGGGGAGGTCAAATGTAGAGGGGGCCAAGGCATAATCTGTGGGGGCCCATGCCCCCATGGCCCCACGTAGCTACGCCCTTGGTGTGGCCATGCTACTAACAGTGCTGGCTTCTCCAACATCCCAACGGCTTGATTTTCTACATTTTTCACTTGAACATTTTTTTTTTTCCAAAATGAATCTAAAAGATAAACGTACAGAGCACAAAAACATCTTTCATGTGGCCATTTTTGAAAAAAAAAAAAAAAAAGATAGACTTTTGCTGTTTCGAAAATGGGTATATTTTCTATTTGGATTTGAGACATTTAGCTCAAAACATCCGAAGTCCAACTTAGACGTTATATCGAAAATGCCCCTCTTTGTGCGAGAGCATTTGACTTTACCTTTTTCCGAGCATTGATTTGCTGCTAGGGAGCATTTATGCACTGCTGGGGGGGTTATTGTAGGAGCCTCTTGTATAAAAGCAGTTAAATGAGTATTTGTCTTTATAAACTGTGGGTTGACTTTTTTAATAATTATTTTTTACGTGTATTTGGCAACACGTTGGCAAATAAGTTATCACAATCTGTATCACTCCATTCTTCATGAGAGAGAGACTCTGTGTACATGTTAACAGCTGCCCTAGTCTAGTGGGTGGTGTGCAGTGGTGAGCTGGACAAAAACTGCTTACCAATTAAGTAGTCGCCTTTGTCATAAAACGTATAGGGACAGGCTCATGAACCTCAACATGTATATGCTGGAAGAGAGACGGAAGAGAGGGGATATGATAGAGACATTTAAATACCTCAGTGGCGTTAATGTACAGGAGGAGAGCCTTTTTCTAATGAAGGAAAACTCTGGAATGAGAAGGCATGGGATGAATTTAAGAAGAAATAGGCTTAGGAGGAATCTAAGAAAATACTCTTTTATGGAAAGGGTGGTGGATGCTTGGAATGGCCTCCCGGTGGGGGTTGTGGAGACAAGGACTGTATCAGAATTTAAGAAAGCGTAGGACAGGCCTGTGGGATCCCTTAGGAAAAGGAGGAGTTAGTGGTTCCTGAAGAAGGGCAGACTGGATGGGCCATTTGGCCCTTATCTGCCGTCATGTTTCTAAATGTTTCTAATGACATTTCATCTTGATTAAGTGAATGAGAAACAAATCGGGGCACCACTTAGAGTTACATTTGTTACATTTGTATCCAGCAACAAAATAGCAGGTTAGATCAAGCAATTCGCATGCTGGTCAAGAAAAATAGCGGAAGGGGAGAAGAAGGACCGCAGACTGGTGACATTTTAGCCAAATTAATGGAATTACTTATGCACATATATCCCATATGTACAGTCACCGTACTTCAATCACTGGTCCCCAACCAACCACCTCCCTAGATGTTAAACAATATCTATTTTTATAATGATTTTTCTGCAAAAAGTGTCACATATACACCTCCTCAGGACGTAGAGAGCAAAAGAAATAACTTATGTTATGGCGGCGTTGAGCTTAGATCTCCCACATTTTCCCACCCATTTGCAGGCTCAATGTGGTACTTACAATGTTCCGTCCTGGCATTCGCCATTCCATAGTAAAAGTTACAATTGGTAATACATAAAAGCATGGATGACATAATAGAATTGAGTAATCAGGTATATAGAGAAAAACATTCAGAATATCAAGTAAGTGGAGATGCAAACAGAGCCCTTTGTCGTTTCTTTGGTATCTTCCGAAAAATGAAGAGAGGCTGTGACATCATTTGGTTGTTTCTACAAGACTTTATTTGATAGATGTCCACAAAAATTTCAATTTTTTTTACAAAAGTCACAAATGCTAACAGATTCCAAACAGAGAGGTACATTTCATACACATTCACAAAGAAACAAAGAGTATTTACATATAAATATAAATAGCACCGTTTGCTGTTCTCAGACATAGAAGGACTTTTTTTTTAAATCATCAAAATAAAAAAAAACTGTCAAAATCCGGCAGTAAGGTGGGGAGAATATTGCTGCTTAGTCAAGCATGAGAGGTAGAGGATTTCGATCCAGGTGTGAAAGAAACATTTTCTATGTCCCCACAGAGGGCCTCTGTTTCTATGAGAGGACTTTTGTGAGCCATTCTGTTTACTCATGTGTTACTGACCATCTGGATGAATAGCAAAGCACACATTGGCTAGTTCATAACGAAAATGAAGGATCTATTCAGAGGTTCGGGCTAAAACTCTACCACTGCCACGCAGTAGAGAATTTTTCTACGTTGAACAGAGGCCTTAACTCTATCTCCACGTTAAATAGCAGTTTAAGAAGGAAGCATGCAATCCCAGCTGCAATGTCCTGGAAAACTCATTGGAACCCATAGACGTAAGTTCTCAATTGACCTCTCAAGGGGTCATTCTATAATTGGGTGCCTACCAAGGATGGACTGACCATTGGGACAATAGGGCAGTGCCCAAGGACCCCACAGAAGTAGGGAGCCCATTGGCCTCTAGCTTATATCTAGTTTGACCATTGGGGCCATGACCCTTAGTGTCCAGGGGCCCGGATCATTGTCGGTACTCCCCTGGCACCTACAAGTAGGCACCCTAAAAGGTGCCCAAGGTAGAAGCCTGTTCTATATAGGAAACTAGGCGCCTATGTTCCATTTATGAGTACTTGTGTAACCAGCTATCAATGTGCTAAATTTAGTGGGTGCACTTATGCCATAGAGCTAGTGCAGGATGTGAAATGTACAATTCAAAATGCACCAAAGTAGAAGCTTATTTCACTGATCTACCCAACATTCTATGGTCTGTGCCCTGAGAAAGGCAAGGACAAATCAACTCGGGGTATACATATAAAGTATCACATACCATGTAAAATGAGTTTATCTTGTTGGGCAGACTGAATGGACCGTACAGGTCTTTATCTGCCGTCATTTACTATGTTATATGATAAGAGTTGAGTAAAGAGAGCCAGGATACAACCAGAGTTGGACTCCTTTCACTTTCTGATGGTCCTTTAAAAATATTACTGTTATAGTGATTCTAAGGGAACTTTTTGAGCAGACGTAGGCCAAACAATGTCATTTCCTTTAATTTCCCATGTTTCTTGCAGGATTATTAATTTTATTTGGGTTTTAAAAAACAAACTTCATTGCAGAGGCCATGTTGTTAATAAGGCATGCAAGCTGACATTTCAAGTTTTCTCTTGTCATTTTAATTTGCAACAACATGGCGAATGTTTCAAAACAAATGCAGATCCTTAATTCTAAGCACAAAGCAAAAGCAACAATGAATCAGATGAAAAAGAATGTCCGAGTAGCCAAATCAATGAGGTAAAAGCCCAGACCTGAATCTCCAACAGCAAATCTGTGACAAGACTTCAAGACTCCAGCCTGCAAAGAGCTTGATTGCACCAAGAAGAAAGGGCAAACTCTTCACTGTCCTGCTGCACAAATAAACACTTGTCCTAAATGACTCATGACTATAATTGGCGCTCATGACTATAATTGGTGCAAGGGGGTCTTCCACCAAATACTGAATCAAGGAATGTGAAGGCTAATGTATAAGTACATAAGAATTGCCATACTGGAAAGACCAAAGGTCCATTGAGCCCAGCATCCTGTTTCCAACAGTGGCCAATCCAGGTCACAAATACCCGGCAAGGATCCCAAAAATGTAAAAAAACATTTTATACTGCTTATCCCAGAAATAGTGGATTTTCCCCAAGTCCATTTAATAACGGTCTATGGACTTTTCATTTAGGAAGCCGCCCAAACCTTTTTAAAACTCCGCTAAGCTAACCGCCTTTCCCACATTCTCTGGCAACGAATTCCAGAGTTTAATTACACGTTGAGTGAAGAAATATTTCTCCGATTCGTTTTAAATTTACTACATTGTAGCTTCATCGCATGCCCCCTAGTCCTAGTATTTTTGGAAAGTGTGAACAGACGCTTCACATCTACCCGTTCAACTCCGCTCATTATTTTATAGACCTCCATCATATCTCCCCTCAGCCGCCTTTTCTCCAAGCTGAAGAGCCCTAGCCGCTTTGTCAGTGAAACCAACTCCTACTATTTTAATGCATTTGAATTCTATTTTTTAGAAATCAGAATGCAAAAAAACGTACAAGGTTGTGAGGACTTTTCCGTGACATTGTACGTGAACCTTGGTGGAACCCCTTCCCTTGCTAATCTACAACTGAAGAGCGTAAGATGTTTAACCATCACTTCAGACTGGATTTTTGCTCTTGCTGCTTAAACACATCAGGGTCAATATTCAGCCATTGGAGGTGAGTATTTTTGCTCATCGCCAATGGCATTATTCCCAGATATTCAAAACCAGGATTTTTTTTTAAAGCCGGTTAAATCATAGTCGCTTAAGTAGATATTCAACACTTAAGGGTCCCTTTACTAATGTTTATTTTTGGATGCACATATCGGATGCGCGCCAAGTGACATTTGACACGTGTAGGTCATTACCGACCGGTTACTGTGTGAGACTTTACCGCTAGGTCAATGGCTGGTGGTAAGGACTCAGACCCAAAATGGACGCGCGGCAATTTTCATTTTGCCGCATGCCTATTTTCGGCAAAAATTTGAAAAAAGGCATTTTTTGCAGGTGCGCTGAAAAATGAGTCTGCGTGCACCCAAAACACACGCCTACACTACCGCAGGCCATTTTTCAGCGCACCTGCAAAAAATGCCTTTTTCAAATTTTTGCCGAAAATAGACATGCGGCAAAATGAAAATTGCCGCGCGTCCATTTTGGGTCTGAGACTTTACCGCCAGCCATTGACCTAGCGGTAAAGTCTCACACAGTAACCAGTCGGTAATGACCTACACGTGTCAATGTCACTTGGCGCGCATCCGATATGCGCATCCAAAAATAAACATTATTTTTTGGACACACGTATTGGACGCACATCAAAAATGAAATTACCTCAAGAGCCATGTGGTAGCTAGGTGGTAACTCCATTTTGGTGTGCGTTGGGCGCGCATAGACGCTTACATGGCTTAGTAAAAGGGCCCCTCAAAAGGCCATGGGTTACCACATAAAAATAGGACAGACGTTCATGTGGTCCCATTTATGCAGTATCTGTCCACTTAAGGGCTGAATATTGGCACTTAAATGGCCAGATGCTGACTTCGCCCCCCCCCCCCCCCCCCCCCAGAACGCCCCCAACGTAGCTGGCTTTGAGTTCTGTGCTAATCACAATATTCAATGGCACTTAGCCAATTAAGTGCCGCTGAATATTAGTGGCTAGCCCTAACCAAGTGAATTTAACTGGTCAATGACCAACTAAATCGCTTTGAATATCGCATCCGTTCTTTCTCTCTTTTGCATTCACATCATTGCCCATTTGAGCAACTGGGCAGTGCCCGAGGGCCCAGAGCAGTTGGGTGGGCCCAGAACCTCCTCCCCACATGACTGACATTTCTCTGTCCCCAGGTCTCGCACTCCCCCCTTTCTCTCACTTCCTCCCCGCATCTCCCCTGTCTCTGACACCCCCTCCCCCAATATTTACCTCAAAAGTTCCTTCTCCACACAAGGTCCTGGCATAGGTTGTTTACACTGACCGGAACTTTCTCTCTGCCACAGCCCGCCTCTTTCTGATGTAACTTCCTGCTTCCGAACGGAAGGCTATGGCAGACAGAAGGTTCCAGTCAGCGTCAGACAGCCTATGCCGGGGCCCTGTACGGAGAAGGAATTTTTGAGGTAAATGCACGGGAGGAGGGATGGTGGAGAGAGGCGAGAGGGGGAGTTGTTGGACTCAAGAAGGAGAGAGATGTTGGACCTGGGGAAAGGAGGGAGGGAGGGAGGGAGGCAGACATGTTGGACCAAGTTGTGGGGAAGGGGGCAGAGATAGTGGAGCTGTAGAGAGAGAGAGAGAGGCAGAGATGGTGCAACCTGGGGGAGGGGAAAGATGTTGGATCTGGAGAGGGAAGGGGAGAAGGGGAGAGAGGAGGGGAGAGAGATGATGGATCTGGGGGGTTGGAGGGAGAGATGTGGGACCTGGGGGGGAAGCCCATGATCCCTTATTGCCCAGGGGCCCAGATCCCTGTCAGTCCATCCCTGAATTCACACTTCCCTCCTTGTGCAGGATTGTTTTGTATCATCATTTTGGAGCTGTAAGGAGAGAAGAATGGAGACTGAAATATCAGAGTAGTCAAAATCAAGTTAAGATAATGATTACAAGGCAAAACAGGGCCGGTCCTAGGGTCTCTGGCGCCCCCTGCAGACGATGAGTTGGCGCCTCGCGCGCCCCTGCCCCCCCAGCATCTCCTTTCTTCTCCCCACCCTGCCCCTGTCCAGCGATTCTCCTTCGCCCGAATCGCCCAATCCCCCGCCGTCCTTGGTGCTTTAAATCTTTTAATTTACCTCCGTTCCAGCAGCCGCATCATTTGAAAGCCTTGCCCCGTCTCTAGCCTTCCCTCCCTTCGTGAGTTCGTTCCACAGTCCCGCCCTCGAGGAAATGACGTCAGAAGTCGGGACTGCGGAACGAACTCAGAAAGGGAGGGAAGGCTAGAGACGTGGCAGGGCTTTCAAATGATGCAGCTGCTGGAACGGAGGTAAATTAAAAGATTTAAAGCACCAAGGGTGGCGCGGTATGGTGGCGCAGCGCTGCAGAGGCACCCTTGAAGGCAGGCGCCCCCTGCGGCACTTACCCTGCTTACCGGGTTTGACCAGCCCTGAGGCAAAATGTGTGAAAGGAAATGAGACATTTTAGTATTTGAGATTTCTACCTAGGTATGTGCTTTCCTGATTCCTATAACAAATGTTCTTTGATGCCCTCTAATGATAACAGCATTTTCTTCACCTAGAAATTAAGACTTGATTGTTTTTCCTTTTCACTTCTGTCCTCTAATCTGACCATCTCTAAGAAGGTTTTATGTGCAACTGGGCTTTTTAAATGATTTGGAGCACATTTAACTAAGGCAGATTAGTGAGCAAATTGTCGACAAAAGGTTTTAACTTGTTGCATTTAATGTGAGTCGACATAAACCACGCACACTGCATTTCTTTCACCAAATCCCTGAGACTGGTGTTAGCAGAAAGTGACTCCACATAATCTGAAAGACATAATGAGGATATTGCATATGTAAAGAAAGCAGTCCATGTATGATTTGAATCCGTGTTGCAAGCCTACATAAAGGAAGACTATCGTGTTTTCCCGAGACCTATTTAAAAGAAAAAATAACACGACTGAGGCCGTATTCCTAAAAAAGTTCCAGCAATCAGTTGCAACCTAAGTTTGCATGAACTGACCCCACTGTGAATTTCAAGCTGTCAACAGAGAACACTGCAAGCAAATTAGGAAGATACATTTGTTGTTCCTGAGAGATTTTCACATACTGTGTGGTAACGCAGTGTGTGTTGTACAGCAAATCTAAAATACCAAGATGTCACATGCTCTGAGCCTTCTGTGAGACCAGTTTAACAGGACAATAGCTTTTGCTACATTTTCCTACAGCTACAATGTAACTGCTCAAGGAAACTCATAGGTGCTAAAGAGCTTCCTGATCCCACCCTCCTCTGTGAAAGACGGAGGTTCAGCCTAGGCCATCTTCAAGACTGTACGTTTTAGGGTCCCCAAATTCATTTTTGTCCCTTTATCTCTTTGCTTTAAAAAAAAAAAAAAACCCCAGAGTAACTGAACCTAAATATCCAGGTTAAATTGTAGTATGTTTCAATTTTTAAGAGATAATAAATATCAAATACAGGTGTGCAAAATAATTTGGATCACGTCACTTAAAAGAATGCATCTAGAGCTAAAAATTAAGGGCCCTGTTTACTAAGCTGCGTTATTGGCACGTTAGCGTCTTTAACGTGCATTAACTGTGTATGCACCAACAATATCCCTATAGGCGCCAACACGGTTAGCTCGCACGCTAATTGTAGGCGCGTTAAAAATGCTAAAGTGCCTTAGTAAACAGAGCTCTAAATCACTTATTGCAACATAGCATCTGTGAGTTCCACCCATTCCTTTTCTCACACATCCATGAGGTCCTTTTAGAGGGATAGGCAGCATGAATGTGTTCTTGTGTGTGCCAGATACTAAGAGCACAGGGGAGGGCTGGAGGACATCCTGGTATACAAAGAACGCTTAACTCATCTTGTAGCAAAAGACGCCGTATGTGCTTTGAGTTTTGTCTGGAAAACCAAAGCTCCTGACCCCAGGCTCAGGGGGGCCACAGTTGAGGCGGGGAAAGGCAATTGGGTATCGGACGCTGGCATCTGCCAACCAGCCTGCGTCGCAGCGATCCAAGTCCAGGAACCTCCAAGCAGCAAACAGCTGGCCCACTTTGGCAATTGTGCTTTCATCCTCTTGGCAAGCTGCTTTGGCCTCTTCAAAGTTTAACTTCTCAGGATGGTTCAGATAGTAAACCTTTCCTTTAAAAAGGGAAAAGACAGGAGATGAATTACTACTACTACTACTACTACTTATCATTTCTATAGAGCTACTAGACGTACGCAGCGCTGTACACTTGAACATGAAGAGACAGTCCCTGCTCGACACAGCTTACAATCTAATTAGGACAGACAAACAGGACAAACAAGAGATACCATACTTTGTAATTCTATTTACTATGTAAGCCGCATTGAACCTGCTGTGTGTGGGAAAGTGTAGGGTACAAATGTAATAAATAAATAAGGACAAAGTGTAGTAAGATTCCGGAATCTCAAAGTGTACCAAGGTTCCGGAATCCCAGAGACTACTACTACTACTTAGCATTTCTATAGCACTACTAGACATACGCAGCGCTGTACACTTGAACATGAAGAGACAGTCCCTGCTTGACAGAGCTTACAATCTAATTAGGACAGACAAACAGGACAAACAAGAGACAAACAGAGCATTCCCTTAATAACCAAACTAAAGGAAGGGATGGTGACCGAACAACTCACAAACTACTTAAACAAATTCTCAATACTACACGACTCCCAGTCAGGATTTCGATCTAACCACAGTACTGAAACAGTACTAGTTACTCTCATGACTAAATTCAAACAAATGATTGCAACTGGCAAAAACATACTACTTCTACAATTTGACATGTCTAGCGCCTTCGACATGGTTGATCACGGAATACTACTACATATCCTCAAATACTTCGGAATTGGAGGCAACGTTCTCAATTGGTTCAAGGGGTTCCTAACCACACGATCATACCAAGTGACATCTAATTCAACTACATCAGCCACATGGATACTTGAATGCGGAGTTCCACAAGGATCCCCCCTCTCACCGACTCTATTCAACTTAATGCCTTGGCCAAACTACTATCAAACCAAAACCTCAACCCATACATATACGCAGACGACGTAACGATCTACATTCCATTTAAACAAGATCTAATGGAAATTTCCAATGACTTCAACCAAAGTCTACATATCATGCATACATGGGCGGATGCATTTCAGCTGAAAATCAATGCAGAAAAAAACCCAATGCCTAATACTCACCTCTCAACATAACACAAACAAATTCACCACCATTAACACACCAAAACTGAATCTCCCAATCTCGGACACCCTAAAAATTATTGGAGTTACCATTGATCGACACCTAACACTTGAGAACCATGTGAAAATACAACCAAGAAGATGTTCCACTCAATGTGGAAATTAAAAAGAGTACCACCTTTCTTCCCAAGGACCGTCTTCCGTAACCTGGTACAATCAATGGTACTCAGTCATCTAGACTACTGCAACGCACTCTACGCTGGCTGCAAAGAGCAAATAATCAAGAAACTTCAGACAGCCCAGAACACTGCAGCTAGACTCATATTCGGTAAAACAAAATATGAAAGTGCTAAACCCCTACGAGAAAAGCTACACAGGCTCCCACTTAAAGAATGCATCACGTTCAAAATATGCTCCCTAGTTCACAAAATCATTCACGGAGATGCCCCAGCCTACCTGATAGACTTACCACCCAGGAATGCTAAAAAATCATCCCGCACATTCCTTAATCTTCACTTCCCCAACTGTAAAGGTCTAAAATACAAACTAATGCATGCATCAACCTTTTCATACCTCAGCACACAATTCTGGAACGCGCTGCCACGCAACTTAAAAACGATTTATGAACTAACTAACTTCCGCAAACTACTGAAGACCCACCTCTTTAACAAGGTATACCACAAAGATCAACAAATGTGAACCCCTCCACATACATCCAGAATTGTCTTATAATATCTGCTCGTTATACTACTATCATGCTTTATCATTATAATGTTACCCAAGATCCTTCTGTAATACTAAATTGTCTATTTTCTTATATATTTCCACCATTCATGATGTATTGTAAGCCGCATTGAGCCTGCAAAGAGGTGGGAAAATGTGGGATACAAATACAATAAATAAATAAATAAATAAAAGTCCATATGCCATTATATTAAGATGGATTTGGGGGAAATCCACTGCTTATTTCTAGGATAAGCCGTAAAAAAATCTATTTTATTGTTTTGGGTGTCTTGACAGGTACTTGTAACCTAGATTGGCCATAGGATGCAGGGCTTGATGGACCTCCAAGTCTGTACCAGTATGGCAACATTTATGTTCTTATGCTGCAAAAGCATGATCCCAGGTCCAAAAATTACTGCATAGAAGCATAGTCTCGGATCCTGGTCTAAAAAATACTGCATCTACAGTACAGTACTGGAAAACTTGAAAAGAAGCCACACACTTCGTAACATCGATGAGGGGTGCACAAAGGAGTAATGAGCGCCCTCCAAACCAGCATTTCTTTAGAAAACAGGAATTCTCGGTTGCATAAAATCTATTTGTTTAGATATTTAACTGTTATTCATCTTCCAATTCTGAGTGGCTTCCACTTAAACATACATAGTAAAAACAGTAGTGAATGAAAATGACAAGACAGTAAAAACAAAAAACTCACAAGAGAGTACACAAATAAAACAACCAATAATCATTATAAAATAGCAATATTTAAGTGCTCTACAAACGTCCAAGGGGCCCTTTTACCACGTCATTCTACATGGAGGGGCATAATCGAACGGGGCGCCCAAGTTTTCCTGAGGGTGTCCTCGCAGGACGTCCCTGCGAAGGGGCAGGGAAACCCGTATTATTGAAAAAAGATGGGCGGCCATCTTTCGTTTCGATAATACGGTCAGGGGCGCCCAAATCTCAACATTTAGGTCGACCTTAGAGATGGTCGTCTCCGGTTTTCGGCAATAATGGAAACTGAGGACGACCATCTCAAAAACGACCAAATCCAACTCATTTGGTCGTGGGAGGAGCCAGCATTCATAGTGCACTGGTCCCCCTGACATGCCAGGACACCAACCGGGCACCCTAGGGGGCCCTGTAGTGGACTAACTGATGCACTAACTGAACGGAAAAAGTCCTTCCCTTACCGATCCCTTAGCGATTCTGAAAGGAACGGGCATGCATGAAGGAAATCGCATGCAAATAAGCTGCTCACTGTTAGCTCATTTGCACATGATTTCCTTCCTAAGGAGGGGAAGCCAGTGCAGAGCAGTCAAGCATTATGCGTGGCTGCTCTGCGCATGCCAAAGACAGCTTCATACATGCAGACAAGTTGCAAGTATAATAGTCGTCTACAACCTTAAATAAATTGCCATCTACAACCTTAGAAAAATACAAGTCCAGGTGAAAATGTCCAAGTGCTTGTCAGGGATGTAGTTTTTTTTTTTTTTTTTTTAGAGTATGGGTGAAGGACGTCCTTTGCTGTGCCTTGAGGATATCCAAAATATGGATGTTTCTATGAGAAGGATGTCCATGTCTTTCCTATGCTTCTGACACCCCCTTTATTTATTTTGATTTTGGATCACAAATAGCAGCAGTGGGATTTGAACCAGCCACCTCTGGATTACAAGACCAGTGCTCTAACCACTAGGCCACTCCCCCACTCCACTCCCTTGAAATATGGCCATCCCTGTGGGGGGGGGGGGCAATTTAGGACGTCCAAAATGCATTCGCTATGCCTCCGCTGACACACACATACCTCTTCCGCCAGGGACCTGCATACTGCTGCGATGGACCTGAGTATGACATTTCAGACTGCCAAAAAAAGTTTTTAAAGTTGTTTTTTTCGGGGTGGGAGGGGGTTAGTGACCACTGGGGGAGTCAGGGGAGGTCATCCCTGATTCCCTCCAGTGGTCAACCGGTCAGTTCGGGCACCTTTTTGAGGCTTGGTCATAAGAAAAAATGGACCAAGTAAAGTCTCCCAAGTGCTCATCAGGGACGCCCTTCTTTTTCCATTATCGGTCGAGGACGCCCATCTGTTAGGCATGCCCCAGTCCCGCCTTCGCTACGCCTCCGACACGCCCCCGGGAGCTTTGGTCGTCCCCAAGATGGGAAGCAGTTGGGGAACCCCAAAATCGTCTTTCGATTATGCCGATTTGGACGACCCTGAGAGAAGGACGCCCATCTCCTGATTTGTGTCGAAAGATGGGCGCCCTTCTCTTTGAAAATAAGCCTTATAGTGGCCAGCGCTGTTATCTGCATGTGGTTATTTTGCGCACTGCGGCCAATTTTAGTCCGGCGGTAAAATGGCCACATTTCCATATTGTTCTTTAATGGCCACATGTTAAATTCGCAATTAGCGCCTGGTCATTACTGCGGGAGCCCTTACCAATACCTATTTTGCTGGTGCTAAGGGCTCCCGTGCTAACCCTGTGGTAATTGGTCAGCACGCGGCAATTTGCCCACGCTACCCTATTAGCTCAGGGCACGCCTACTCTCCACCCATAGTCATGCCTCCCGCCTGAAAAATAAAAAATATTTTTCAGCAGGCGATTAGCGCATGCAGATGGCACGCTACCACGGGATGCCTCAGGGCGCTCCACAGCAGTGCTTTTTGCTGCATGGTAGACACTAGAGCGGGCCTACTGCGGCTTAGTAAAAAGGCCCCTAAGAGTGTTAGGAACCCTTTTACAAAGGAGTGCTGAAAAATGGCCTGCTGTAGTGTAGATGTGTGTTTTGGGCACGCACAGAATCATTTTTCAGCGTACCTGTAAAAAAATTCCTTTTTAAAATTTTTGCTGAAAATGGACGTGTGGCAAAATGAAAATTGCCACGCGTCCATTTTGGGTCTGAGATCCTTACCGCCAGCCATTGACCTAGCGGTAAAGTCTCACGTGGTAACTAGGCGGTAATGGTCTACACGCGTAAAATGCCGATTACTGCCAAATTGCCACCCACATGCCAGAAAATAAAGATATTTTCCAGCGCACGTAGCAGCACGCATCAAAAATGAAATTACTGCAAGGGCCACGTGGTAGCTGAGCGGTAACTCAAAATTGATGTGTGTTGGGCGCATGTAGGAACCTATGCGGCTTAGTAAAAGGGCCCCTAACTGCAATGTGTCCATGACTAATTCTGGTGAGAGGGAATGAATCCCTCCCAGTGACTCCACCACTAACGCTCCAAAACTAGTATTTCTCTTTGGGGGGCTCACTTTGTCTTTTGTGAGGTAAGAGCCAAGCCTGGTCCCCTTACAGTTTCCTGGTACAATGATCGAAGACTGAAAGTTCCTAGACTGGATGTACCAATTAATCTATTAGCAAAGCAAAAGGAAGGTCCACACGACTTCTACAGAAAAATCCAAAGATGCAAAACAGGGGAGGAAAGAAGCGAATGTTCCAGGAGAAACAGACGCAGTTGACGTCCAAGCTTCTAAAATAGTTTATTTGCCAAAAGTCCACAACTGAAGTAAAAACTGACTCTACACGGGCCGTGTTTCAGCGCAAAACCTTCCTCAGGGATCACCAAAACTAAAACAGTGGACTTCAACAAGCCTTGTGGATAGTAAAAGCCAAAGTGTGCCAAAAGGGCAAACTCCAGAATTGTAAAACCCGCCTTCAGAGTATCTCGAGCATAGCACCCAGCATAAATGCTTGGACTTGTCTGTGCCTGTTTCTCCTGGAACATTCTCTTCCTTCCACCCCTGTTTTGTGTCTCCAATGTACCTATTATCAACTAATAGTTTATAATATTATGATACGACAACACATGAGTGACTGGCATGCATGGAATCAAGAGGTAACACAATGAACAGCTGAGATGCATCACTGAGTTACCTTCTTTGCTGGTTTATTGGCAATGGTGAACCTCAACTTCCTTTATCCTCACCTTTTAAAGAGGAGGAGAAGCAGAAGGCATCAAAGCGATGGAGAAGCTTATGACGCTCTCCATAACTCCTAAGGCCTGGAGAAATGTCTTTTCCACCACAAGGCTCACGAGGTAAGGTGATGGGGTATTGCACAGTGCCATCCAGCACCCATCCAGCATTGCACCAATCCAGTCCCTCCTCCCAGGCTTTAAAGAGCTGTTCAAAAGAAGCCAACATGGCATCCTGCTCCTCACAGGCCTTTTTGGCATCATGGAAGTTCAGCTGGTAGCGCCCGCCATACGGCTGGTATGGAAAAACAACTCCTGGGATGAACAAAGGAAAGAAGAGGCAGTTGTTAGTCCAATAACTAAAAGATCTTCAGCACAGCACATCAGATGATATTAAATTACCATCAAAACAAGACTAATATGGCTCATGCATCATTAGGACAACCAAAAATCTGCTCTGCCCACCACAGCTAAGCATTTTTGGAGCTATTCTGGAGTCAGTTTTTGAGCTATTTTACAATTCTTAATTTGAACTGGTTTGAATCTGCTATAATTTTGTAAATAATGACTGTTGAATGATGGCTAACAAAAGAGAAGAAACACACAAGAACAGGGAAAGCAGAGACAGCCAGGAAATGAGAGGAAAGCCACAGGAACTGTACAGTATAGATGACCCAACACCGCTGCATTTCAGTGAATGTCTGCATCAAGAGTCTGTGAATACTGCACGATCAGGGCTTAAAAAGCTGCAGCTTATATCCAATAAGACCGGGAAACACTAGACAAGAAAGAAGTTTATTGTACTATGTTGTAAATAAAAATAAATAATAATTGTGTAAATGGAAGAAACACTCAGACATTAACTTACACCTAATGATCAGTCCTCGTGTTAAAACAGATCCATTAAGGATGAGTGTGAGCTATTTTCACCAATGGCAGAATAAAATGCAAGTGCCTTGTGCCTGGAATAGCCTTCCTGAGCCGGTACGTCAAGCTCCATCTCTGACCGTCTTCAAATCTAAGCTAAAAGCCCACCTTTTTGATGCTGCTTTTAACTCCTAACCCTTGTTCACTTGTTCAGAACCCTTATTTTATCATCCTCACTTTTTGTCCTGTTTGTCTGCCCTAATTAGATTGTAAGCTCTGTCGAGCAGGGACTGTCTCTTCATATTCAAGTGTACAGCGCTGTGTATGTCTAGTAGCGCTATAGAAATGCTAAGTAGTAGTAGTAGTAGTAGTCTCTGGGATTCCGGAATCTTGGTACACTTTGGGATTCTGGAATCTTGCTACTCTTTGGGATTCTGCATGGAATCATGCTACACTTTGTCCTTATCTCTTGTTTGTTCTGTTTGTCTGTCCTGATTAGATTGTAAGCTCTGTCGAGCAGGGACTGTCTCTTCATGTTCAAGTGTACAGCGCTGCATACGTCCAGTAGCGCTATAGAAATGATAAGTAGTAGTAGTAGTTTTGTGCATCTAAATGATAAAGTTGTCACTCATAACAAATCAAGAGGCCCTTTTACTAAGGCATGTAGGTGCCTACGCACATCCAATGCGTGTCAATTTGGAACTGCCACCCAGCTACCATGTCCCCCGGGCAGTAATTCCATTTTTAACGCATGTCCGATATACGTGGCAGAAAATATTTTTTTATTTTCTAAAGCACTGGGGCTAACCGGGCGGTAATTGGCAGAAGCACCGACGATTACTGCCCAGTTAACGCGTGAGACATTATGGCTAAGTCAATGGGTGGCGGTAAGGTTTCAGGTCCAAAATGGACGCATGCTGATTTTTCTTTTGCCACATATCCGTTTTTGGCAAAAAAAAAAAAAAAGGCCTTTTTTGCAGGTGCGCTGAAAAATGAGCCTGCGCGCGTCCAATACACACGCCATTTTTCAGTGCACCTTAGTAAAAGGACCCCTCAAGTCACTTATCTGAGTTGACGTCAGTATCCACAAAATATAAGGTGTGAGCAAATCTAAATAAATAAATAATATGTGCCGTTCAGCAGTCTTACGGCTGAGAACCGCTACTGTATTCCAGCCGTCACCGATAACGTCTTCTCTGTTCTTTGAATGCCCAAATTGATCAGAGAAAAGGGAATTTTGTCTGTTTGGTTTCTAGCAGATAATATTTAAACATATAAACAGATATATCCAAAAAAGACTTTGACGGCAAACATACAGTAGGCAAATTCTAGAGTCACAGCTAAAATATCACTGCATTCAGGGGCCCTTTTACAAAGCCGTGGGAGGGCTAACGCGCAGGTAGCTCACGCCAAATCAGCACTACCACCGGGGCAGCGCAAATGCCTGGCGGTAATTCTGAATTTGGCATGCTCCAAATCCCGTGGTAGAAAATATTTTTCTTGCTGGGCAGACTGGATGGGCTGTACAGGTCTTTATCTGCCGTCATTTACTATGTTACTATGTATATTGTACTGCGGGGGGGCATTCCCAGGCGTAATTGGCAGCACGGTCATGTTGGCATGCGCTGCACGGTTACCACGTGGGTAGTGCGTGAGCCCTTAACGATAAGTCAATGGCTGTAGGTAAGGGCTCAGGGCGTACATAGGCGTGCGCTAGTTTTGATTTTTGTACACGCCCATTTCCCAGCCCATTAAAAAATGACTTTTTTCCCAGCCATGGTAAAAAGTGGCCCAGCGCGTGACCAAAAGACGCACCCACACTACTGCAGACCACTTTTTAACATGGCTTTGTAAAAGGACCCCCTCAATCAACAAACCCACTGAACGCAGTGGTGTTTTTTTTTTATTGCAAGAGGAGTTTTCATTCAAATGTTTTTCCTACCATCAGAGACTTATGTTTGCATGCTTAAATATTAGCTGCAGCTTTATAGGCCCCTACTGTGCATTATTCAAGGATCCCTGATAGAGTCATTCACGGAAACAGTCGTGTTGGGTCATATTTTAATGCAGCTTCTGTGGCTTTCCTCTCACTTCCTGGCCGTTTCACCTTTCCTTGTTCTTCCTGTTTATTTGTTGCATTTGTATCCCACATTTTCCCATCTTTTTGCAAGCTCAATGTGGCTTACGTATTGCCGTTAACGGCGTTAGCCGATTCCGGTCTGAACAAGTACATGGTACGAATGAATACAAGGTGATGTTGTGGTAGATAAGGTACATGTAAGGTAGGTGTAGTTGGGGGAACTTAGAGAGGGGGCGGAGGAGGAAGAGTCAGGTAATGTCCTTTACGTTCTTTGGTTGCATTGTGCCGCAGGTGTCCATGTATTTTTATGTTGGGTCGGTGGGGTATGCTCTTTTGAACAGGACCGTTTTTAGTGATTTCCGGAAATTAAGGTGGTCTGGCATAGGTTTTACTATTTTTGGCAGTGCGTTCCATAGTTGTGCGCTTAAGTAGGAAAAGCTGGATGCATAGGTCAGTGGCGTACCAAGGGGGGGCGGTGGGGGCGGTCCGCCCTGGGTGCACACCGCTGGGGGGGGGTGCCGCGCACCGGTCAGCGTTGTTCATTTCCATGCTCCCTGTTCCGGGGCAGAGGGAGGATGGAAACGAACAACGCTGACCGGCGTGCGGCACCCCCCCCCCCCCACAGCGGCGTGCACCCGGGAGGGGGGTTCTTTCACCAGGATGGGTGGGTGTCCCTTCGCTGGGGGGGGGGGGTCGCGCTGCACGGGGGGCGGGGCGCATCGGCGATCCGCCCCAGGTGTCAGCGCCCCTCAGAAGGCCACTGGCATAAGTGGATTTATATTTGAGTCCTTTGTTGTTTGGGTAGTGGAGC